>NW_006921594.1:15632420-15661602 GCF_000298275.1 Orycteropus afer afer | reverse complement strand
AGTATAGCAGGGATTGTGGGGCTGGCGCGGGATCGGGCAGTGTCTCGTTCTGCTGTACATGGGGTCGCTATGGGTCGGAAACGACTCGACGGCGCTTAACAACAACAACAACAAGTCCAAGTTCAAAGTGCCAGGCTTTAGGGGCTGGGTGAAAGCCCCTCAGACCTTGGGCTTCAGCTCTGCCTCTTGCTCCCAGCCCACTGAAGCTAGAGGCATCGCTTCACTCAAGCAGCTACTGGTTGCTGAGGCTAACAAGCCCAAGGTCAACAAATAAAATGGCACAGTCTCGATGTTACCAACCCACACAGCAGGCCATTAACTCAAGTCCATTGTAAGTCCCAAGGCTGGCAGAGTATAGCAGGCTGCTGAACAGTGACACAGCTACATTCAGGGTCTAAGCATGCCATAGGCTAGAGACCATTCCCAAGGCTTCTCCTTAAATACAGGAAGCAGACCACATCCCAAAGGCAGCTACTCAGCTGCTCCAATAGATTCTACCATGGAGTTGATTACCAGTCTCATCCTGGGGAATACTACTCCAGCTGCCCAGCCACTCAACCAGGCCCAACCAAGTTGACACACAAACTTAACCACCATAGATTCAGAGAACAGAACCAAAACCAAACACATTGCTGTCAAGTTGACTCCAACTCATGGTGACCCCATGTGTTAAAACTGCTCCATAGGGTTTTCTTGGGTGTAATCTTTATGGAAGCAGATCACCAGGCCTTTCTTCCACAGCGCCACTGGGTAAGTTCAAACCACCAACCTTTAGGTTAGTAGTCAAGCACAAACCAATTGTACCACTCAGGGACCTTCAGAGAGGAGAACGGAAATGGATTCTGAGCTAGGATAATGCTTCTCAATTTGCTGCTGAATGACATATTCTCAGGGGGTGTTTGGGTTCAGTAAAGATGTTTATGTTCTATGCTTTCATTTTTTCCAAATACAAAGATAAAACATATCTTTAATTTCAGTAAGAATTCTCAAATGTAACACATGTTCAAAGAACAAGATTTTAGCTTTCTTAAGTGAATGTTTCTCAGAAGCTGATTGAGAAAATTTTTCATAGGTCTTAACGTCTTTCCTTAAATTTTTCCAAGTTTGAGACCAGTGACCGTGGCAGCAGATTGCACACACCACTAGATTTTTATTTTATTGGAAGGCGTAAGCAGTTACCTAACTTTGCCCCTCATTCGTGTTATTAAGAGGTTAAATCTTCCTAAACTCAGAATGCAGGCTGGGTGTGTTACTAATATTATATTACCTAATGGGTGGTGTCATTGTTTAGATAGCTTTGTTCTTTTATTGGAAATGGGAAGCAGCATGGTGTGATAGTCCTGGCTCATAGGGCAGGAGGTCTACCACCAACCCTAACAGGCTGTGTCATTTTTCTATAAGATGAGACAAGGGAACTAGATAGTTAATTACCAAGGTCGTTTCAGCTCTAGATTGCTTTGATTCTAACAATAGAGTACAGGGCCACGTTGTATTTATTCCCTGAAAGGCTTCTCAACTAAAAATCATTTTCACTAGGCCTCTCTTTCTGTTCTTTTCATTGCTGTCCTCCACACTGAGTATTGACGCCCCAGGAGGGGATACATTTGAAGGAAAAATCAGTCAACACCCAGCATTCCACCTATTATCTACTACCACCCAGGGGGCAGGAAATTAAACCATGGAACCTCAAACTCCCAGGGTTTAGTGTAAACCACCAGATGTAAAGGAAATGCTTACTCAGAGGGACATTTTGTTGGTTTTTCTAAAGTTTCAAATGAATGAGACATGTGTTCACTCATGTTCAAGTAAATCGAATAGAAACATAAAGACTGTGTCTGTTTTTATGTTTTGAGTGTTATAAATACATTTTGTTTAATGAACAATATCACAGCTTGTTACTAGATCCACCATGATAAGAATGAGTCTTAAAGTAAACCCTCTGAACACTGAGAAATCTCCAGTATGAAAGACTTGTCTGGAGCTCCGGTGGTGTAGTGAGTGCCTAAGGAATTTGTCTGCTAACCAGAAGGCTGGTGGTTCAAACCCACCAGGCACTCCTCAGAAAGAAGATTGAGCAATCTACTTCTGTAGAGATACTGCCTCGGAAACCCAAGGAGGGGTCACTATGAGTTGGATCTGACTCAACAGCAATGAGTTTGGTTTTTGGTTTTGGTAGACTCATAGCAAAGAAGAAAGCCTGCTGCATACACAGCAGTTGCAACCACCAAGCCACAGCTGTTTTTTCATAGGAGTAACACCATACCTTTTCTCTAAGGAATCCTCTCCCACTCTTATGGAAAGATGCACATAAAGTATGTCCCATTGCCTCACCCTTAGTTGGAATATGATAACTGTGGTCTCAGGAGTCAGAGGAACTGAGGAAAGATTTGTCCTGAGATCTCAGCATGCAGCAAAGAAAGCCTTCTGGAGTGGCCTGCAGTTCACATTCTCTGTAAAGCCTATCTTCAGCTCACCTACTTCCTCCATCATAGAGACATGGATGAAGACAGTTGTGTCCTTGTTTATGCCTATTCTTGTGAATGCACAGCAGTGAATTTGAAAAGAAATTGTGGAATATGAAATGTGACTAAACAATGTTACTGATTCATGACAGTCTAATGTGTATTATGTACTATGTGCTTTGTGTGTGTGTATATGTATGTATGTCTTCAGACACCTTTATGTTGCTTTCCCTTAAGGAGCTCTGGTGGCACAGTAGTTAAGGCTTTTGTCTGTGAACCAGAAGGCTGGCAGTTCAAATCCACCAGCTGCTCTGTGGGAAAAGATGAGGCAATCTACTTCCATAAACATTGTGTTGTTGTTGCTGTTGCTGTTGTTGTTATGTGCCGTCAAGTCGGACCCGACTCATAGTGACCCCTCCTTGGGTTTCCGAGTGGTATCACTACGAAAGTAGATTGCCCAACCTTCCTTCTGAGGAGTGGCTGGTGAATTTGAACTGCCAACCTTCTGGTTAGCAGTCAAGTGCCTTAGGCACTACACTACCAGAGCAGCCTTGGAAACCATAGGAGTCGCTATGAGTTGCAGTCAACTCAATGGCAGTAGGTTTAGTTTGGTTTAAGGCACCATATGTTTACCTTTCCATGTATTTTCCACACACAGTTATTTCATTTTTATCTCTTCCTTTGCAACCTTTTCTATGAATATCACTGCCTGTTGACTATCTGTGGTAGTTAAGTTTGTGTGTCAACTTGGCTAGGCCTGGTTGAGTGGCTGGGCAGCTGGATATAGTACTCCCCATGATGAGACTGGTAATCAACTCCAGGGTGGAATCTACTGTGAGCAGCTGAGTAGCTGCCTTAGGGATGTGGTCTGCTTCCTGTATATAAGGAGAAGCCTTGGGAAACAGTCTCTAGCTTATGGCACACTTGAACCCTGCATGTAGCCAGGTCATTGTTCAGCAACCTGCCATGCTCTGCCAATCTTGGGACTTTTAATGGACTTGAATTAACAGGTTCCTGTGTGGTTTGGTAATATTGGGACTGTGCCTTTTTACTTGTCAATCTTGGACTTGTCAGCCTCAGCAGCCAGCAGCTGAGTGAAGAAAAGCCTCCAGCTTCAGTGGGCTGGGAATAGGAGGTAGAGCTGAAGCCCAGGGTTGAGGGGTTTTCACCCAGCCCCTAGAGCCTGGCACTTTGAACTTGAACTTAAAGCCTCCAAACTGTAAGAGAATAAACTCCTGTTTGTTCAAGCATCCCATTTGTGGTATTTTCTTGTCAGAGCAACACTAGGTAACCAGAACACTATCTTTCTGCATCCTTTCTCTCTTCTCAGCTACCTCTTTTGACTAGCCATAATATAAAAGTAGGAGAATCTTAGAAATGATTGTTAGCACAGATTAAGTCAAATTTTATGTTCTCACTTAATAATTTGGAAAGAGTAAAGATATTTTATATTTCCTCCAAGAATAACATTTTACTGATGTGGTGCTCACAACCACCCCCTCATTGTGCCGTTAGATCTCAAGACAAACATTTTCTCCATGAAAATGAAAAGAGAGCATATCGGGCCTCATCCATCATACTGCAGTGCTAGCTTCTCCTTGTCCTGCCCATCCATGAATATTTCATCTCTCCTAGAGTATACTTTTATAGAGATTAAAATATGCTCCTTAATTTTTTCCAACCCATTCCACCACCACCATCTGTGCACACACACAGTCCTTAAAAAAGAAAAGATGAAGTGGAAGAACCCTGGTGGCACAACAGCTAAGCACTCAGCTGCTAACTGAGAGGTCAGAGATTCAAACCCATCAGCTGCTCCACAGGAGAATGATGTAGCAGTCTACTTCAGGAATGATTGTTGCTATTGGGTACCAGCAAATTAGTTCTGACTCATAGAGACCCTGTACACAAAGAACGAAGGGCTGCCTGGTCCTGCATCATCCTCATAATCATTGTTATGTTGAGCCCATTGTGGCAGCCACTGGGTCAAGATTACAGCCCTGCAAACCCTATGGGGAAGTTCTACTCTATCCTGTAGGGTCATTATGGTTGGAATCGACTCAAAGGCTCACAACAACAACATGATGCACTGAGCATAGGCCACCAAAATACTCGGGTTATTTTGGCGTGAAATGTTATTCAGGCATTAGTTCCTCATCTAGTGATAGAAACTTTTCTTTTGCCTGTTTTTCTATGTGTGCTACTCACTGAATCTTAACCTGATAAATTATATCCTGTGAACATATCTGACCTGCTTTGGGAGGAGGGGATTGGGCACTAGGACCCAGAACAGAACTTAGAAACTGCTGCCATTGAACTCTACACGATAACTCATGCTGGACAGTTTCTCTGTAGCTGTTCTCACTTCGTTGAGGGCTCCAGTCTTTCCGATGTTGTTCTGTGGGCCTGGTTGGTTCACCACCCCTCCAGGGAACATGACATGGTTTGTCCCATCAACAAGAAAAACATGGTGCCTCTGTCTCTTCTATCAAAATAATTACCTTCTGCTGGAAGGAGTGAAACCAAAGCCCTCCAGAGCAAGATAATGACTTATTAGAAATGATTCCTTTTGAAAACATTTTTATTTCCCATCTTAGTTATAACTTAGCTAATTGCTTAACAATTCTGTTTAAATGTGTCCATTTCTGCAAACATCAGTTCATTAGACCTACTTTTTCTGGTTGAAAATCCCTTTGCTTCTCTAAGTAGCCTCCGCCTCTTTCTCCCATTTGCACTTTTGCCTGAGCAACATTCTGATGACATAAATAGCATGCCATCAAAAAGGTGTTGAACAGATCAAGGTATCTCTCTCTGTGTCCCAGAGTCTGAGCATTGTAATCTGTGTCCTTGAAACAGTCTCTGTGATTGGCAAAGACTGAAGTCTGTGTCTTTAAAAAGCCAGTTGCCTTGCCAGATAAATGAAGCCATGATGACTGGTCTCCTGGTCAGCTCCTATAGTGGAGGAAGCTGCCTGAGGAAGGAGAGTCCAGGCCCAGCCTCTAGGCACCTCAGCCCAACTTGGAGCCACTTAGCTTAAGGAGAATTCTAGGGTATATTTACATGTGAAAATATCATCAGATTAAAACCCTGCTCAAAAAAGAGATCAGTGGTTGGCAGGGGCTCAGGGAGTGGGGAGAAGGATAAACAGGTGGAACACGGCATTTTGAGGGCACTGAATCTTCCTTCCGAGGAGTAGCTTGGTGGGTTTGAACCACCAGCCTCCTGGTTAGCAGTCAAATGTCTTAGGCACTGTGCCACCAGAGCTCCTGAAACTATTCTGTATGATACTGTAATGGCAGGTCCATAACTGTGCATTTATTAAAACCATAGACCTGTACAACATGAACTGAGAACCCTAATGGAAACTGTAGACTTTAGATAATAATAGTGTGTTATTGGTTCATCAGTTGTAACAAATGTACCATATGAATTCAAGGTGTTAATAATGGGAAAAAAGTGTGCAAGGGGAGGGAGTATAGGGGAACTCTCTACTTTCTGCACAACTTTTCTGTAAACCAAAAGCAACTCTACAAAGCAAAGTCTATTTAAAAAAGAAAAAAAACTTGCTCCAAGCACATGCCATCTCAGAGCACAACGTTGTGGGCCCCTCGGGGATATGTGCATGCTCACACATACTCTAGCTCAAAGCTGGGCATCCTTATGTCTGTGTTTCAGGAAGTGGGCATGTTACCTACAGAAGTAGCCTGTGTCTCTTTCTCTCTGGCCACAGTCAATTAGGCTAGGCTACCAAACAGACTGTGGTGTGTTCCTTCTGATTCTTCCCTTCTATATTTTACCATGAGGCCAGTGGTGGTTCAGTGGCAGAATTCTCACCTTCCACGTGGAAAACCCAGGTTCAGACTTTGAACAGTACACTTCAAGTGCAGTTCCTCTGTGAGTGGAGACTTGCATGTTGCTATGATGGTGCACAGTTTCAGCGGACCTTCCAGACTAAGACAGAGTAGCAAGAAAGTTCTAGCAATCAACTTCCAAATATCAGCTAACGAAAGCGCTATAAATCATAATGGTCCAATGCTGTTGTGCATGGGGTCACAATGAGTCAGAGCCAACTCAACAAAAACAGTATCTTCTACCTGCTAGAAACTTCTCATGTTGCTTTTTATTTTTCATTTGAAAGGATGTTTCTGGCACCCAAGTTTCCAACTTTAAATAATTGTGTTGCTTTATCCAAATGCTAATGGGGCCCAACACAATCCATCCCTCTGAAAAAGTGAGGAAGCTCATGAGCAGAGTCAGTGGCAGAGAGGAGGACTAGATCTTTCACCCTGAAAACCTTCTTGGGCCAGTGATGAATAAGAAGCCATGTGGGTAAAAACAAGGAGAGAGAAGTAAGAAGAGGGTCCAAAGGAAAGCAGGAAACGGGGTGCTATAAAATCAGATAAGAGGTGCTGGGGAAAAGGAATTGGATGTTCATGGGGCAGAAGAGGACAACCCATTTAACTGGCATTTCATGAAATTCTTATGTCTTTAAATAAGATCTGTCTCAATAGACCCATTTACATGTACAAATGCACCACTGTGAGGTGAGGAGAATGGCATTCACTTTAAAAGGAAATGAAGAACTAACTGGACACTGGTCCTGGCTCACTAGGGGTTAGGAATGTGGTTAGCAAAGGCAGATTCATCCCAAGTCACCCACAGGTCATTTTACTTGCAGATTCCTTTTAAGCTAAGGTATCACCCTTACTACGTGTCCCATTCTGTTCTGCTGGACCCCAGTATCCTGCCAGGTGAGGTCAAAACTGATTAAACAATTCTGGGAATAATATGTAGGAACGAAGCTTATCCTCCTGCAAAATTCATCAGTTGGTCCTCACCCACACACCCACCTGTCCTCACACTGGGCACCTTTCAGCAATTCTCTGTGTGAAGTACTGGGTTGTTGTTGTTGTTGTTATGTGCCATCGAGTCAGATCCGACTCATAGCGACCCCTCCTTGAGTTTCCAAGGCAGTATCACTACGGAAGTAGATTGCCCCATCTTCCTTCCGAGGAGTGGCTGGTGGGTTTGAACCGCCAGCCTTCTGGTTAGCAGTCAAGTGCCTTAGCCACTATGCTACCAGAGCTCCCAAAGTACTGGGTAGAAGTAATTAAGAAAGTGCAAGGTGACATCAGTCCAACTGGCAACAGCTGACAATGCATACATAGCCTTGAAGTATCCAACATCAACCAGGCTTTGGAGTCCATTGATCTGTGTATGCACAGTTGATTTTTATTTATGTTTCTTAAAAAGCTACTTTGAATTCCTTTGGGGTCATCCAGAATTTGAAATGATGTCCTTCTATGAAAAGAGATATGGCACATGGGACTACTGCCTAACCTATTGCCAACTTTATCATTTTCTCCTGAATATTCTGGCGTCTCCTATTGCTTTTCTTAGTGAATGTATTTTAAAAATGTATCTCTGAGCCCTTGGCTTTCTATAAACTCTTGTTACTCTAGTCTGTGTGGTATTGCTTGAGGAAGCCAAAGATAAAAACAAAAATAACAACAATGATTTCTAACACTTGTAATGCTTAATATTGAATAGGATTGTTCTAAATGCTTTACATGTATTAATTTATTCTAGCCTCACTGCAACCTTATGAGGTAAGTGCTAGTATTAGACCCACTTTACAGATGAAGAAACTGAGACACAGGCAGATAAGATACTTTCCAGAGTCACACAGCTAACAAGGGGTAGAACCAGGATTTGAGCCAGATATCCTGGCTCTCGAGATTGTGCTGTTAATCACTATGTGTCACTTGTCTCTCTGCACACAATGACTGAAATGCCCAAGAGTAACATTGACTTTTTAATCTTGAAAAATAAAGTGTGAGCTCTTAATTTATTTTACATTTAACCATTCTATTTTTCCCTCCCAAACTCTCAGATGATGGAAATGCTTAAAACAAACTAAGGTAGTGTGAGACCAAACCATGTAAGTGTGAGCATGGCTCCTTGTGGGTTCAGCTGTGTTTTGTGAGCTTCTGCCTACACCCCGCATGTTTTCTTCAGTGTTCTGATTCCCGCTTACAGGGCTTGGCGCTTGGCACTTGGACCGCATGAACCGTCACTTTTAAGCCATAGGTTTTTTGTCTTTGTTCCTGGTTTTATATTTGTGCTTCCCTCTCTTAGAATCCCCAGCACACGAGTAAGAGCCAAAGCCCTTGCTGCTGTTAGCCTGGCACCTGCCTGGGAAAGAGCTGGGGAATCTTGGGGAACTGTGTTTGGTTATTGTCCTCTGATAATGAGTTCTCACACTGTCAGCTTTTAGAATTCTAGGCATGTGTCCACGTTCTTGCTTCAACCTGCTACTCCAAAGTGTAGAAACAGGATGTGTGGGCTTCTGCACACAGTTCATAGTCCGCCACAGCAGCAGTCTCCTTCTGGGGCCCACAGCCTTAAATGGATTAATGTTCTGTGAGTCTTTGTAGGAGTGGATGCTATGTGAAAATAAATAATACAGTGCCAGGGAACCATGGTAAATGAGCTATGGAGGGAAGTGGTAAGCATCTCATTTATTTACTATTTTCTCTACATACAGGTAGTCTCTGGGTTATGAACATCCGACTTACATACAACCTGCAGTTATGAAACAACCCATGTAAAGCATGCTATATTAAAAGTTTGAGGTACATGCAGTGCTTCATAATAACCAATGAGCACTAGTTTGCAACACACATAAAAACATTATTATTATTAGTGTATTATTATGTTAAAGATGTTTTCATGTGTCTGAAAGGGTTTCTTCAGTGCTTTTTATGTGTTGAAAGGTGCAGTATATATTGTATACTAAGACAAACATTTCACTAACTGACGTGAGATGCAAACTGAACCTAACTGCTCCGACATCCGTACAAATTCAAGTTAAAGACAGATTTAGGAATGGAACTCATTCATAATCCAGGGACTGCCCATAATATGTATATGATGGACACATATACGTATACTGAATGAAGTGTGATTATGAAGGAAAAGAATAATGACTTTTAAGCCAGATATTGCCTACATGCATACACAGTGACTTCTGGTGTTCCTTCATTCTACATAAACTGTATTTCCACTTTGAGTGATTTTAATATGTGATAAACCTGATTTAAAAATAAATAAAGTGGGGAGGAAGTGTTTGTGCTTAAGATTGTACCTGCAACATTTAAAAATGGTCCTATCTTGCTGTACAACCTTCCTCAACCTGCCCATGGTTTCAGGGTTGGAACTGCCTCTTGTTCTGTCTTTCTGGAGTCTTGATTGTGTGTTCAATGAGAATTAGAGTAAACATTCAGAAATGACAATAATTTTTAATTGAAGGGGCTCTCATAAGATATGACTGAGCACTACCTAAGCCCCTGCACCTTGAGACCACTCAATCTATCATTCAGACACGCAGAATTCTGGAGTTTGAGGAACTTTCAGGACGGATCATAACTCCATCCTCCTTAATTCATAGAAGATGACTGAAGCCTCAAAGTGAAGTAATTTGCCCAACGGGGGACAAAGACTGGGCTAAACTCATTGTTTCTCTTCCCTCAAAGCATTTGATTGGCATCGTGTTGCAGCTCATTTCTTTTTGGAAAAGAACCCTGCAAACAGCAGGAGAGCTTTTTACAAGTGAATAAAAGCGACCAAAAAAAAAAAAAAAACCCACTGCCATTGAGTTGATTTCAACACATAGCGACCCCCATTGGGTTTCCAAGGTGGTAAATCTTTATAGAAGTAGATTGTCCCATCTTCCTTCCTCTGAGCAGCTGGTGGGTTTGAAGTGCCAACCTTCTCTTAGCAGTCAAATGCCTTAGGCACTGTTCCACCAGGGCTCTCAGGAGCCTACATTCCAAGAAAGCACACTGGGTCCCAGTCCTGCTCTGCCACTATGTATCTGAATGAGGTTGAGAATGTTATTGGGCCTCTCTGAACCTCACTCTCTTTGTCTGTAAAATGAGTTTGAGAGCAGCTAATTTCAAAAAGTACATGATGCTGAGTTTGCTCGTTAACCTCACACTGTTTTTCATGCAGTTTCCTCCCAGTGGCATTGATTTCCCACTGTAGGATTCTGGAAAATGTTAGTCTGTGCAAATGGGGCCAGCCCATGGGACCAAGAATGATTTGAGTCTTGGTTACTAACTGAAGAAGAACAAAGGCAGGAAGAATAAGGTGCATAGAAACAAGTAACCTGCCTTTTGTACATGGACCTAGCAATCTAAGGTTAAAAAAAAAAGTTGCTGTAGAGTCAATTCCAACTCATCATGACTCCATCATGTGTCAGTGTAGAACTGTGCTCTGTAGGGTTGTCAATGACTGATATTTTGGAGGTAGATTGCCATGACTTTCTTCCAGTGTGCCCCTAGGTGGACTTGAACCTCCAATCTTCTGGTTAGCAGTCCAGCATGTTAACAGTTTGCACTGCTCAGAGCCATCTCAAATATGCCAATTCTGGGGTTATGCATGTCAAGTTTACCTGGCTGATATCTGCTTCTCTTCTTTCCCAAGACACCACTGGTTAGAGCTCTGGCACTTAAGAAGACCCCTAGGTGAACAAGGTTACATTTTCTCCTTTTCAGTGCATTGCTTACTGGGTCAACAGGGCCAGGGAAGTCTCTGAGCCGATCAGAGAATAATTGGAAAGCCAACAAGGCAAGAATAGAGACCCACACATGCCATCTTCCAGCATAGTTAGAAACATCCCTTGTTTACATGAAATTATGGAAATACAGATATTAACCCAATCTGCAAAGTCATTTTACCAGAACTGTCTTTTTCCATGGTAAATCCATGGCATTCTTATGATGATAATGAAGCTTTTTTAAAATAAAGGACTATCATTTGAATTAACATATTGGCCAGTTATTGTTTCCACGTATCAAGTTTGATTGAAAACATAGATTTTATTTTTTTTTAATGCAACTTTTTCCAGAATAGCCCATCCAGTCTCTAACAGTCTATCTTGGACCTGATACTGACTCAAATTTGGGTGGGAGGGGCAATGGTGGAGTGAGGATAATCACGGAGGTGGAGAATTTCCAGTGTACTTCCTAAGTTCTAATGTTACTGGATAAAAATATAGCTTTGCAAAGAACCATGGCCTCATAAAGTGTTAGTGGGGCAGAATTTCTGCTCCAGAATTTTAGCAGAGAAAGGGCTTAGAGGCAGAAAATCTGTCTGGAAGGGTGATTCTGGGAGACTCTTGAAGCTGCATTTGCAAGGCACTTCACATGTTGCTGTTTTCACCCACATTTCACATAAGACTGAAAAATATCAATTGCCCATGACAATTGGAAGGAGTGGCTATTAGAAAATATGGGGGGGGGCCTACAAGCCTCTTCTTGGCAACCCTTATTGGCAACTATCATTGCCCTGGGATTTACCATTCTTTCTCCAGCAACAACTATCTGTGTTTGAAGAACAAAATGACATCCTTGGGCAGCCTCTCAGGACCCTCCGGAAGGTGCTGGGTGAGCAGCCAGTCACAGAGCTGCTCATCTTCTCCCCTTGCTTTTTCCCTTGCCCAAAAGCCCCCTGGACAACAGGCCAACCAGTGGGGAAATTTCTCAGACTTTTCCTGGGTCCGTCCTTTCTATTTCCAAGGACAATCATTGGCCTGCTGAGACCTCTAGTGACCAAATTGATAACTGCAGGTGTCTGAGGAAAGAGAACCAGAGTCAAAGGCACCAGTCCTACAAGGCTGTCCCAGAACCACAGCCCCATGAGTCCCCAGTGGCCTGTGGAGGCCTCAGCCTGTAATACTTTCTAGATGGCAGAAAGGGAGCATCTGTGGCCTGAGACCCCTGAAATATTGGTCTGGAGGCAGGGACTAACCAAACCAAACCTACTGCCGTAGAGCTGATTCTGGCTCATAGAGACCCTATAGGACAGAGCAGAACTGCCCAACAGGTTTCCAAAGCTATAAATCTTTACAAAAACAGACTGCCTCATCTTTCTCCCACCGACTGGCTGGTGGGTTTGAACCACAGACCTTTAGGTTAGCAGACGAATGCTTTAACCACTATGAAATGAGAGCTCCTGCCTTAGGAAATCCCGTGGGGCAGTTCTACTCTGGCAGAGAGGGTAATTATGAGTTGGAATCAACTTAACTGCACATATTGCTCTCATGGAGTCCCTGGGTGGTGTGAATGGTTAAAGTACTCTCCTGCTAACTAAAAGGCTGGATGCTCAAGCCCACTGAGAGGTATCTTGGAAGAAAGGCCTGGTGATTGACTTCCAGAAAATCAGCTAGTGGAAATCCTATGGAGCACAGTTCTACTCTGACACAGATGGGGTTCCCTTGAGTTGGCATCTGCTCAGTGGCAACTGTTGTTAGTTTGTTTGTTTCATGTTGCTGGTTGTGAAAACGATCTCAGTGAATATATCAGAGGACTCCAGAGAGGTACATTGTTCCTTTCACACATTCGCTTTTGCTGCTGCTGTGAAGGAAATCTCAATGGAGTCTGTATCATATTTCAAAAATGAACTCTTTCCTCGAAGGAGAAATTAATTACTAGAAGGACAGAACAAACAGGAAGCCCGTGGCTGATTGCCTCCTGAGTGTGGGGCAGGGTCTTCTGTGAGTGTGGCTGTCTGTAGCAGTGCCCCAAGCTCCACCGAGAAGCTGTGTATCACACTAGCCTTTGAGTCCATCAGGTAGCAAGTTGTCTCCATTCTCACACAGTTAGACAGATTTGATGGTGTTTTCCCAACAGAACTCAAGAGGCTAGTTGATAATAATGCCGCTAGCAAAAAAAGAGTTTTCAAAACTTGAAGTCATGAGTGCACTTGGCTTATGTTTTATGTTGTTGAGTGCCATCAAGTCGATTCCAACTCATAGCGACCCTCTGTGACAGAGTAGAACTGCCTCACAGGGTTGTCTAGGCTGTAATCTTTATGGAAGCACATCACCAGGTTTTTCTCCCAGGGAGCCGCTGGGTGGGTTTAAACTGCCAACCCTTTGGTTAGCAGCCAAGTGTGTAACCATTGTGTCATCAGGGCTCCTATTTGGCTTGCTGCATTTGATCATCCTGGAAAAACAGAATTCATGTTTGTCAAGATTCTTGTGAATGAAAAGTCTCAACTCTCTCAAAATACAAGGAACACACAAAAAGGGAAGAGAGGTGGTAGACCATTCCAGGCTGGAAGTGGTGATGTAAGTTTTAGGGAACTACGAATACTATTTGACAATTCATTTTTCAAATTAAATTGTCCCCAAATTTTTTGGTGAATAGGCAAAGATCAAGATGGTATCTACTTACAATATTTAAAAGAATTAAGGATGGTCACTGGAAAAGAGATGAAGTGCTGCAGTACTTCCACACAACAGGACCATCTCTATGCTTCCTGTAAAAGGCAAATACGAAACAAAAAATACATTGTGTTCGGCAATATTACACAAAACACTTCAGTCATTCTATGCTCATCCTAAGAACTGGCTCACAGATAAAATTATAATCAGCTTTATTAAATATTGGATTTTATTTCATTTTAATATTTTATAGTTACAGATAGATCAAGATAAAGCAGTATCAATATCAAAATTAAACTTATTTTCACTACTTATGGGCCCAAAGTAAAGATGTAACAAAATGATGCCAGGATATGTTTTGGTTTTGGGGGGAGAATCAAGTTGATGTGTAGTCATATATCATTTTTATGCAGAAACTTTTTTGTTTGTATAGAAACACTTTACTTTCTGCTGCTAACTCCTAAGAGCGAACTCCAGGAGGACTGGTACTCAACGTCACGTTTTTCAAGAACCTGACAGAAACAGGGCCACGGCCTTTGTGCTAACACTCTTCGTAGCTACTGAGGATTTGCAAACATTTCCTAGGCCCCAGCACTGCAAAAACATTGTCTGCTTGGCTGCAGTGCAGCTTTAGCAGGCTAAGCCTTTATCCTTTTCAAATCACATAGGCAAAAAGAAAGAAATTTAAAGGGGGGGGGGCCTCCATCCTCCCTCCCTCCCTCCCTTCCTTTATTCCTTTCTTCCTTCCTATCTTCATCCCCTTCTCCATTTTTCCATCTTCTTGTTCTTGTCGCTTATCTTTTCCATGCATTTTTGACCTTTGGCTTCCCCCCCCCTTCATCTTTCTTTGAGCACTTTCTCGAAGATACTAGGAGTCCGGGGGGGGGGGTGTACAAAGGGTTAAGGAACTTGGCCGCTAAATGAAGTGTTAGAGGGTCTAGCCCATCCAGAGGCACCATGGAATAAAGGCCTGGTGATCTACTTCCAACCCTAACCCTAACTGAACACTCCGTGGAGCACAGTGCTACTTTGACACACGTGGGGTCAACCATGAGTTAGAATCACCTTGATGGCAACTGGTACCTGTCAGAGGATATTAGTACTGTGATGGCCTTGATCAACAGTGGAAGAGTCACCCACAGGGGACTTGAGAGCCTACTGATTTCTGGACCCCGGGCTTCAGAGGAGGTGACCTCAATGCCGTTTGCCTTTATAGGGCTTCCTCCCCACCCTGCCCATGCCAGGACCATCAAAGCCAGCAGTGGTAGCTGCTGTCCCTATGTGTGTAGAGCCTCACTGGTGGCTGTGTGCTTTCCCCTGTAGCGTTTGTCCCCTTCCCATGAACCTGAGAAGCAGCCTTCCTGCTGAGGAACTCAAAGTGCTCCACCTTTGCTGGAAGCCACATGCATCCAGCCAGGCAAGGAATGCTGCTTTGATTAACTCTAAAAATATATCATTAAAAAGCAGACCCCCCCTTGCCCAGACAGGTTGAAAGAAGGGAAGCAAGAAGTAGAAGCCGCCACAAATGATGTTGAATTTTAGACTTGCTCTGTGTCCAGGACAGGCTGAGCCTTGGTCCTAGCATCAGGGATCAGGCACTATCCCTGAGATCATGAAGCAGGAGGCAGGGGAGGAGGGCGATGCTGAATAGTAAAAAGAAAAGTAAATCGTAAAGAGACAAGGCTGTTGTCCAGGAGCAACTCTGCTCTTCACCCAGAGATGTCCCTGGCCTAGGAAGGCCCCTGTTTGGAGAAGGGAATTGGCAGGGCCAGCCAGGCTGGCAGAAAGCCCTAACTTTGGCCTCACTTACTTGTCTTTGCTCCTGTGCCCAGGGCCAGCTCCACTGGCGTGCAACTAGTGCAGTTACACAGGAGCCTAGACTCAGAAGGGCCTGCTGATTGGCTAATGTTCTGCAGACCCTGCCCTAAAATTGTTAATAATTTTCTCTTTGAGGTTGTGCTTTGTAAGTAAAGTCTGGTGGGACGGTGGAGATACATCAGGGGCTGGAGACTCTGCTCATGCACCTTGTTCCCTCTTCCCACCTCCCTGCTTCCCTGAGACAGGTTCTCAGAATAGTCTCCAGCTCCCTAGTATCCCAGTAACTGCTTCCACCCTCTGCTTCAAGCCAACAGTGGGGAGGTTCAGGATCAAATAACCTATCCTGCAGCATCTCAGGGTATATCAGTTGCCATCCCCACCCTGGACTTGTAGTACTGCAGCCAGTCTGTTGGGCAGTGGACTGGAGGCCACAACTCAAAGGGATAAGCCTATCACACACCCGCAGTTCAGTTACCTAGTACAAAAAATCTAAACTAAACTGACGGCCATCGAGTGGAATCTGGCTTGGACCAACCCCTCCTTGGGTTTCCGAAGAAGTATCTCTACAGAAGTAGATTGCCCAATCTTCCTTCCGAGGAGTGACTGGTGGGTTTGAACTTCAATCCTGCTGGTTAGCAGTCAAATGCCTTCGGCATTGCACCACCAGAGCTCCCCTACCTAGTACAGAGGATGCAATACCTTTGCGGGTCACCCATCTGCAGTGGGTTGACTTTGATTGATGGGAAGGGAGATTCCCTAGGGCCACTGCCAGCCATGGAGAAGGGCTAGTAGAAGAGGAATCCTGGCAGCCATCAGACCTGAGTAAGCATATAGGGCCTGAGTGAGACCCTATGGCTCCGGAGGGTCCTCAGATGGCTCTCGTGGCCAGTGTCTTGCAGCCCTGTGCCTGGGGGAACGTTCTCTTCCTTTCAACCTTCTTTTTCCAGGGACAAAATGTGAATTCTGTGGTTTCGGTGATGCCACAAATGAGTTAAAAGCTCACATATTTGTGTTTAAAACTGACATTGCACAATGCAAAGATGAACAAACAGTAAAATACACCCTAATAAATAAAATTTTTATTTTTATTGACTTAGACTGACATTAAATAGCCAATTAAAAAAATACCATGACAGGCTGAGAGAACAACTATAAGAGAAAGGGAAAGCTTTATATTTTTGTAGCTTTGATGTCACTTTTTCCTGCTTTTTTGAACAATGAGCCCTACATCTTCATCTTGCACCGGGCCCCACAAGTGATGTAGCTGGCCCTGATTGTACCTCACAGACCCCCAGTCTGGAGGACAATGCCACAGCATTAGAGGTGAAAGTCTAATCTGGGGTGGGGGGGTCCCAATCTACAATTGGTAGTGATTTCAATCTTACCATCCTTTCAACCACAGGACAAAAAAGATGAAAACCTAGAAGTAAAAGAACAAAGAGCCTCTTTCATCTAGCTGAGCACCCATCACATTTTTAGGTGACCCTGTCTCCACACAGGGCATGTGAGAGTCATTGGTGAGGTCAACTCGTTAATTACTAGAGACCCCCTTCAAGAATTCCAGATTGTCCGTATGGTTCCAGCATATCACAAATCACATATCACAAATGACTTCAGTCACTTACCGCATTTCTGTCTGAATAACTTGTAGCTTCTCGTAAATGAGCCCTGAAGCACTCACCTGCTAACTGAAAAGTTGGCAGTTTGAACCTACTCACAGTGGTTCCATGGGAGAAAGACCTGATGACCTGCTCCCTTAAAGGTTTCAGCCTAGAAAACTCTGTGGAGAAGCTCTCTATCACATGGGGTCACTGTCAGTCAAAAATCAACTCAGTGGCATCCAACAAAAACAGCTTCTCCTCGCTTTAGTGTGAAAAAAGAGAATCCAGCAGATCAAATGCAGAAAATCATTTCCTTAGCACTATTTGTCTAAATAGAATTTGTGGGGCTACATTTTAAATGAGAATTAAAAAGAGAGAAAGTATAGAAACTTGGCCTGTCCTTCCAGGTCAAGAAAACTTTATCTACTCTGAAGCCTACTTACCGTTGTTAGGTGCCATCAAGTCAGTTCTGACTCGTAGCACCTTGTGTGGAACAGAATGAAACACTGCCTGGTCCTGCACCATCCTAACGTCATTGCTATATTTGAGTCCACTCCGGTTTATAACTTCCTCATAATGACTCCCCATTGAATAGTAACATATCCAGCCAAACACACCTTTCTCTGCTACTGCAAACTCGGTAAGCTCTTTAGGCTAGCTTGAGAAGCTTAATATATTTCCTGTGAAATCATACCATTCTCCTCAATCAGCTTATCCCAGCTTTGCCAATTGAAAAATAAAAAAAAATTAAAAAAAAAAAAATTCATTCCTGGCACCAACAGCCTGTTAAATTGGTTCTGATTAATAATTGAATCTTAAGACCCTTTCAAGGCAACATTTACAACAACAGATTAGTGGGTGGTGATGACATACATCTCTGTGTCGTGACAGAACACACTGATGACCTCAACTGGAGGTTAAATGCCCAGCGTTCAGGCTCGGTGAACTTCAGTCCTTAGAAAAATCCACCTTAGAAATACGCAGGAGCCTCTCCCTTGTGGACTGATGGACCGGCACTTATTTCTTGGTAATATACTTGTAAAGCTGATATAGACGCATTCCCCTTGGACTTGGAGTGCGACTGTGGGTCACATTCTTGTGGTTTACATTAAGCTCATGTGCATTTTGAATTATTTATAATAGCATTGCAGAATATTTCTCCCTTTAATCCTGAAGGAGGAAATAAAGTCCTCTTGAAATGTCAGACTGTCCAAAAGATGGACATCTAGCTTAACAGTCAAAAAAAAGTAGCCCTTCTGCAGGTTTTCCAGGCATATTGTTGGATACCCTCAAGTCGATTCCAGCTCATAGTGACCCCATCTGACAGAGTAGAACTGTCCCATAAGGTTTTCAAGGTTGTAATCTTTACAAAAGGAGCCAGTGGTTCAAACCCACTAGTCTGTTCTGTGGGAGAAAAATGTGGCAGTTTGTTTCTGTAAAGATTAACAGCCTTGGAAACCCTATCGGGGAGTTCTACTCTGTCCTATAGGTTCACCAGGAGTCAGAATGGATTTGGGGTTTTGGAATCTCTACACAAGCAGACTGCCACACCTTTCCATGGAGCGGAGGATGGGTTTTAACCACCAACATTTCAGTTAGCAGACAAGCACTTTAACCACTGCACTATCAAGCCTCCTTTTCAAAACCTGAGGGTCCCAAAGTCCCATTGCACAAATGTGAATTTTCAAATCACTTGCTTATTAAGACTAATCTGTATGTTTTGTAATTCCCAGGAGTTGAGAGCAAATTTTGCTCAACATTCATTCCTTTTGTAAGCATGTTTTGAGCTAGGCTCTGTGCTAAGCTAGGTTCATACAAATTATCTTCAGAGCTTCTCTATGAACAGTGATACTTTAAAAATGCATTAGAAAATATACTGAGGTGTACTTAGGAAAACCTCGGGCTACAAGAGATTGTGAAATGAGAAGGGAATCTTTGAGAGGATTAAAAGAAAAGATAATGTTGTTGTTAGATGCCATCGAGTCAGTTCTGACTCAGCAGTTCTGACCCTGTGTACAACAGAACAAACACTGCCAAGGCCTACACCACCCTCACAACCGTCACTGTGTTTGAACCCATTGTTGAAGGTCTTTCTCTTTTTTACTGACCTTCTACTTTACCAAGCATGATGTCCTTCTCCAGGGACTGGTAACAGATGTGGGTAATGAGGAGGTGTGAGGAGTCAGGAGAAGGCACTGGAATGACCATTTAGGAGGTAGGAAGGAAGGGCCAGGAGTCTGCCCAAGTTTGGGAAGTGAGGAGGTACAAGAAACAGGAGAATGCCCAGATGTGGGGAGTAAAGAGGTGTGAGGGGTCAGGAGAAGGTACAACTCTGGCCAGTGATGAGGTGGGTGGGGCCCACCTCAGATGCAGGCAATAAGGGGGTAGGTGGGACCAGGAGAAGGCCAAGGTGTGGGGAGTAAAAAGTGGTGAGGAGACCACCCAGGTGTGGGTAATGAAAAGATGGAAGAGGTCAGGAAAGTAATAATAAATGTTAACATTTGTGGAGATGTTGCTGTATGCCAGAACTTTGCATATATTATCTCATTTCACCTTCACAATAACCTATGGAATATGTGCAGATATACTGTCCCCTTTTTATAGGTGAGGACACCATAGCTCAGTGAGCTGATTCTACTTCTAAGCAATGGAGTCAGGATTCACTCCCAGTGGTTTGCTTCCAGAACCTACTCTTCTGGCTGTTATGATAGTTTTCCTTTCCCTTAATAAGGCAGAATCAGGAAGTGATGCTATCAAATGTGAAAACTCTATAATAGCATGTGGCCACCTACTTCCTATTCCAATGGTGCTGCATCCTTTCTTAAAACCACAAAACACATACTGTATTCTGGGCCTTGTGCCAGGCTCTGGGGATACAAAGTAAATAAATATTCTCCTCAAGACGCTCCAAATTACTGTACAGTCATTCAATGGAGACTGCAGTCATGGAGAAAGCCTCAAATTTAGAACTCAGAATCCCCAACTTTCTTGATCAATCTTGAGGCCTTATCCTCAGTCCTGTCCCATTTGACATTCTTAACAATGACCCAGATGGAGACAGGAGCTGTTCGAATTTGTGAAGGACTCAAAGCTCAGTAGGACAACGCATCGCTGGATAACAGAATATGGATCTAAAAGATCTTGACAGTTTAAATCTAACAGAATGGAGTTTGACCAAGGTCAATGTGAGGACCTGAGTGTGGTGCTAAACATCCAACACACAATCAGATGGGTCATGAGTCAGACGCTGAATAGAGGAAAAGGCACAAGAGTTTTAGTTAAATGATAAGGTCACTGGTACCAACACTGTGAAAAAGCTAATGGAATCTTCATTTGTAAAAAATAAATAGATCAAGGAAACAAATCACCTCCTCAGTTTCACAATATTTGATCAAGCCTATATATAGTGCTGGTTTCTGCTCTGGATACCACATTCAAAGAAACGCTATAGAAAAGTTGTGTGTGTAAATGCTTCATTTTATGTTAACTTGGCTAGGCTATGGTGCCCAGGTGTTTGGTCAAACAGTAGTCTAGATGTTGTTATGATGTAGTTACATGTGCTCAGCATTTAAATCAGTTGGTCTTAACTAAATCAGATTACCCACCATAATGTGGGTGGGTCTAATCTAATCTAATCAATTGGAGGCCTTAAGAGCAAAAAGAGAGGTTTTCCAAAGAATGATTCTGTACCCAAATTAGGAATGTTATTATGTTGTTGTTATGTGCTGTCAAGTAGGACCCGACTCATAGCGACCACTCCTTAGGTTGCCGAGGCAGTATCACTACAGAAGTAGATTGCCCCATGATCCTTCCGAGGAGTGGCTGGTGGGTTTGAACCGCCAGCCTTCTGGTTAGTAGTCAAGTGCCTTAGGCACTATGCTACCAGAGCTCCCAACTATAAATATATACATTAGAATTTCTTTCTCCCCACCACCTGATCTACCAACTTTTGGACACAAGACTGCTGGAATTTCCAGACCATAACCTGCCCTACAGATCCCCACAATCACGTGAGCCAATTCATACACACACACACACACACACATACATATCTATCTGTCTATCTATCTATCTATTATCCTACTGGTTCTCTCTCTTAAAGAATCCTGACAAAGACAGTGTGCATTCAGAGAGAAACAACTGAGACCTGAAGCAAGTCCTATAACCATGTTCTAAGGGCTATCCAGAAGTAAAGAGATTAGATAGGTTCTTTGTGACTCCATGTGATACAACCAGCACCACCAGAAGAAGCCATTACAGGAGACAGATTCAACACAGGCCAATGAGGAACCCTCCAACTCTCTGAGCTGCAGATGAAAAGAACTTTTTTGGGGAAGTAGTAGGTAACCAGGACAGGTGTCCAGGTTCGTGGATATGGAGATGGAAATTCCAGCTTCCTTTTCTCAAATCTCTTCCACCACTGAGACCTTTTGTTTATGTGTACATGCCTAGAACTGAACTCACTATACAAAAAAAGAAAAAAAAAAACTCAACTGCCATCAAGTTGATTTCTATTCAGAGCTAACCCCACTGAGTTTCCAAAGCTATACATCTTTACAGAAGCAGACCTCCCCATCTTTCTTCTGTGGAACGGCTGGTGGGTTTGAACCATCAACCTTTTGGTTAGCAGCCAAATGCCTTAACCACTACATCACCAGATCTCCTTGTAACACAAAAAATGAAAATCCAATGTTCATTTTTATAGCCACAGGAAAAAAATCTTTCAATTATTAAAATAAATAGAAAAAAAGAAAGAAACTAAGCAAACTGAGAATACAGGAGAACTTCTTTGGCCCAATAATTGGCATCTATAAATTAAAAAATCAAACATTATTCTTAATAGCAAAACATTAAAAGTACTCCTTTTGAAATCAGGAACAAGAGAAGGATGCCTCCACCACCATGCCATTAGGCATTATACTGGAGATCCTAGCCAGAGCAGTAAGTAAGAAAATAAATAAAAGATGTAAGGATTGGACAAGAAGTAACAACTTTCATTACTCACAGAAGAGGACTGTCTTTATATAAAATTCAAGAATATCTACTGGAAAACTACTAAAATTAATAAGATGGTTCAGCATCATTTGCTGAATATAAGATCAAGAAGCAAAAATCAATAATGTGCCTGTACACCCACGATTATCCATCAAAAATATAAAATTTTCAAATGTGCTATTCACAGTAACAACCAACAAAACTACAAAATAGCTCATTTGTTCTAGATTTTCTAGGAAAAAAAAATACAAAACTTTATTGAAGGATATAAAATGTCTAAGTAAATATTCATGAATGGAAAGATTCAGAATCTTAAATATGTCATGTGCTAGTTAAAGTGGTGTGTTAACTTGGCTGGGCCATAGTTTTGAGTGGCTTGGCAGCTGGATGTAGTTATTCTCTATGATGAGATTGTAATCACCTTCATCGTGGAATCTGCTGTTGAGTACCTACATCAGGGGAAAGGGAGTGTGAGCTTTTGGAGTGTGAGCTTCAACCAGTATATATGAAGCAGCTTTGAGAAAGGCCTCTAGCTTTTTGGCACATTTTGAGCTGTGTTGCCTGCTGATCTTGGGATTGTGCCATTTTATCTGCCAACCTTGGGTTCTTCAGCCTCAGCAGCCAGCAACTGCATGAGTTAGGAGATGCCTCCAGCTCCAGTGGGCTTGGAACAAGAGGCAGAGCTGAAGCCCAATGTTGAGGGGCCAGACCTCTAGAACCAGCACTCTGAATTCAGACTTCTAGCCTCCTAAACTGTAAAAGAATAAACTGCTGTTTGTTAAAGCCATCTACTTGTATTTCTGTTAGAGCAGCAGTAGAGAATGAAAGCATGCCAATTCTCCCTAAATTGTGAATCTATAAATATAAATTTATTCCAATTAAAATCCTTATATGATTTTTTTCAGAACTTAATGAGCTGATCCTGAAATTGATAAAGAAGGATAAAAGACCAAGAGTAGCAAAATGTTTTGCACCTGGGTAGACAAGTAGACTGATAGACTAGAACAAGGAAGCAGACATATTTAGAAATGTCTGATACATGACATAAGTAGCATTACAAATCTATTTTTAAAGGGCCGACTTTATAATTCATGATAGTGAGCAACGGCTATCCAAATGGAGGAAGAAAATTTCAATTAAATGCTATGTCATACCACAAAAAATAAATTCTGTATGAATTAAAGATCCCTGTAAAAAGAAAAACTTTAAACCTTGTAAGAGAAAATATACACTATTGTGTCCATGACATATAAATAGTCTATGTATGTGTGTGTGTTCCTTATTAAAGGATATTCATTATAAATTCAACTCCATTAAAATTTTTAACTTCTCTATGATCAAAGATAACATAAACTAACTTAAAAGATTGTCCATAATCTTGGAGAAGATATTTTTAAAACATTTAATCAACTAAGAATTAAACTCAGATTTTATATTTTGAAACCATATACTATTAAAAAATTAATATAAAAACAAATAAGAAATTCACAGAAGAGGAAATCTGATTGCCAATAATGATACTCAGACTAGGGGCTTTCAGGGTACCTGAAGCCCTTAACTAATGTAAGGAAAGTCAATTATTAGATAATCCATTGTTGACTAATGGATTCTGCATAGTGTGGTTAGCATCAGCAATGTATTTGTTTTAGCTCTGAGTACCAACTGATAATTTGTTATGTCTCTGTTTATCCAAGGCTGATCAAGCATATTATCACTAATGAAGGAAACTCATAACCCTCTGGGGTTCACTGTGGGTGCCAAGAGGTGAAAAGAGACTTGGTTTACCAAGAAGGTCCCCTGAAGTGTGCCCTGGAAATGGACCTGACAGGTCTACCCAATCCTTTCTGTGACATCCCCATCTTCTTGTCTTCTCTTCCCAAAGGCATCAAAGGTTTTCTGATCGCACACTACGAGGGGGAGCAAGAAGGGCCATCCAATTGCCATAGAGTCAATTGCAACTCATAACAGCCCTATAGGACAGAGTAGAACTACCCCGTGGGGTTTCCTAGGCCATAATCTTTATGTAAGCAGACCACCAGGTCTTTCTTCCACAGAGCTGCAGGGTGGGTTTCAACCACCAACCTTTCCATCAGCAGCCAAGCACTAAACCATTACACCACCAGAGGCCCTTCATCAGGCAATGTTGGTCTATAAATTAGAAAAGTTTTAGCCACTCTAAACCTTTTCAAAAAGCCTAAATTCAGTGGGCATTCATTATTTTATTTGGTCCCCATAGCATTTTATTAGGTAAAGAGAACAGGAGGTATTAGACTGAAGTTTAAGAGATGAAGTGACTTTTCAAAGATGGTACAGGGTCCAGAGCTAAACCCAGATCTGTGAGATTTGTAAGCTGTCCCAGAGATACAGATGTTGAAAAGGTTATTGGGAGATGAAACTTTTGAGTAAACTAATGGATTTTAAACATCATCATCGTCCAGGTATTTTCATTGGGCAGAAAATTACATCTCCACATGATTTGACTCTACTTATAATAAAGTATATATGTGTGTATTAAAAAAAAAAAAAAAACTCACTGCCATCAAATCAATTCCAACTCACAGTGATCCTCACTGGGTTTCTGAGGCTGTAAATCTTTACAGTAGATTTACTTTCAATCCTTACAGTAGATTACCCCATCTTCCTTCCACAGAACATCTGCTGACCTTCTGGTTCGCAACCAAATGCCTTACCCACTACACCACCAGAGTTCCTTGTATGTGTGTATGTATATGTTACTTGGAGTTCGTGGGTGGGACAAACAGCTAAGTACTCAACCACCAGCTCAAAGGATGGCAGTTTGAACCCACCCAGAGGCACTTCGGAAGACAGGCCTGGCAACCTGTTTCCAGAAGTAATTGAAAACCCCATAAAGCGGTTATACTCTAGACACATGGGGTCGCCATGAGTCCAGATTGACTCCACAGCAAATAAAAACAATATATATTATTTATAACAAAGGATATGTGTGTGTGTATGTATGTATATACATACACACACATACATATATATACATACAAATAATGTGTGTGTGTGTGTGTGTGTGTGTAACAAAAGATACATATGAGGCTAATAAAAGAGGAAATCAATACCCAGAAATGCAGCATGATTTTCATAGGCTAATCATAAAGGTTACTCTAGTTGCTTTGACTGAACATCAAATTTGATTCTGAGCTTCTTGGCATTAGTAAGTTACACAATTCTCATGATCAGAAAAAAAACAACATAATGTTTTTTCAGAAAAAAAGAATGGGAAACATTCCTAGAAATAAACTCAAATACATTTCTTATGGAGGAATTTTCCTTCTATGTAAAATGCTGAGTGACTTAATGGACCCTGTCCTTGACAACAGCTTCATAACTAATAAAACTTGTTTTTCCTTGACTTTTCTTGCAATCGGGCATAGCATTAAAGTACATCTCAGTAAAGGTGATTCTGGAAGAAGTTAAGCTAATGGTCTATGCATATAGCCTTCTGGTGTTCTAATATGATGACCTTGGAAGAGGCAAGATGGTCCTCCCCTTTTAGAAGATATTCCCTAAATACATTTGTCAGGCAGGCTTTGTGTGTGTGGTGTATATATATGTATGTGTGTGTGTGTGTGTGTATATATATATATATAAAGAATTACCATTTCAAGTGTACAATTCAGTGGCATTAATTATACTCACCATGTTCTGCAACCATCACCACTATCCATATCCAAAAGTCTCCCATCACCCCAGACATAAACTCAGCACCCCTCAACCAAAAATTCCCCATTTCCCTTCCCTCCAGCCCCTGCCAATAACCAATAAACTCTTGTCTCAATGCATTTGCCTATTCTTGTTATTTCATATAAGTGAGATCACACAATATTTGTCGTTTTGTGTCTGACTTATTTCACTCATAATGTTTTCAAGGTTCACCCCTGGTATACCATGTATTAGAACTTCATCAAGAAATATTTATGGCTGAATAATATTACACTGTATTATATACCACATTTTGTTTGTCCACTCATGTGTTGATGGACCCTCGGCTATTGTGAATAATGCTGCAAGGAACTTTGGGCACAGGTATCTGTTTGAGTCCCCGCTTCAGATCTCGTGAGCCAGGCTGTTGACTGGCTCAGACATCTGGCAGTTATTCTCTCCATCAAGACCTGGAATGAGGGCTAGTGTCCTGCTGACTGAAGGCAATTCATGTGCTTTCGAGGACAGAATGGCAGCAGTATGACTGACAACCTCCATATCATGAAAGTTCTGAAGTTTCTTGTGCATGGAGATGTTTCATCCTGACAGATGGCAAGTTAGGCCTCACTAGGACACTGATGCTGCAGGGCCCAAAGACCTCCATGCCACCATCTTCCAGTGATTTTTTTTTAACCACCAAGGAGTAAAAGGAGACAGACTGATTTGAAGAGAGAATATACTCCCCAAATTGCACCTTCCTTGAATTTAGTCCTCAAGTACAAGTTTAAAAAATGTCATACAGTCTGCCAACTAGACAAACTAGTCCCTCACCTTTGCTGGGAGTCACAGACCAGGATTATTTTCCCACTTCCCTGAATTTTTATGCAGATGAAATGATATAGGAATAAACTGCAGGAATAATCATCAAAGGAATTAATCCTAGGAGCCACTACATATTGCCTACCACTTCCAGACACTGAGCACTTTAAATCACTACCTCTAATCTTCACTGCTAGGAGCTCTGGTAGCGTAGTGCCTAAGACACTTGACTGCTGGCGGTTCAAACCCACCAGCCACTCCTCAGAAGGAAGGTTGGGCAATCTACTTACATAGTGATACTGCCTCAGAAACCCAAGGAGGGGTTGCTATGAGTCGAGGCCAACTCGACGGCATATGACAACAACAACAACAATCTCCACTGCTACTCTTCCAGGTTGCCAGTGTTATCTCCATTTGTTTTTTAGATAAGGAAGTGAGATTCTGAGATGAGAAGCAATTTCCTGGGGTCACATATTAATAGAGCTGAGTTGGAACCCAGCTTTCTCTGACCTCAAGCCCATTCCCTGATATGGACAACTTTATGAATAGCCCTGAAACATTTTCTGATACAGTGCCAGAAGATGAGCCCCTCAAAATACAACTGGAAAAGAGCCGCTTCATCAGAGTAGAGCCGACCTTAATGATATGGATAAAGTAGAGCTTTCAGGACTTCCACTTGCTGATGTGGCACAATTCAAAATGAGAAGAAACAGCTGCAAACATCCATTAATAATTGTAACATGGAATGTACAAAGTATGAATCTAGGAAAATTGGAAGCTGCCAAAAATGAAATGAAGCACATAAAGATTGATGTCTTAGGTATTAGTGGGCTGAAATGGACCAGTTTTGGCCATTTTGAATCAGACAACCATATGATCTACTATGCCAGGAATAACAAGTTGAAAAGGAATGGTGTGGCATTCATCAATACAAAGAATGTTTCAAGATCTATCCTGAAGTACAGTGCTGTCAGTGATAGGATAATATCTACATGCCTACAAGGAAGATCAATTAATACTACTATTAATTATTCAAATTTACACACCAACCACCAAAGCCAAAGATGAGGAAATTGAAGATTTTTACCAACTTCTGAAGTCTGAAATTGACCAAAAATGCAATCAAGATGTGCTGATTATCACTGGTGATTGGAATGCAAAAGTTGGAAACAAAGAGGAATCACTAGTAGTTGGAAAATTTGGCCTTGGTGATAAAAATAACACTGGAGATCGCATGATAGAATTTTGCAAAACCAACAACTTATTCATTGTAAGTATCTTTTTTCAACAACACAAAAGTGGCCATACAACTAGACTTTGCCAGATAGAGTGCACAGGAATCAGATTGACTATATCTGTGGCAAGAGGCTATAGAGAAGCTCAGTATCTTCAGCCACAACAAGGCCAGGAGTTGATTGTGGAACAGACCATCAACTACTCATGTGCAAGTTCAAGTTGAAGTTGAAGACAATTAAAACAAATCCATAAGAGTCAAAATATGACCTTGACTATATCCTACCTGAATTTAGAGACCATCTAAAGGATAGATTTGATGCATTGGACACCAATGACCAAAAACCAGAAGAATTATAGGATGACATCAAGAACATCATCCATGAAGAAAGCAAAAGGTCATTTAAAAGACAGGAAAGGAAAAAAAGACCAAAATGGATGTCAGAAGAGACCCTGAAACTTACCCTTGAACGAAGAGTAGCTAAAGCAAATGGAAGAAATGACAAGATAAAAGAACTGAACAGAACATTTCAAAGAGCACCTCAAGATGACAAAGCCAATTCTTATAATGAAATGTGCAAAGACATGGAGTTGGAAAGCCAAAAGGGAAGAACATGCTCAGAATTTCTCAAGCTAAAAGAACTGAAGAAAAATTTAAGCCTCGAATTGCAATACTGAAAGATTCTATAGGCAAAATATTGAATGATGCAGGAAACATCAAAAGAAGATGGAAAGTATATACAGAGTCACTGTACCAAAAAAAAAAAAATGGTTGATGTTCATCCATTTCAGGACGTGGCATATAATCAAGAACCAGTGGTATTGACGGAAGAAGTTGAAGCTGTACTGAAGGAAGTGATGAAAAAAGAAGGCTCTAGGAATTGATGGAATACCCATTGAGATGTTTCAACAAACAGATGCCACTCTGGGGCACTCACTCAGCTATGCCAAGAGATTTGGAAGACAGCTACCTGGCCAATTGACTGAAAGAGATCCATATTTGTACCCATTCCAAAGAAAGGTGATCCCACAGAATGTGGAAATTAGAGAACAATATCATTGATATCACACACAAGTAAAATCTTACTGAAGATAATTCAAAAATGGTTGCAGCAGTATATTAACAGAGCACTTCCAGAAATGCAAGGTGGATTCAGAAGAGGATGTGGAACAAGGGATATCATTGCTGATATCAGATGGATCTTGGCTGAAAGCAAAGAATACCGTCAAGTCGTACCCAACTCATAGTGACCCCTCCTTGGGTTTCCGAGGAGGTATCACTACAGAAGTAGATTGCCCAACCTTCCTTCCAAGGAGTGGCTGGTGGGTTTGAACTGCCAGCCTTCTGGTTA
>NW_006921594.1:15627943-15631700 GCF_000298275.1 Orycteropus afer afer | reverse complement strand
ACTTGACTGCTAACCAGAAGGCTGGCAGTTCAAACCCACCAGCCACTCCTCGGAAGGAAGGTTGGGCAATCCTACTTCCGTAGTGATACTGCCTCGAAAACCCAAGGAGGGGTTGCTATGAGTCGGGGCCGACTCGACGGCAAATAACAACAACAACAAAACTATAAAGTTCATAAAGAAAAAAACATGGGCAAATTTAGGGGCCTTAATTTATGGCATAAATAGACTATCAAGCATAAACCAAAATGCACAAGCAGCAGAAGATAAACTAGATGATTGGGTCTTCTAAAAATTAAAGTTTTATGTGCTTCAAAAGACTTCTCAAAAGTGTAAAAAGAGAACCTACAAATTGGGAAAAAAGTGTTCTGCAATGACATATCTGAACTCACTCCCTTGGCTTCCAGACAAGCAATAGACAGGCATATAGGGTGAACATTTACATCAGGTAGATACACTCTTTAGGACGATCAATCAATCGTTGGAGAACAAAAGGGCAGTATTTGCACAGGGAGATAACTTAGGGGGCAGGAATGCATAGGAAAGAAGGACACAGGAAAGAAGTAACTACAGGGAGGAAGTGGGAAGAGAGCTGTTACATTATGGGGAATTGCAGTCAATGTCATATAACAAAATGTGTATGAAATGCTGTATGGAAAATGTATTTGCTCTGTAAAGTTTCACCCAAATCAAAATAAAAAATAAAAAAGTCCCTCTGCTTGAAACACCTACAAGAAAAGAAAAGAAAAAAACCTTTCACCACAGGGAAGTACCACTCAGAACAATCAACCACACAAGATCAAAAGGGCAGCGTGTGCCCAGGGATAAAGTTCAGAAGGCAGGAAGTGGTGGGAAAGAAGGTGAAAGCTGGGAAGAGTGCTGCTACATTGTGGGGATTGCAATCAATGTCACGAAACAAAACGAGTATGAATTGTTGAGTGGAAAACCAATTTGCTCTGTAAACTATCACCCAAATCACAATTTTAAAAAGAAAGAAAAAAAATGCTTCCACTACACTCTCCCATTGATCCTCATAACCACCTGGGAAGTAGATAGAGACAGGTAACATTCATTATTCAGAAAAGTCAAGGGGTGAATCTTTGACAGCCCCTCCCCCAGCTGCCCATTTCAGAGCTGGAGATGAACCCAACTGCTTGGACTGCTCAGCCTTGTGGTTCCACACACAGTCCCAGGATAGAGTGTGTGGGAAGATGTATAGCCAAGAAACAGTGTCTGTAAACACCATTATGCTATCTCATATGGCTATGGACAGCATATCCCAATTACATGGAGCTGGAGTGATGTTCTGTTGTTTACCTCAACTATTTAACTTAGTGGGTTTTTCTAATCAGCAATAGAGCCCCCAGCCCTAAAAAACAAACTTGGACTAGAAATGGCTTTCTGTTATTAATTCTAGGTCATAATTTTTGTTTTCCTAGACCACCATTTGGCTTTTAGCTGTCTTCATCTCAAAATCCAATAAAGTGAATGATGCAAAAATGAAGGGCAGAGGTTTGATATTCTGGTGGAGATACTTAGACTTATAAAAAGGGAGCTCTGATGGGGTAGTGCCTAAGGCATTTGACTGCTAACCAGAATGGTGGTGGTTCAAACCCACCAGCCACATCTTGGAAGGAAGACTGGGCAATCTACTTCTGTAGAGATACCTCCATGGAAACACAAGGGGTCACTATGAGTCGGGGTTGACTCAATGGTAGTGAGTTTGGTTTGGGTTTTTTGGGGATTTTTTTTTTTTTTTTTTTTTTTTTTGTAATGTCATCATGGGCACTGCCCTAAATCTAAGAAACTGGCTTCATGGAGCTTTCAGCCAGGTGGGGAAGCCCAACCCAAACAAGCTGGAATCCAGGGTCTGGGTTTCTGGAAAATAAACCCATCCCAAAATCTACCAGTGTAGAAGATGTACAACATCCAAAGGGTCCCAATTGTGACTTCTTATTCTCACAGCTCTGGTGGTATAGTAGGTAAGGCATTTGGCTGCTAACCAAGATGCCAGTGGTTCAAAACCACCAGCTGCTTCACAGAAGGAAGATGAAGCAATCTACCTCCATAAAGATTTACAGCTGTTCTAGTTATGTAGTGCCACTCTGATAGGAATATACCACAAATAAGATGGCTTGAAGAAACAGGAGTTTATTCTCTTACAGTTTGGAGTCTTTAAGCTCAAATTCAAAGTGCCAGGCTCTAGGGGCTGGGTAAAAGCCCCTCAACCCTGGGCTTCAGCTCTGCCTCCTGCTCCTGGCCCACTGAAGCTAGATGCTTTTCTTCACTCAGCTGTTGGCTGCTGAGTCTGACAAGCCCAAGGTTGACAAGTAATAAGACACAGTCCCAATGTTACCAAACCACACAGCAGGCCATGGATTCAAGTCCACTGAAAGTCCCAAGATTGACAGAGCATGGCAGGCTGCTGAACGACATAGCTACATGTAGGGTTCAAGCATGCTATAAGCTAGAGACCATTCCCAAAGCTGTTTCTTACATACAAGAAGCACACCACATACCCAAATCAGCTACTCACTTGCTCCAATATATTCCACCATGGAATTAATTACCAATCTCACAGTGGGGAATAACTATATTCAGCTGCCAAGCCACTCAACCAGCCCCAGCGAAGTTGACACACAAACTTAACCACCACAATTTCACTCCTTGTCAACCTGGTGCATGTTTAGATATTCAATGGGTGGTTGAGGGGCTTTCACCCAGCCCCTAGAGCCTGGCACTTTGAACTCAGACATAAAGCCTCCAAATTGTACAAATAAACTCCTGTTTGTTAAGGCCATCCCATTTGTGGTATATTCTTGTCAGAGCAGTACTAGGTAACCAGAACAATAGCCTTGGAAACCTAGTGGGGGTCATGATGAGTCAGAAGCCATGGCAGAGAGTTTGGTTTTTTGGTTTGGTATTCTCACAGAAGACTGTGGAAAGATGCTACATGTTGTTGTTGTTGTTGTTATGTACCATCGAGTTGGCCCCGACTCATAGCAACCCTTCCTCGGGTTTCCGAGGCAGTATCCCTACAGGGGTAGATTGCCCAACCTTCCTTCCGAAGAGTGGCTGGTAGGTTTGAACCACCAGCCTTCTGGTTAGCAGTCAAGTGCCTTAGGCACTATGCTACCAGAGCTCCTAGATAGACATTGTAAATATACCCACCATTCTGAGCTTCTAGTTCTTAAGTTCAACTTGAGACTGGAGTGAGTAACAGCACTTGACTGAGTTGTTGATTTGTTGGATCTAGTTGATTTCAATTCATGACGACCCCCTATGTGTGCAGAGTAGGGTTTTCATGGCTGCAGCCTTTTGGAAGTAGATCACCCGACCTGCCTTCGAAGTACCTCTGGATGATTTTGAACTACCAACCTTTCAGCTCCAGTTCCACATTTTTCCTTAAGTCAAGTGCTTAACAATTTATGCTACCCAGGGACACTCAGCTGAGAGTCAACCTAACAGCAGTTTCCCTTGGCCACTAAATACTTGAAAGGGTGTTTGAATACTTTTAATAGTTCAGAATGAAGCATTGAACTGCTTGAACTTTTCAAAAGACAAAGTAGTTGTGTGTACTTATGAATATTTCTGTCAGGTTCATTTGGTCTTAAACTCATCTTCCTATAAAGAATATATATCAAGTAATTATATTGTTGGGAGCTCTGGTAGCATAATGGCTAAGGCACTTGACTGCTAACCAGAAGGCTGGCGGTTCAAACCCACCAGCCACTCCTTGGAAGGAAGGTTGGGCAATCCT
>NW_006921594.1:15627012-15627528 GCF_000298275.1 Orycteropus afer afer | reverse complement strand
TTTACGTCTTTCTATTGTTGGGCTGAGAGCCAATCCATGGGTGGGAGTCCCAGGACCATAATCTTGGGGATTGCACCAGACTCTATCTGACCTGTAATTTTGGTCATTTTTGTTTTTGGATTTTCTTGCACAGTTTTCCTCCCACTCTCTCCAGGATCTCCAGTTTTGACCCCTTCCCAAGTGGTTGGCATTGGTAGCTGGGCACCATCTAGTTCTTCTGGTCTCAGAGTCCGTCATATCCTTGAACTAATTGTTCCCAGATGCCTTTGATTTTCTCCACTCTTCTTTGCTTCAGATGAGAGGAGACCAATAGTTGCATCTTATATGGCCGCTCGGAAACTTTTAAGATCCCAGTAGCTACTCACCAAAGCAGGTTGTGGAACAAGATTTTTATGTACTATTTGTGCTATGCACTCCTCTCTGTTTTTGAGTTGTGGTGCTGGCAGAGAATGCTGAAAGTACCATGGACTGCTAAAAGAACTAACAGATCTGTCCTGGAGGAAGTGCAGCCAGAAT
>NW_006921594.1:15625675-15626381 GCF_000298275.1 Orycteropus afer afer | reverse complement strand
GCCACTATGCTACCAGAGCTCCACACCTCTACATAGGTATCTTATTTATTTTCTGGTACATTGTAAAGAGATTTCAGATACCAACTGCTTTCTCATGCTGTTTGCTTTCTCTAAATGAGAGACAAGACTCTTGGCAAAACATTAAGTAGCACCAGTTTTCAGAAGCGAGTCTTGGTTGTTCTCAGAATGTTACGATCATGTCTGACAATGCGCTTGTGGGGAAGATGGCAGTGTCATGGGGAAGAGGCACAGTCAGTCATTAAGCAGGCATTTGGAGATTCCTGGGAAAACTGGCTTAGGGGATCCTCCTTCACTGACATGAGCAGTGTTGGGGTGAGCAGGAGATGAGCCCGGAGATGCGGTTAGACTCCCAGAAAATGCAACTGCTCTGATCTCATTTATCTAATTCTTTTTATTATTAGAATGTTCAAAATATTAACCTCACTCTGGATATTAAATTAATTTGGACAAATCATAATTGGCACCAATTAACTGTACTGAAGAGCATTCCCTCTTAATACACAATTCACAATCACACATAATTGCAATGTAATTTATTTGCTTTAATTAATAGCTGACTTATGTTTAAAAAGATGGGAGAGATTTTTCAAGAGTGTCTTTTTGCTACAAGGAAGAACTAAGGTAATTCTTTCTTATGTTAAAAATGAGTTGGATGTTAAGAGACTTTCTTTTTTTTTTTTTTTTT
>NW_006921594.1:15580144-15619174 GCF_000298275.1 Orycteropus afer afer | reverse complement strand
TATCTTCTGTGTCTGTGTTAATTGGTTTCCCTTTTCTTTGTTGAAGAGGGTCTGTGCAATCCTTCTGCCTAGTCCGCCATCTTGCCCCGCCTCCCGAGACTTTCTTAACACATACATGTTAATTCAGGCTCATTCACCACCCCTGATCCCACAACATTCAAACTTTGCAGTTTGTGGGTCTTGTAGAGAATAATTTTACATGAATTATACCCTCTTTTTATATGATGAAATGCACTTTTCCCACAAACAAGGCAGGACCAGAGCACAGTTGTAAGTCAAAATTTGTCTTTGATGCTCTTCTATGTTCCCTTCTTAGACCTCCTTATTAATGCCTCCCAGCACCCTGCCCCCACTCCAGCACCCATCCTCACACCCTCGCAGACCCTCCCTCCATCACCCCATGGACTAGATCTAGACCAGCCCCACCCTCCCTGCACTGCTCCTGGTTCAGACCTGGCCTGAATCCTTCAAAATCTACTGATCCTGAGTCCAAACCCAAACCAAACCCACTGCCGTCGAGTGGATTCCAAATCCTGGAGACCCTGGAGGATAGAATAGAACTGCCCTATAGGGTTTCCAAAGCTGTAATCTTTACAGAAGCAGATTGCCACCTCATTCTCTGAGGAGCAACTGATGAGTCAACCTTTTGGTTGGCAGTCAAGCACTTTAACCACTGTGCCACCAGGGCTCCTTAATCTTGAGTCTAAACAGGTCACTAGAGTAATTTGGATGAATTAATTTGTAGCAAAAATTTACGTGATTCATAATAGCTCGTTATATTCCTTTCAAATAATAAATCTGCATCTTAACCAAGACCTTAAAAGCCTTCAGTATATTTAATGGTAATGGAAATGTCAGCTGCTAGTAACACATAGAAGGAGCTCTGGTGGAATAGTGGATAAGAGTGGATAAGGCATTTGGCTGCTAACCAGAAGGTCAGTGGTTCAAACCCACCAGCTGCTCTGCAGGAGGAAGATGGTGCACTCTACTTCTGTAAAGATTTATAGCCTTGGAAACACAAAGGGGGTCACTATGAGTTGGAATCCAGTCGACGGCAGTGACTTGGTGTTTTGTTTTGTTTTGTTTTTGAGTAACCATACCAAAGCAAAACTCACTGCCATCCAGTGGATTCTGACTCATAGCGACCCCCATTGGCTTTCCAAGGCTGTAAATCTTTACGAAAGTAGACTGCCCCATCTTCCTTCCTTCCGCAGAGCAGCTGGTGAGTTTGAACCACTGACCTTCTGGTTAGCAGCCAAATGCCCCATCCATTACACCACCAGAGCTCCTTTGAGTAACCATAGAGGAGATTTTTCAAACTTCACAAATCTTCCTGAATTGTTTTAATTATACTATAGAGGCAGGAGGAATCCCAGGTCAGGCAGCTACTGATTCAGCCTTTACTTCAGATTTATGGATCCAGCACTGCAGCAAACACTACAGTTAAAGATGAAGACACTCTATTTATAAAATTTTTCTCTCTGCTCTCCCTGAATTCATTTGTTTTCACTCTTCTCACTCCCACACCAGAATGTGAGCTCTGTCTGGTCAGTCCTCTTTATACTGGGAACCCCAAAGACTAGCACATAGTACAGACTGAACATAAAAAGGCTAGTTGAATGAAGAATTCCATGAGAGTGAAATAATGTTTGAGGAATACAGAGTTAAAAAGAGCTTTGTTAGCTAAACCATAGAATTGGACAAAATGTTTGCAAATTGTATATCTGGTAAGGGACTTGTATCCAGAATACATTTCGTAAAACTTAAAGCCCAACAATAAAGAGACAACCCAATTTTAAAAACAAAGGATTTGAACAGACTTTTCTCCAAAGATAAACAAATGGCCAATAGCACATAACACATGGTCAACATCATTACTCATTATCGTTGTATGCCATGAAGTCGATTCCGACTCACAGTGACCCTATAAGACAGAGTAGAACTGCCCCCATAAGATATCTGAGGCTGCGGTCTTTACTGAAGGAGCCCTGGTGGTGCAAAGGTTGAGCATTCAGCTGCTAACCACTGTTAAAATCACCAGATCTTCCCCCTTCTCCCTCTGGAATTGCTGGTGGGTTCGAACTGCCAACCTTTCAGTTAGCAGTCATGTGCTTTAACCATTGCACCACTAGGGTACCTTTCTTTGCTCTTTAAACCAAACTAAGCCCACTGCCACTTAGTTGATTCCAACTCACAACAACCCTATAGGGCACAGTAGAACTGCCCTATAGGGTTTCCAAGGCTGTAAATCTTTATGGAAGCAGACTGCCTCATCTTGCTGCTACATGTTTCTCCCTTGAAGCAGCTGGTGGGTTCAAACTGCAGACCTTTCAGTTAGCAGGCAAGTGCATTTCCACTCTTAGCAAGATGCATTACCCAGTAAAGTAAGCACAGGCTTACTTGTGCTTGCTAATCTGTAGTGAATAATTTCATATGTATTTCACCATTAACAAGCAAGCACAAGTGAGCCTGTGCTTACCTTGCTTGGTGGGTGCTCTCTCCCTGTCAGGGATTATAACTTTGAAAATAAGCTTTGATTGTACAGGAAGACACTGTGGGATTGGGAGAAAGAGGCCAGCCATACCTAAAAGCAGAATCTTTGATGTGGTGAAGTTGTTCACTACAGATTAGTGAGTTTGCACAAATAATTCCAAGCTTACCTTACTTACTGGGGTAATCCTAGGTGTATACCCTAAGAGTACTGAAAACACATATTGACACAAAAACTTTGATGTTGATATTCATAGCAGCATTATTTATCGTAGTCAAAAAGAGGAAACAACCCAAAATTCTATCAACTACTGAATGGATAAACAAAAGTGGTATAAGCACACAATGGAACATTATTTGGCAATAAAAAGGAATAAAGTAGTGATTTGTGCTACAACATAGATAAGGCTTGAAAACAGTAGGCTAAGTGAAAGAAGCCAGGCACAGGAGGCCCCCTACTGTGTGATTCTGATTATATGAAATGTCCAGAAAAGAGAAATCCACAGAGACACACGGTAGAGTACTGGCTGCTGGGGACTTAGGGGAGGTGGGAATAGAGTGACTGCTGGTGAGCTCAGGGTTTCTTTTGGTGGTGATGAAAACCTTCTAAAATGAGACAGTGATGATGTTTGCACCGCTCTGAATATGCTAAAAGCCACTGAATTGTGTATTTTAAAAGGGTGAATTTTATGCTGTGTGAATTATGTCCTATAAAGCTATTATAACATAAAACAGCAGAACACTGACAAGAAATCAGACAACACATTGACTGGGCAAATCTGCTGCAAAGAGCTCTTTAAAGTGTGAAAAAGCAAAGATGTCACTTTGAAGGCTAAGATACACCTGATGCCATGGTCTTTTCAATCGCCTCACATGCATGTGAAAAAGCTGAATAATGAATAAGGAAGGCCAAAGAAGAATTGATGCCTTTGAATTATGTTGTTGAAGAAGAATATTGAATATACCATGGGCTACCAGAAGAACAAACAAATCCATGTTGGAAGAAGTACAGGCAGAATGCTCCTTAGAAGCATTGTCTCTGATACTTTGGAAATGTTATAAAGAGGGACTAGTCCCTGGAGAAAGGCATCATGCTTGATAAAGTAGAGGGTCAGCGAAAAAGAGGAAGACCCTCAACGAGATGGGTTGGCATAGTGGCTGCAACAATGGGTTTGAACACAGCAGTGATTGTGAGGCTGGCACAGGCATCTTTTGTACAGAAGCCACTTGATGGCACCTAACAGCAACAATAGATTTTTACAAAGAGGTTTCTTTCCCGTGGGACTTCTAAAAAAAAAAAAACTCACGGCCATCAAGACAATTCCAACTCATAGTGACCCACTTTGGGTTTCTGAGGCAGTAGATCTTTATGGAAGTAGATTGCCCAGTCTCCTTCCCATGGAGTGGCTGATGGGTTTGAACCACCAGCCTTCTGGTTAGCAGTCAAATACCTTAGGTATTACACCACCTAGGTATCCTATATTTTTATTAGCTAAATGAAGTTATGCTAGTTTTGCAATATGATCCAATTCCTTGGGTCAAGTTGGTCAGGGAAGCAGAACTGGGATTAGGATCAAAAGCAAACAAGGGCCAAGGAGTATGAAGTTAAGGAAAAGAGCCCTGCCAAAGGGGCAAGGAGGCCACATCTTCTGACCTCCTCTAACCCCATAATAGGAAAACAGAATCACCATCAGTAGCCCAAGGCCTATTCCTGCAAGCCCAGGCATGCTGCCTCCCTCCAGCCCTTGCACCAACCATTCCTCCTACAACACCCACCACTTCTCTGCTAGGTTCAATAATTCACTGCAGTGGCCACACAGAACTCACAGATATGGGGTTTATTAGGGAAGCACCAGGCTACAATTCAAGTTCAGGAACAATGCTCAGTCTCTCTCAGCCTGCCGTCTCTCAGCCAACAGTCTCTCTTAGTCTCTCTCCCAGCAGTGCATGTCTCTCAGTGTCTCTTAGCAGCGTGTGTCTCTCATGAGCACGTTTCTCTCAGCAGCACGTCTTTCTCAGCCAGCAGTCAAAGAGACTCCTTCTGCTTGTAGGAGGGCTCCTTTTGAGCCTGGCAGAGTGGCCAAATAACCAATCCCAACATCAGAATCCTATACACCTGAGAAAGCAAACTTCCCAGAAAAATTACTTAGTGCTACGCACAACAGAAATACCTCAGGTGGATAACTCCAACAATCAGGAGCTACTCAGTTGCTCACGGCAAATTCCACCATGGAGTTTACAAAGACTTTTGGCTAGAAAAGCCACACTATGTAATTTGTTGGGAGCTCTGGTGGCATAGTGCCTAAGGCACTTGACTGCTAACCAGAAGGCTGGCGGTTCAAACCCACTAGCCACTCCTAGGAAGGAAGATGGGGCAATCTACTTCCATAGTGATACTGCCTCAGAAACCCAAGGAGGGGTCACTGTGAGTCCAGTCCAACTCCAGGGCACATAACAACAATCTGTAATTTACTACACCACAATCCCCGAAGCATTTTCTAACCTGACCCAAGGATATGACTATGTGGTTTTGCTGAGACCTTTTCTCACAACATCCTGACTAAAGTTCTCTCAGCCCTGAGGAGTAACAATGAGTTTATATTGGAAAACTCTTTTAAAAATTAGTATCAATAAATACTTACATAAAATTCTGTTTTGTAAAGGTATTTCATCTTGGATGAAGCTTAAATTTTCTCCTGGTAGCTGAGCACATGATGGGTTGTAGTAAAAGTAAGTCTATCTTTAGACCACTAGTCAGGGGGCTGTTAAAAATAGAAGTGGCCTAGTAGAGTACAGAAGCAGGGGCTTTTCCTTGCTGGTTAATGAAAAGGAAGCCAGTTCTCTGAGCCTAAATGGTTGGAGGGAAGGTGTGCAAAACTGATCAGGTTACAAGCCTCTGACTTCTAATTTGGAAATAAGTGTATAATGTGTCACTGAGGCAGAGAGAGGGACATTGCTCTTAGTTTCCTGGAGTGGCTCAGAGTAAAAAGTGCATGTTTTGTCAGGTGGAAACATGGTGCTTTAAGAACCTTTGATAGTTCCCTACTTGCACATGTGCTTTTAGTTCTCTCGGGTATATACCTAGGAGTGGAATTGCTGGGTTATATGTGGTAGCATGTTTAACCTTTCTAAAACTACCAGTTTGTGCTCCAAAGGGCTGCACTGCCAGCAGCGGGCTGGGGGGAGGGGGGGTCCTATTTCTCCACATCCTCGCTGACTTGTCAGCGCCTTTTATTATTGTCACCCTGTCGTTGTTAGGGAGCTCTGGTGGTGTAGTGCTAAGGCATTTGGCACTGGCGGTCAAACCCACCAGCCACTGCTCTGAAGGAAGACTGGGCACTCTACTGCTGTAGAGATACCGCTTCAGAAACCCAAGGAGGGGTCGCTATGAGTCGAATCGACTACACAGCAATGAGTTTGGTTTTTGTTTTTGTTGTTGTTTTGTCATTGTTCGGTGCCATTGAGTCCATTTTTGACTCATAGCCATGCTATGTGGCAAGCAGAACTGCCCCATAGGGTTTTCTTGGCTATAATCTTCACAGAAGCAGATTGCCAGGCCAATCTCCCAAGGGCACTGGGTGGATTCAGTTTGCAGCTGAGGTTTTGATGTACATTTTCCTAGTGAATAATGATGTTGAGCGTGCTTTCATGCGCTATTGGCCATTTCTTTATCTTCTTTGGAGAAATGTCTATTCACATTCTTTGCTCATTTTTTAGTTGGGTTATTTGTCTTTTTATTCTTGAGTTTTAAGGATTTTTCATTTAGAGTTCGTGCCAGGACGTCTCAGGACACCATGTTAGTGGCCACCAGGGGGCGCCAAACAACCCATCCTTAGAGGATAAGCCTCGCCTCACTAGTCATTGATCCTTGCAATCTGCACTTTACTGAGTTTAATGCATATCCTAAGATAGTAAAGCTTGAGACTCTGGCATATTCCTAGTGAAATTTTAAACAGAGAATATAGTGCTGCCTGATCTCAACCAGCTGTTGGGAGTGAAATTAGCTGATGATGTGATTAAAGTAATTCATTCACACTGAACTGTGAAGAACAAATAAACTCCCTTTTCAGGAGAATTTGCATTCTGACATTTTGTAAGCCTTAATGAATATCCAATTACTGAAATGTGCAGAATGTATATTTAATGCCAATCCTTGCCTGCATCCTGCCTCTAGAGAAGGCTTTCCATGCACATCAAAAGGAACGTATCTATAACCTAGCAGACCTTCATTCTACCTAAAACCACCTGAAATCCAGCCCAACGATGCTGACTAGTGGCTTGAGAAGGGAAAAGAGGAGGAAGGTGAGGAAATGGGAGAATCAGGAAAGGGTAGAATAGGAGGTGGAAGAGGGGTAGAGCAGGGGGAATGGGAAGGGGAAGGGAAACCCTCTCAAGCATTCCCACCACCACAGTATTCAGCACTCCAGGCTTATCATGGAAGTGCAGAATGTTGTCATTGTTGCTGTTAGGTGCCACCTGGGGGATTTGGACTCATAGCGTCCCCTTTTGACAGACTAGAACTGCCCCATAGGTTGCCTAAGCTGTGATCTTTATGGGAGCAGATCACCAAGTCTTTCTTCTGAGGAGCAGCTGGTTAGGTTCAAACTACCAACCTTTTGTTTAGCAGCCAAGCACATAACCACTGTGCCACTAGTGTAGAATGGACTGATGAAAAGAGACCCAGCCACTATACTTCCATTCTTTTCCAGAAACGATCACAATGGAGACTTCTAATTCATTTGCAAGTTAGTTTCATGTTGTTAATAGGACGCTGCCCTGTGTATGGCAGAGGGCTAATGGCCCCTTGCTCCTCTTTGCTGTTCCCAGACCGTTTCTCCTCCCTCCTAAGGTGAGTGTGGCACGCGGCCCAGTCCTTCAGCTTTCCCGCTTCTCCAGCTGCAGCCCCTGAGTGAAATATTCCAATCTTTGGTTTTAAATACCATCTGTACAGCTGATGACTCCCAGATATGTGTCTCTAGTCCCATCCTCTCCCTTAAACTCAAGATTCTTATGTCTAACTACCCACTCTATATCTCCTCCTAGACATCTCATAGGTAGCTCAACTTTAACATGTCCAAAAGCAAACTGCTGGTTTTTCTCCAGAGATCTCTTTCTCCCCCAGTGTTCCCTATCCCGGTAAATAGCATTGCACTCACCTAAATCTTTGGAGTCACCCATTAGTTCTCTCTCTCTCCTCCCTCTCTTGCTTCCTCCTCCCACACACACACATACACCCCTCATCTAACCTATCAGCAAATTCTGCTGGCTCTGCCTTAAAAATACATCTTGAAACACACCCCAACTCACCACCTCCACCACTACTAAACCAAACCAAACCAAACTCACCAACATCAAGTCGATTCTGCCTCATAGCTACCCCTATTGGTTTTCCAAGGCAGTATATCTTCACGGAAGTAGATTGCTCAGTCTTCCTTCCATGGACTGGCTGGTGGGTTTGAACCACCAACCTTCTGGTTAGCAGTCAAATGCCTTAGACACTATGCCACCAGAGCTCCTTCCCAGCATTGTCCCTCACCAGACCACCTTATTGCCTCCTAACTATCTTCCCTACTTCTGCTTTTCCATACTATAGTCTGGTTGCTATATACAGCTATATACAGCCACAGTGAACTTTTTGCAAGATCAATCTCATCACCTCTCTCCCCTTTTCCTACCCTCCATCACATTAAGAATAAAATTAAAACAACTTACCATGGCCCAAGGGTCCTACAGAATCTAGGTCCTATCCAGCTACCTTGACTTCCTTGCTGTTCCTCCTAACTTTGCCTTTGCTGGTGCCTTCACCTGGAATTGCCTTCCTCCAGATATCTTGCTCTTTTACTTCATTCCAAGAAACCTTCCCTGACCACCCTCTCTGAAATAGCAGCTCATTAGTATCCTCTTATCCTAATTTATTCTTCTTCATAGCAATAAATTGTGCAGAAAAGATGAAGCAGTCTGCTTCCATAAAGATATACAGTTTGGGAAACCCAGTGAGGGTTGCTATGGTCAGAAATGACTCGATGGCAATGAATTTAGTTTTTTGGTTTAGCCCTTAGAACTACCCAGCATCTTACAGTGTATGTTTGCTGTCTGTGTTCCCGTAATGATGTGAGCTGTATGAGAGCTGAGGCTTACTTTCTTTTGTCCACCACCACATCCTCAGTGCCTACAACAGTGCCTGGCAGATCATGTATGCTCAGTAAATGCTTGTTTAATGAATGAATGAAGCAAAACTAAGAAAAATAATGTGTGTGAGTAAGGATGGCTATGGACAGTCGTTTTAAGTTTACATGTAAGATCTGATTCATTAACAGAGTTGAAGGGAAGAATGAAGACACAGGCTGCAGTCCTTTCCTCTCCCGTGTGTTGTTCATGGTGTTTCATGTTTCATGGTGGCTGCTCATAGATAAGGCATGTCTCTCTTTTGTTCCAATAAATGGTCGTTTCAGTACTGGAGCTCCTCTTTGCACACACAGAAAACCTCTTCTTTATTGCAATTTGAAGCACTCAAAACTTACGCATTCACAATTACCAAATCACAAATTCAGCTTTTACCCATTGTACATAAAACAGCTAATAAGATTAGGCAATAGGAAGCCTTTCTGTTGCAAAATTGTATTAATGGTGCTCCCCTGAGAGCTAAGCTGCTCCCTCTCTGAAAGTTAAGCACATTCCAGAAATGCCATTAAAACTTTTTCAGGCCTCCCTGAGCTTCTAGGGTCAAGAGAAGGGAAGACTGATGTGGTTCCACAAAGGAGCTCACTTACTTTCAACATTTAACTGTGGGTTTAGAATCTTGTGGGTGACTTTTCTTCCTGTGTCTTAAACTAGAGAAATCCATGGCATTTTCTCTTTTCATGCCAAGCTTCTTAAGCTGTCAGCTATTTCTGCATAAATGGGCAACAATGGGCACTGACTTTCATCAGTGATACACTGGAATTAATGGAGCTCTGGTGGCACAAGGTTAAGCACTGAGCTGCTGACCGAAAGGTTGACAGTTCAAACCCATCTAGAGGCTCCACGGGAGAAAGACCTGGCAATCTGCTTCCATTAAGATTAAAACACTCACAAAAACTCACTGCCATCGAGTCCATTCTGACTCATAGCAACCCCTTTGGGTTCCCAAGACTGTAAATCTTTACAGAAGCAGACTGCCCAGTCTGCCTTCCGTGGAGTGGCTGTGGGTTTGAACTGCTAACCTTCTGGTTAGCAGTAAAATGCCTTAGGCCCTGTGCCACCAGAGCTCCATTTCCTTAAGATTATAGCCTGGAAAACCTTATGGAGCAGTTCTGCTCTGTCACATGGAGTCACTATGAGTTGAAATTAACTCAATGGCAACTAATAACAACAAAAACAATTGGATTAGCTCCATTGAGCATGTTGTTGTTGGCAATTGCCATTCAGTCAGCTCTGACCTGTGGCAACCTTACATATAGCAGAATGGAACACTGCCCAATCTTTACCATCTTCATGATGACTGGTAGGTTTGAGTCTATTGTGGCTAGAGTGCCAATCTATCTTATTGAGGATTTTCCCCATTTTTGCTGACCCTCTATTTTATCAAACATGATATCCTTCTCTAGTGATTGATCTTTCCCACTGACAAGTCCAAAATAAGCAAAAATGGTTTCTTTACATGAAATAATTGAAGTAAAGAGAAAGTGACCATCTAAGTTATTCTATAAGAATATCGTCTTAGGGTGGTGGTGTGGATTGAATTGCATCCCCCCAAAAAATATGTGTCAACTTGGCTAGGCCATGATTCTCAGTCTTATGTAATTATCCTCCATTTTGTAATCTGATATGTTACAAATCCTAACCTCTATGATGTTAATGAGGAAGGATACAATCTACAAGATTGGATTTTATCTTGAATCAGTCTCTTTTGAGATATTAAAGAGATTAATGAACCAAGTAGAGATAGGGAAGACCTAACTACCACCAAGAAGGAAGAACTAGGAGTGGTGCATGTCTTTTGGACTCAGAGCCCTTGTGCTGAGAAACTCCTACACTCAGGGGAAGATTGATGCCAAAAACATGGAGATCTCCAAGGGATTCTGGGCCCACAGATGTTGAAAGGAGACAAGGACCTTCTCTGAGAGCTGACAGAGAAAGAAGCCTTCCCCTAAAGCTAGCACCCTGAATTTGCCATTCTAGGCTCCTAAACTATGAGAGAATAAGTTTCTGTTTGTTAAAGCCATCCACTTGTGGTATTTCTGATATAGCAGCACTGAAGAACTAAGAGAGTTGGGTTCCCCCACAGGCAGACTCTGAAGTGAAGATTCAAGTACAAGTTGTTTGGTCAGGGAGAGATTCCAGGAAACACTGGTAAGGGGTGAGAAAATGTGATGGGAGTGAGAGGGCGGCCAGTAAAGAATGCATTACCCAGCAAGATGCCACTAACTTGTGGTAAGTTATATAGCTGGAGCCTACTTAATTCTGCTGGGAACTCTGGGAGCCCAGGACAGGGGAGGTGGGATATTTATGCACCATTTCTCATTAGTCAGTGGCTGAGGACTCCTGGTGTTAGGTGCTATTAATTCCTGGCATTCCCACGGTATTCAGAGCAAGCCTTGTGGCAAAGAGATAAAGGGGTTGGGAGTTGGACATTGGCCCAATGGGTACTGAAGTGGTAAAGTCGCAAGGGAAACTGACAGAAAACCAGCAGACTCTGCACTAGAATGGACATTTCCAAAAGGCATCTCCTAAAACTGGGAGTCATTTTGTGTATGAACAATGCTTAATGAGAGAACTCTGGAAAGCTTTCAATGACAACTAAAATTTGGAGATAAATTTGGAAACCAAGGCCATCTAGGGTCAGGTTGAGTAGACTAATCTGTGAGGGGTGGTTTCTGGGTTGAGTTTGTGTTTTCTTTGTGACAACTCTCAACAGCTCAATAGTCAGAACAAGTTACAAAGGAAAGCAGATCTGGAGTTCGTGACTGGAGAAAGCAGCCCTAAGCTTTTCATTCTGGAAGCTGGCACTTCCTCTGAGATGGTATCAGAAGGACAGCCACCCACTTCCTGGAGCCCTCTGACCACCTTACCAAGATCTGGAACCTCAGTTATACACACACCCACACAAGCCACAAGCTCACTTTCAGGCCATGGTATTAGAGATGCAAACCAAAAAAAAAAAATTCACCGCCATCGAGTCAGATCCAACTCATAGTGACCCTTCCTTGGGTTTCCGAGGCAGTATCGCTACAGAAGTAGATTGCCCAATCTTCCTTCCAAGGAGTGACTGGTGGGTTTGAACCACCAACCTTCTGGTTAGCAGTCAAATACCTTAGGCACTATGCCACCACAGCACTGATTAATTTTTTTTCACGTCCAGGCATATTCTAAAACACTTCATCTCTTCAAACAGTAAACAGTGTAAATATGTAAAAATGTATGATAGAAAAATACATACATGTAGTACATACATACATTCCACAGCAAACAAACATTGAGGACATACCATTCTGCCAGGCATTCTGCTAGGTCATGGGAATACGGAGATAAGATACCAGGATTTTGTCCTTGTGGCACCCAGGATGTCAGTAAGGAAGATGTCCTTGTAAATAGGTCTATCACATTCCAGTGGAGTCATTGTGATATGTATGAGCGATGCATGAATATGTGGAAGATGAAGGTTAAGAAAGCATTCTCAAAGGATGTAGTATTCAAGACGAGTCTAAGTGTTCCAAGAGAAGGAAGACAGAAGGCCCCTCTCTAAATTGTTTTCATGGATTTATCTCCTGAAAGTCCTCATATTGACTTTGGAAAAGTCAAATTTGTATCAGAAAGTCAGAGGTAACAAGGTGGAAGGAAAATGACCAGCCACATGGTAGCTTTACCTCAAATAAAGGCGAGTGGGGACTCTGACGAATGTTGACAGAACAAAAATAAAGGAAGTCAAGGTGTCCTTCTTATTTAAACTCATGAAGCAACCAGCTCAAAACTGGGAGAGAAAGAAGGTGAGGCTTAGTGGAGGTAAATCTCATTTCTATAGAGAAGACTCAATATATATTTGTAAAATTGATACATAGAGGAACATAGGCATATCATTTAGATTGTTGAAGCAATTACTGTAATAAAGCTGGAGACTATTAAAAGAGATGGTCTCTGGGGAGTAGAAATAAAGTGGGTTGGGAGGCTGGCTCTTTGCATCACAATATCATTTATATGATTCAATTAAAAAAAAACATGTGCACATATTGCCTTGATAAAGTAGAAATTTGCAAATTCAAGTTGCTACACTCCACCTGGTATTTTGCACCCATCTCAGAATAATGTAAGTACAAACCATTTTTCTTATTAAAGAATAATTCCAATTCTATTACCTGGGGGTATTTTTTCCTTCTCTCTTCTCTCCTCAATCATTCCTTGAGATTGAGACAATTCTAAAAGGAATATTTCACAGTTCAGCAGAAAGATATGGAAAGCATTCTGTCTGCCCCACCCTACTCCTATAGAGCAGATTGGTAGGCCTGAGGAATGCACTAAGTAACCATGAGGCCATTAGTCCTGTTCATCCAAATCTTCACTCATGACCTCCCTCCCACACATTACAGCTCCCTGTGGAGCTTAGGAAAAAATGTCCAGTCACTGCCTTGAGCAGTAGCCCAGCCCTAAAACTCCTGGCCTAATATTTATATGGAGGGTCTGAAACTGAGCAGCTAACCTGGCTCATCTCCCTTACGTTGTGCCCGTCACAAAGTAGGTAGTCACTGAAGTTTAGAATTTTTGTCTTAATATCCCGTAGATGATTTCCATTTCTATCATGGCCACTAAAGCACCTATTGGAACTCTGTTAAACCTTTCTGTCAATCTGAGTGCCCTGCCATCTTACACTCCAACTTTCATATCAGAGACATCCAATTGCACAATTAAAGATGTTTTGAATGATCACCAAGTTGGCATTCTCTTGTGTTGGCCAAGAGCCACTCTATCCCTGAATTATAAATAAAATCATCAAGGCTTGAGGTTGAGGTTGAGAAACCTTTCCAAGAACAAGAAATCTGTCCCTTGCCTATGGAAAAGACTGTTTTGTGACAGTGACGCTATGGACAGGAGAGAAATGGTGCATTCTGTTGGAAGCATTATTCAGCCCTCCTCTCTGTGACAGCTCCCAAAGGCAACAATAATGAAGAAAAGAGATATGGTGTAGACAGTTGATGGAAAATGTTGGCAGGGAACAGTTCATACAATGACCTGTCAAGCAACACTTGCCATGCCCTCCTCTGTCTTGATTCTAGGATCTCACAGGACTCATTGAATCACTTTGTACACAAGTTAATCCTGCTACCAGGACTCTAAAAAGAAGAAATTGGAAGTTATTTGTTCCTGTTGTTGTGGCTTCTTGCGGTCCTCAGGGAAATGCTCTTCTTTTGCAGAATTTTGTGTATTGAGCACAAATTTTCCTTACAGTGCCCTTTTATTCATTCAGCAAGAATGTATGGTATGCTGTATTCATGAATGTATTGAGTGTGAATAGAGGTGCTAAAGGGTTACATAGAAATATGGCTATGGCTTTGGCAGACTCACAGTCTTCAGACATCTCCTAATCACTCTCCTGGAGAAACAAATGTCCATGAACACACTGATGATGTAAAATGTTTAATTTTCTTTTCTTTTCAAGGCATTTAACTTTCAAAATCATAATAGCACTTTTTTTTTCTTTTACTTTTATTATTTTTATAAAAATAATGCATGTTTAGCTCATAGTAAAAAAAAAAAAAATTAGATATTTACAAAACTATGCTCAACATCATTGCCTTCGGAGAGAAGCAAATCAAAAACACAATGAGATACCATTTCATTCCACTGGGATGGCTAGGTAGGAGCTCTGGTGGCATAGTGGATAAGGCTTTTGGCTGCTAACCACAAGGTCAGTGCTTCAAACCCACTAGCTGCTCTGCAGAAGGAAGATGGGACGATCTACTTCCATAAAGATTTACAGCCTCGGAAACCCAATGGGGGTCACTGTGAGTCAGAATTGACTCAATGGCAGTGACTTTGGTTTTGGTTTTTTGAGGATAGCTAGGAGGGAAAAAAAAAATTACAAATGTTGATGAAGATGTAGGGAAATTAGAACACTTATCCATTGCTGGTAGAAATGCAAAATGGTACAGCCACTGTGGAAAACAGTATCATATTTCCTCGAAAAGCTAAAAATAGAACTACCACATGACCCATCAATTCCACTCCTAGGTATAGACCTGAAAGACTTGAAAGCAAGGACTTACTCATATTTTTATGCAAATAACTTGTTTTCTATGCTTGTTTGGCAAGTGATATTTTTGTAGACACGCTATGCCAATTTTTTTACATGTTGCTGTGAGAAAAAAAAATAGCATTGCATGCTTACAAAAATACCTCAGGTTGGGGGGGAGGAAGCAGGTAGCAAACAAATGTAGAAGGTGTGTGTTATTTGCATAAAAATACAATATATACCAGTGTTCATTGGAGCACTATTCACAGTAGCCAGAAGGCAGAAACAACCTAAATGCCCATCAACAGATGAATGGATAAACAAAATGTGGTATGTACAGGTAATGGAGAAATGAAGCCAGTAGAAGAAATGAAGTCTTGATGCATGCTACAGGGTGGATGGAACTTGAGAACATTATGCTGAGAGAAATAAGCCAATCACAAAAGGACAAATATTGTATGACCTCACTTATATAAAAAGACAAAAAAAAAAGGGTAAATGTATAGAGATGTCACTCACTTAAAATAGATCTATATACTGCCCTGGAGAAGGATGTCATGTTTGGTAAAGTGGAGGGTCAATGAAGAAGGGGAAGGCCCTCAACGAGATGGATTGACACAGTGGCTGCAACGATGGGCTCAGGTATAGCAGGGATCACGAGGCTGGCACAGGACCAGGTAGTGTATCGTTGTGCTGTGCATAGGGTTGCTATGAGTCAGAGACGACTGGACAGCACCTAACAACAACAGCAACATAGAGATCAAGTTTATTAGTGGTTACCAGGGATAGGAAGGAAGGGAAAGGGAGAGTTATTGCTTATGGAGTACTCAGTTTCAGGGTACACTGATGGAAACATCACATGGATTAAGGGTAGGGTTGCATAGTCAATTACTATAATTTCTGTCAACTTTTTTACACTTGTAAAAAGTTGAATCGGCAAAAGTTGTGTGATAGATATATTTACAAAAATGACAAAAAAAAGTGAGAGAGAGAGAGTAGCTGCTAAATTGCTTATGTACAATCAAACACCTCATGGGATTTGTATCTTTGGTTTGGAGGTTTAGAATCATGGTTTCATAGGCTGTCTCAGTTAATTGGCCTAATATGTGTTTTGTGCTTCTGGTCTACCTCTTAGTTCATTGGGTAGTGCCTGGGGTCTTAAAAGCTTGCAAGGGCCATCCAAGGCACAGCAGTTCATCTCTGTTCACCTAGAGGATCACAGGAAGGAGAGTAAAGAATAAGAAGACATGGAATTGTGGCTAATTGCCTCTGTGAACAACTACCTCCTTTGCCTTGAGACCGGAAGAACTGGATGGTGACCAGCTACCATTGCTGAACATTTTGATCAAAGATTCTATAGAAGAATCCTGATCAAAAGAGGAAAAATGCAAAATAGAATTTCAAATTCTCACAGACTCCAGACTTTCTGGAGCAATGGAAGCTGGATGAACTATGGCCCTAAGATAATCTTTAAACCTTAAACCAAAAATATCCCCTGAACTCTTCTTAAAACCAGGAAGTAGTTTAGCTTAACTAGTAAAAAAGGTCTGCCTTGAGTATTATGCTCATTTAAGATCCTACACATGGGCTCCAATTGACAGCAGCAACTCAAAAGATTAGACAGGAACCTTAGGGGGGCAGTTTGTTTGTGCCAATGGGGAAGGAACAAGTTAGAAAAGAAGGATGAGATGGTGGCACAGCTCAAAGAACGTAATCAGTGTCACTGAATTGGACAGGAAAAATGTTGGATCAGTGTATGCTTTGCTGTGTGTGTTAGATTGGGTTCTCTAGAGAAACACAAAAAACCAGCAAAGTATATATATATGGAGAGAGAGAGAGAGAGAGAGAGAAAATTTTATCTTAGGAAAATGGCTCACAAGCGTATAGAAGCCGACAAGTCCAAGCCGAAAAGCCCGTCTCTGGAGGAGATGGGGCTTGCGGCCGCCTTGGCTTCCACAAGCACAGGGGAGCCGAGAGATTCAAGCTGGCATGCAGTATACTGGTTGTTGATTCCAACAAAAGATGAATCCGAGATCTCCAGGCCGAGCGGTGGGCCGCTCACTCACGGAAGTCTGTAGTTCGCACACCAGGGTTCCAAGCCCTTAAGGAATGCGGCTCTTCCAGGTTGTCCTTGGATATCATTGCAAGCAAGCCACACACCTAGGGAAACTCCCCTTGGGCTGACTGGACACTCAGAACACAGTCAATGGGAACAGCCACACCGAACTGGGGTCCAGCCAAGTTGACACACAGCTCCAACTATCACACTGTGTATATGCTAAACAATAACAAAATAAAAAATAAACCAGTAATGAGAATGTGGAAACCCCAAAGAAAAAAAAATAGACAACAAAAAAAGTGAAAAACATCCTAAATCTACAATTTAGCACTTTACTGGCATTACATTTTGGGGGCAGAGCCTTCTATATTTTTTTGTATGCGTATTGTTGTGGTTGATGTTAGTTACCTTTGAGTCCATTCTGCCTCATGGAGACCCCATATGTTACAGAGCAGAACTCCACAGAGTTTTCTTAGCTGAGGCAGAATTGACTCAATGGCACCTAAGCAACCTTAATGGAAGCAGACCAAGAGGACTTTGCTTCCACAGAACCACTGGGGTAGAATAAATATATTTTATTTTCAAAAATGAGATTATACTATACATGCTATTTCATAACCTCCTTTTTCACTTAATATGTCATGGATGTCACTCGCTTAAAATAGATCTGTATACTCATTTTAAGCGGCTACATGAAAGTATCATAATTTATTTAACCAATCTCTAATTTAAGGCATTAAATTCACTTTCAATTTTTTGCTGATACACACAATCTATATATACAACTTTGCTATATTATTATTAAAACATACATTCTTTTAGGGCATTTTTTATAAACACTATTAAAACCTATTCATTAGGCTTCATGCTCACAATTTTGTATTAATCAAGTCTCCATCAGTACAGAACAGATAAATTACGATTGACAGGCAAGAACATCTCAAGACTCAGACTTATCTGGGGGAATAATATCATAGTACAGAGCTCTGGTGGCACAGTGCCTAAGGCATTTGACTGCTAACCAGAAGGTTGGAGGTTCAAACCTACCAGCTGCTCTGTGGAAGGAAGATGGGGTAACCTACTTCCATAAAGATTTAGCACCTTGGAAACCCAGTGGGGGTCACAATCAACTTGATGGCAGTGGGTTGGTAATTTTGTTTGTTTTTTTAATGTCAAAGTAGAACACTCAAGAAAACAACAGAGCCAGGTCTTTGTATCCGGTTTTTTTAGATGTTTTTTTAGACCTTTAATCATTCAGCTACAAACTGAAAGGTTGAAGATTCAAATCCACTCAGTGGTGACTCAGAAGAAAGACCTGGTGATCAACTTCCAAAAGATAATGGCCATTGAAAACTCTATGGAGCACATTTCTACTCTAACACACACAGGGTCACCATAAGTTGGAATCGACCCAAAGGCAACTGGTTTTTTCTTTGTTGTTGTTAGAGTAGTATGGATATTTAAAAAAAAAAAAAGGTTAGCATCAAGTTGATTCCAATTCATAGAAACCCACGTGTTGGAAAGTAGAACTGCACTCTACATGGTTTACATGGCTGTGACCTTTTGGAAGCAGATCACCCGGCCTTTCTTCTGAGATGCTTCTGGGTAGGTTTCAGTTAATGGCCAAGCATTTAACTGTGCAAACTCCATAGTATGACTACTACTCAGAGTCAAAATCACTAAATTTTTTTTCTCAATGGTAAAATGGAGTTAATGGTATTACTTGCTACTTAGGTGTATTTGTGAAGATTGAACAGCAGAACATACGTAAGCACTTAGCACAATGCATGGCATACAGTCCGTACTCCATAACCCAAAACCAAACCCACTGTTGTTCAGTCAATTCTGACTCATAGTGATCCTATAGGACAGAGTAGAACTGTCCTGTAGGGTTTCCAACGCTGTAAATCTTTACAGAAACAGACTGCCACATCTTTCTCCCACAGAGAAGTCAGCCAGCATTTTGGTGTACAGCTGAGCATTTAACCACAGCACCACCAGGTCTTCTTTAGTACTGAGTAAAGGTAGCTATTGTCATCATCATAGGGAAACCTTAAAATCCCAGGCAAAGATCTTACAAACAACAAGGATTATAGCTGATTTATAAGCTTTTTGGAGAAATGCCTTGTTTTCAGAGAGATGTCCTTCCTGAAGACATGATTTGACTCAGTATGACAACATACATAAACCAAAAAACAATCATCTCCTGGGTTTTACCCTGTGAAAGCTACTGTTGGCACCTTCCTTCACCTTCCAGCCTCAGGCTTACCTGAGTGAAGTTGCATTTCCAGCACTTGGACATCTTCCTTCGTGCCTATAAAGCCATCAAGAGTTATTTTGAATGCTGAAATCCTATATTTTGAACTGCTGAAATCCTACAACTTAAAAACTATAATCGGTGACACTGAATTGTGCATGTGGAGGCTGTTTAACTGGTATATGTTTTGCTGTATGTATTCTCAACAACAACAAAATGAATAAAATTTAAAAAGATAAATAAATACAACTAGAAAACTCCTTAGAAGTAAGAATGGTGAACTGTCTCACTTCCTTTGGACACATCATCAGGAGAGACCAATCAATAGAAAAGGATATGATTGGGACTTCTGGTAAGATAGCAGAATAGGCAGACACGCTACACAGACCCTCTTCAACAAAGAGAAGAGAAACCAATTGACAGAGATACAAAAGATAATCCTGGAGCCCTGAGCTTTGAAAGGAAGTATACAGAAGTGGATTAGGCACCAACTAGTGGAAAAACCTGAACAAAAACAGTGAGTACAGAGATGGTCAGAGGAGTGGACTGTAAGCTACTCTGATGGGACCAAGAGCCTAAATATTTCCAGGCTCTTTGTGTGTTCACAATGCAACACAAAGCACTGCCATGGAGTTGGCTCCAACTCATAGCGACCCCTCCTCAGGTTTCTGAGGCAGTACCACAACCGAAGTAGATTGCCCAACCTTCCTTCAGAGGAGTGGCTGGTGAGTTTGAACCACCAACCTTCTGGTTAGAAGTCAGATGCCTTAGGTGCTATGCCACCAGAGCTCCTCAAGTGGTGTTGGGACCTGAGAATTGACCTGAAGATCAGCCCTGGTCACCAAGGTCTCCAGGGACGACTGTGCTGGTGGCCTATGACTAGGAAGGGAAAAAGCAAGGAAGGAAATAACCTGAGCTGTGGACTGTTGGCTGTCTGGAAGGCACAGCCATTTTGATTATTTACAAGTGGTGACCATTTTGGAAATTTAAAGTGACTGAGGGTGTAGCCATTTTGAATGTTTACAAGCAGCACCCAGTTTGGATATTTAAAGTGACAGCATTCTCATTCGGATTCCAGGGACCTAAGAATAGACTCCGTTTGCCAAGGACAGCAGGGACATACAGGAGGCAGACAAAAGACCCTTCCTTGGGTTTCTGAGGCAGTGTCTCTACAGAAGTAGATTGCCCAACCTTCCTTCCAAAGAGTTTGAACCGCCAGCCTTCTGATTAGCCATCAAATGCCTTAGGCACTAAGCCACCAGAGCTTCTCAAGAATAGGCTCCATTTGCCAAGGACAGCAGGGACATAAAGGAGGCAGACAACAGGCAAGGAGACAGGTGGTGAGTGTATAAGTGCTGCCAACTAGCAAATAGAGGAGTACAGCACAGTACCCTGCTTACATAGATAACATACAAAGAAAACAATTGTGGGGAAGGCACTCCAACATACAATCACCAATTAAACATAAACACAAAAACATCACAATGCTTTGGAGACAACAGAGCATCACAGTTCACACAAAGAAGCAAGAAAAAGCAGGAGAAACAAGGGAACAGGATACAGACCCAAAACATATCCCAGAGGAATATGAAGCATTGGAACTCCCTGAGAAGGAATTCAAAAGAATTATATTTAGTTACTTTCAATGAATTGAGAGATAGATCAAAGAAAACACTGACAAAATTGAGGAAAACATAGAGAAAACTCTAGAACAAATTTGAAAGACAATACAAGAACAAAATGACAAAATGAATGAAAATTTAGAAATGATACAAAGTCTACAGACAGAAATCCAGAAGATTAATACTAAATTTTCAGAAATAGGTAACACATTGAATGGGCAAAGGAGTAGAATTGAACCAATGGAAGATAGAATGAGTGAGATTGAAGGCAGATAACTCAATACTTCTTTGGAAAGGGATCAATCAGAAAAAAGATAAAAAAAAAAAAAATGAAGAAAGCCTAAGGCTCATGTGGGATACCATCAAAAGGAATAACCCACGGGTAACTGGAATTCCAGAACAGGAAGAGACAAAACCACAGAAAAAAATTGTTGAAGATTTGTTGGAAGAGAATTTTCCTGGTATGATGAAAGATGAGACTATATCCATTCAAGAAGCCCAAGGAACACCAAACAGGATAGACCCCAAAAGAAAATCACCGAGACATATCATCACCAAACTCACCAAAACCAAAGACAAAGAAAGAATCCTGAAAGCAGCATGGGAAAAATGAAAAGTTAAGGGGCAACCAATAAGACTAAGCTCGGATTTCTTGGCAGAACCATGCAAGAGAGAAGACAATGGGATGGCATATATAAAACACTGAAAGAGAAAAATTTCCAACCAAGAATTATGTACCCAGCAAAATTGTCCCTCAAATATGATGGTGAAATTAGAACATTTCCAGATAAACAGAAATTAAGGGAATTTGTTAAAACCAGATCAACCTTACAAGAGATGCTAAAAGGAGTCCCTTGGACAAAGAACCAACAACAGCAAACAACCACCAACCATTAACAGACATGATGACATAACCCTGAAACCAACCCAGTTATGGAGGCATCCAAAGTAAGGAAGCCTACAAGATTGTAAACAGGGAACCAGAGACATCAATTGACAAATGAGGACAACTACAAACCAAAAATAGGGGAAAAAATGTGTAGTTACAGAACTTCTAAATGGTAGGGAAGTCAAAACCACTGCAAGATAGAACAGACTGTTCTAAATTTGGGAAGAAAATTATAAATCACAGGGTAACCTCAAAGAAAAATGATGAGCCTTCACATCAAAATAAAAGAGAGGACCAGTACACATATTTGGCAGATTCTAAAGCAATGGCAACAAGGGAAGTAATAACATGATTCATGGGCGGATGGAGCTCAGCACGGAAGATTATATGGAATACGGAAGTCAACACCACAAAAAAGCACATAACAAATGACAGCAACAAGGTCATACTCTTCGGTAATTACATATCTGACAAGGGACTTATCTCTGAAATTTATAGAAAACTCCAACACCTCACCAACAAAAAGATTAACAATCCAATTGAAAAATGGAGAGAGGACATGAACATCACCAAAGAGGATGTTCAGGCGGGCAGCAAATACATGAAGAAATGCTCACGATCATTAGCCATCAGAGAAATGTAAATCAAAACAATGAGATGCCATCTCACCCCAGCACTAATGGCAAGGTTCAACAAGACAGAAAATAACAAATGCTAGCAAGGATGTGGAGAGATTGGGACTCTCATACACTGCTGTTGGGACTGTAGAATGATACAACCACTGTGGAAAACAGTATGGCGATTCCTTAAAAAGCTGAAATTAGAAATACCATTTGACGCAGCAATCCCATTTTTGGGTATATATCCTAAAGTGAGAGCCAGAACAAGAACAGATATATGCACACCCATGTTCATCACAGCACTGTTTACAATAGCAGAAAGATGGAAACAACCTATGTTCCCATCAACAGAAGAATGGATAACCAAACTATGGTACACACACACAATGGAATACTATGCAACCCTGGGGAATGATGTAGAATCTGCCAAACACCGCATAACATGGATGAACTTGGAGGACATTATGCTGAGTGAAGGACAAATACATTATTAGTTCATTATTGTAAAAAGTCAAGGAAAGTTTTATATATGGAAGGAAACTTTCTTTGTTGGCTACCAGGGTTGGAAAGGGAGGGGAGGGGAGGGAACACTGCAAAAAAAGAAAAAAAAATGCATTGACCTATGTCACTTTGTTGTTGTTGTTGTTGTTATATGCCGTGGAATCGGACCCGACTCATAGCAACCCCTCCTTGGGTTTCCATAGCGATATCACTACAGAAGCAGATTGCGCAAACTTCCTTCTGAGGAGTGGCTGGTTTGAACTGCCAGCCTTCTGGTTAGCAGTTAAGTGCCTTAGGCACTGTGCTACCAGAGCTCCCTATTTTGTGTGTTTCACGGTACATAAATTATATTTCAATAAAATCCATTTTAAAAAAGAAAAAGAAAAGGATATGATTGGCAAAGTGAAGGGTTAGTGAAAAACGGAGACCCTCAATGAGACAGACTGATATAATAGCTGCAACAATGGACGCAAACAGCAACAGTCATGAAGATAGCTCAGGACCAGGCAATGTTTCTTTCTGTTGTGCATAAGGTCACCATGAGTCAGAGTTGACTTGATGGCAACTAACAACAACAACAACAGAGAACATGGGAGACACAGCAAACGTGGCAACATGCCAACTGATGGATGTAGGTGAAGGGAAACAGGTGTTCATTGCACTTATTCTTTTAACTTTTTTGTAGGCTTAAAATTTTTTAAAATAAAAAGTTGGAAAAATTTTGGAGCCCACATTTTAAAAATAAACTGCTTAAATCCAAATAAAAACTAAGAAGCTATATGAATTGTGTCTTTTATTACTTGTCAAAGTAGGAGGAAAAATGCATAGGGTGACATGAGAAGCTGCTTCACTCGATCCCTTGGTATTTCATATCCTCTCGTTTCTCACTGGGGGGTTGTTGAGTTAAAGTTATTTGCTGATCTCATAGCTGGCACTCTACAGCCAGGTTTTTCTACTGCTGTGTCTGGGCCTCCCTGGCACTGTGATCTCCTTTGCCAACTCTCTCCTTGCTCTTGGCCAGGAGGAAAATAAGCGTGCCCTCAAGAGGATCAAAAAATAAAAACCGTTATTGTCAAGTCAATTCTAATGTATAGTGACTCTACAGGACAAAGTAGAACTGCCCAATAGGATTTCCAAGGCTGTATTCTTTTACAAAAGCATACTGCCACATCTTTCTCCTGTTGAGTGGCTTTGGGGTTCAAACCACTCACCTTCTCACAGCTGAGCTTAACCACTGTATCACCAGGGCTCCTTGTCCCAGAAGATAAAGGGATTTGGGTGAAAGTTTACAGAATTAATTCATTTTCCGTACAACAACTCACATATACGTTGTCTCATGACATTGACTGTAATCTCCCACAATGCAACAGCTCTCCTCCCACTTCCTCTCCATAGCCACCTCTTCCCTGTGTCTTTCCCTCCCATGTACTCCTGCCCCCCGAGCTGTATCCCTGTGCATACACAGCCCTTCTATTTTCCCATGATTGATTTCTCCAAGGAGTGTATCTACCCAATGTTAATGTTCAGTTCATATGCCTGTCTTTTGTTTGGCTGGAAGCCACAGGAGTGGGTTCAATTCCATACCTGAAGGGCAGCTGGGGGCCATAGTTGCAGTGGTTCCATCAGGCTCTATCAGACCAGCAAACCTGGTCCCTTTTTTTTTCCCCCCAATGATTTTGAGTTTTGTTCTACGTTGTTCTCCCACTCTATCCAGGATCTCCTACATAGATCCTCCTCCGAGTGGTTGACAGTGGTAGCCAGGCACCATCTAGTTCTTCTGGTCTCATAGTCATATACGACTATGAGGATCTCATGGTGTACCAGTCCCTTGGACTAATTGTTTCCATGCATCTTTAGCAAAGGGAGGAAATCTTATGCGGCCTCCATGGACTAAAGCATACTTGCAGAGGCTCTAAGCAACCACAGACAACCCTGAAGAATTTCAAGTCTCTCCATCACTTATCTCATGTCCATCTTTCTTGCTCTTTGCTAATCTTTGTTAGTTTTGAAGTTTTCTAAGTGAACTTTTCCCAACTTCTCTCCAAACTTAAAGCTTTCTGGTATGGGTTCTCTGTCACCCTTTTCTCCCTTTCAGGAATAAGCCCTGTCAAATGGCTAAGACTTTCCATCTCTCCAGCCACCAGGGATTTAGGACTGTGGGACAAAAATCTCCAATGCTACCCTGCCTCCCTCTCTGGGCTTACACTACTCTCTTGGCTCAGCCACACTCCTGGGGTTAGGAGACTTCCCAGAACAGGAAGGGAAGAAAGAAAACGGGAAGAATGGACTAAAAAACAAAGATGTATTGCATTGGGCAAATCTGTTGCGAAAGACTTCTTTCAAGTACTGAAGAGCAAAGATATCTCCTTGAAGACTAAGATGCACCTAAGCCAAGCCATGGTGTTTTTAGTCACCTCATATTCATGTGAGAGCTGGGCAAAGAATAAGGAAGACCAAAGAAGAGTTGATGCTTTTGAGTTGTGGTGCTGGCAGAGAATGCTGAAAATACCACGGACTGCTAAAAGATCTAACAAATCTGTCCTAGAAGAAGTGCAGCCAGAATGCTCCTTGGAAGCAAGAATGGCCAGACTTCATCTCACCTACTTTGGTTAGGTTGTCAGAAGGTACCATTCTCTGGAGAAGGATGTGATGCTTGGTAAAGTGGAAAGTCAATGAAAGAGGGAAAGGCCCTCAACTAGATGGATTGACATGGTGGCTGCAGCGATGGGCTCAGGTATAGTAGGGATCATGAGGCTGGCAAAGGACTGGGCAGTGTTTCGTTCTGTTGTACATAAGGTCACTATGAGTGCTAGACAACTCAATGGCACATAACAACAACAACAACAACTTCAGCTAACTAGCTAGATGACTTTAAGGGAATCACTTCTCCTCTCTCCAGTTTCTGCAAAACAAAAGAAGTGGTGACACAGTAATTAAGTGCATAGCTGCTAACCAAAAGGTTGGCAGGTAAAACCCAACAGCCACTCTGCAGGAGAAAGATGTGACAGTCTGCTTCCATAAAGATGTAAGGATTTACAGCCTTGGAAACCCTGTGGGACAGTTCTACCCTGTCTTATAGGATTGGTATGCATCAGAATAAACTTGATGGCAACAGGTTTGTTGGAAGCTTCCTTTCAGTCCCTGGATGTCACAAACCATATATGCTTGACTACTAACCTAAAGTTGGCGATTTGAACCCATTTAGCAGCAACATGGAAGAAAGTCTTGATGATAAAGATCACTGTCAAGAAAACTCTATGGACCAAGTCTATTCTATAACACATGGACTCACCATGAGTTGCAATCAACTCAACAGCAATGTTTTTTGGTTTTGGGGTTTTTTTAAAGTGGCCTTTCAATAAACACCAGAAGTTTGTTTAGCACCTTCTTTGTGCCATGCCCTGCTCTGGGTACTATGGACATACAGGTTTATCAGAAGTGGCCCCTCACTGTCTGTAAGGAGAAAGCAGCCTCTCTAATCAGGACAATTGGAGCAAAATGGGGACCCAAGAGAAAAAAGAGCCATTCAAGAAATGCTTCCCAGAGAAGCAACTTGCAATGAGATTTGAAACTTGAGAAGGTATCTACCAGATGGAAACCAAAGGAAGGACATTTCTGTCAGAGGCCAGGAAGTAGGACACAGTCAGATTCACCCCAAAACCCACAAATTGCATTCAAGAAGCAGATCCATGAGGGGAGACAAGCCATAGAAGGCCCCATGGCCTCATGGCCTGTGCTATGCAACTGTACTTTTTCCAGTGGCAAAGAGTCAACTGTAAAAAGTCTTAAGCTGAAGAATAACCTGTTCACTCTCTTCTGCAGTCTAGAAAGGCTTAAAATTCCACAACTCAGCCCATCTCTAGTTCTCCCTTACTTCTCCATCATTTGTGGCTAACTGATGTCAGTCACTCAGTGATGGATGGCACATCCACTAAATGCTTTAATGCTTTGTTATTACTGCTGTAACACAGGCTGGGGATGTGTGTTGATGAGGGCTGGATTATAAATTGCCTTCTGGGTTCTGCAATCCACTTCCCTGTGGTGGAGAGAGGAACCATACATACATCATACTTGGCTGTCTTAGTTCATTATAATAAATACCCATATGGGTAATTAGGACCAAGACAATTAAATTTGTGGTAATAAAGACATGTAAGGCCTGATGATCCTGGCTCTCTGCCTGCTGGAGACTCACTCAAGACCATAGGTCCACATACTAAAAGACAGAAAGCCTCATAGCTTCCTGGAGGAGAGTGTGAAATGAACCAAGAGCTGAGGGTGCCACACTCTACCCCTGTCCATGGGCTCACCATTTGGCCTTCAGTAATGAAGTGGTTTTAAAGAGCTATGTCTTATCATGATTTCACAGACATTTATAGAGTAGTTGGAAAGAAGGCAGGGGGACATCCATTGGGTTTTAAAAGGTAATTATTAGTAATCTTATTATTAATACTGATTCTAGCATTTGCTGAGAAAATTTCAAAAGATAGTCCATTCCCAAAGTGTATGTGAACTGCTGTATGGAAAGTGAATTTGCTCTGTAAATCTTCACCCAAGTCACAATTAAAATAAATAAATAAATAAAGATAGTCCATTCCCTATTATAAATTCTGTGCTAAATGAGGACAAGTATTAAATAAAGGAATGAGATGCAGAAATACAGATATATCAATATACCAACCAAAAACAGAAAAGCCAGTTGTAGTCCAATCAGTTCCAGCTCATGATGACCCCGTGTGTGTCAGACTGTGCTCCAGAGGGTTTCAGTGACTGGTTTTTCAGGAGCAGATGGATAGACGTTTCTTCCAAGCACCCTCTGGATGGATGTGAACCTCCAACTCTCCAGTCAGCACCCAAGCACATCAACCATTCGCACCACTCAGGGATATACATAAAACCAAAAACCAAACTCAGTCCCATCAGGTCGGACGCAATTCATAGCGACCCCTTCTTGGATTTCTGAGGCAGTATCACTACGGAAGTAGATTGCCCAACCTTCCTTCCAAGGAGTGTCTGGTGGGTTTGAACTGCCAGCCTTCTGGTTAGCAGTCAAATGCCTTAGGCACTGTGCCACCAGAGCTCCTCCAGGGATATATATCAAGGTGAAAATCCAACTTCAAACAATAATAATCATACAAATAAATAGGAGTAGTTAACATATTAAGTGCCTTACTATATGTGTTAACTTATCCAGTGCTCACCATAGTTCTATGGCGAAGGGTACTCTGATCCCCATTCTACACAGCAGGAAACGTTGCTAAGTAACATGCCCAAGGGCACAGAGTTAGTAAGTGACAAAGTTGAAGTTCACTCCCAGAGAGTCTGGTTCCAGTGTCCACACTCTGAACCGCTGAGTCATCTTATCATAAGGAAATGTAAACACTTACATGATTTGCTTATATTAGTGTTGGTTAGTTATATCTGGTTTTTCAGGAATGAGATGGTGTTATACAATTTGGCATTAAAACTAAATAAATAACAGCCAGTGTTGGTTGCACTCTTCCTTTGTAACAAATTTGTACAGTAAGTCTTAAATACCTTCTAATAATCATTTCACTCAATCTTTAGAACAGCCTTGAGAAAGGGTACCCCCACCTTTCAGATGGTGAAATTGAAGCATAGATATATTAAGCAATGTCTCCAGAGTTACCCAGCCAGTAAGGGGTGGAATTAGGATTCAAAGCCCGAAAGAGTGGCTCCCGAACACACGCACTTTAACCACTAAAGCGTAAGTCTCTAAGAAAGTCAGGAAATGTATATTTTCAAGGAGGACCAATTGACTCTCAAGATGGTATTTGGAGAAGAGGAAAAAGCCTGTGGGTCAGACATTGTTGATAGGGAGAGAGCCTCTGGCAGGAAGAGAAGTAAAGACAGAAGCAGAGAACTGGGAAACGATATACAGTTGGTAGTCTTTCCCATGCAGAAAGAAGAGGAAAGGTGTGAGGCTGAATATTCAGTAGCAACAGACAGATGGATTTACTATATTGAGAAGCCAATAAATACTTGGATTTCATGATTTGCAATTTCGTGTATGGTAATAGTGCGTTTGGTTTTGCTTTTTTTTTTTTTTTTTGTAAAGGATTGTCAGGACCACACAGTGAACTTTTAGTTCATGAGCTCATTCGTGAAATGGAAAGGCAAAATACCTAACCAAAAAGTTCAGAAGAGAGCATAGGAGTGTTAAAAATAATCAAAACTCAATGAAATTTGAGCATGAGGTTTATTCTGAGCAGTAATAGCATGTAAAAACCAAACCAAACTCATTGCCATTGAGTCAATTCCAACTCATAGCAACCCCCGTTGGGTTTCCAAGGCTGTAAATCTTTATGGAAGCAGACTGCCACATCTGTCTTCCACAGAGTGGCTGGTGGGTTCAATCCACAGAACTTTTGGTTAGCAGAAAGCCTTAACCACTACAACACCAGAGCCCCTTTGTATGTATATAGGGAAACCATTTTGATTCCAGAAAAAGCAAATGACTCAAAGAAGTTGGGTACACAGAGGCTTATAAAGAGAAGAGGGAGAAATACAAAGATCACCCATTGGCTAATCTCAACAGGATTGATTGAGCCTGGCCTCCTGCCTTCCCCCTTTTAGTGAAATCAACTGGTATCAGTTCACAAGACCATCTGAGGCCCTCCAACCAGCAAGGTCTTTTCAAAGTCAAATTTAGCAAGCCAGATTTTGGATTTCCAAGGGTAAAGAAAGGATTTGCAACTTTGGATGGGAGGAAAAACTGCTGGCAGAATTAATTTTGGTCAGGAGTTTCTATAGAGTGAATATTTGATAAGAAACCCCAAAATCAAAGCAATTATCTGCTATTAATCTCTCTGTGACAGAAATCCTGAAAGTGGAGATGCCCCATGAAGATCACTACTCAATTTATTCATTCTTATGAAATGCACTGAGTGCCATACTCTAACCCGGCCCATGGGCCTACCGTTTGGGCTTCAGTAATGAAAGGCTTTCAACCTGCATAAAACATGGAAGGACTTCATGTTAAACATTGGATAGTGAATATTGTTGTTGTTAGGTGCCATCAAGTTGGTTCAGTTTGTAGTGACCATGTGTACAACAGAATGAAACACGGCCTGGTCCCACGCCATCCTCACAGTGAGTCTATTGTTGCAGCCACTGTGTCAGTCCATCTTGTTGAGGGTCTTTCTCTTTTTCACTGATCCTCTGCATTACCAAGCATGATATCCTTCCCCAGGGGCTGGTCCCTCCTGATCACATGATCAAAGTATGAGAGATGAAGTCTTGCCATCCTCACTTTAAGGAACATTCTGGCTGTACTTTTTCCAAGACAGATTTGCTCATTCTCCCAACAGTCCATGGTATGTTCAATATTCTTCACCAACACCATAATTCAAATGCAGCAATTCTTCTGCAGTCTTCCGTATTCGTTGTCCAGCTTTCACATGCATATGAGGTGATTGAAAATACTATGGATCTAGTCAGATGCACCTTAGTCTTCAAAGTGTCAGTTTTGCTTTTTAACATTTCAATGAGATCTTTTGCAGCAGGTTTGACCAATGCAATATGTCATTTGATTTCTTGACTGCTGCTTCCATGGACATTGATTGTGGATCCAAGTAAAATGAAATCCCTGACAACTTCAGTAGTTTCTCCATTTATCATGATGTTGCTTATTGGTCCAGTTGTGAGGATTTTTTTTTTTTCTTTATGTTAAGGTATAATCCATACTAAAGCCTGTAGTCTTTTATCTTCATCAGTAAGTGCTTCAGATCATCCTTACTTTCAACAAACAAGGTTGTGTCATCCACGTATCACAGGTTGTTCATCAATCTTCCTCTAATCCTGATGCTGCATTCTTCTTCACATAGCCCAGGTTCTCAGATTATTTGCTCAGCATACAGATTGAGTAAGTATGGTGAAAGGATACAACCCTGACACACTCCTTTCCTGATTTTAAGCCATACAAGTATCACCTTGTTCTGTTCAAATGACTGCCTCTAGATCCATGTACAGGTTCTTCATGAGCACAATTAACTGTTCTGGAATTCCTGTTCTTCACAATATTACCCATAATTTATGATCCACACAGTCAAATGCCTTTGCTTAGTCAAAATACAAGTAAACATCTGCCTGGTATTCTCTGATTTCAACCAAGATCCATCTGACATCAGCAATGATAACCCTCATTCCTCAACCTCTTCTAAATCCAGCTTGAATTTCTGACAGTTCCCTGTCAATATACTGTTTCAACTTTCTGAATTATCTTCAGCAAAATTTTACTTGTTTTTGTTTTTTGTTAATTTCTGCATTCCATTGGATCACTTTTCTTTGGAATAGGCTCAAATATGTATCTCTTCCAGTCAGTTGGCCAAGTAGCTGTCCTCCAAATTTCTCGACATAGATGAGTGAGCACTTTCAGAAGTGCATCCATTTGTTGGAGCATGTCAATTAATATTTCATCAACTCCTGAAGCCTTGTTTTTCACTAATACCTATCATGCAGCTTAGACTTATTCCTTCAACACCATCAGTTCTTGAACACTGAGCAATCCTTTTTGATATATTGACTCTTATATACCTTCCATCTTTTGATGCTTTCTGCATTGTTCAATATTTTGCAAATTTTTCAAATCCTTCAATATTGCAACTAAAGGTTTTTTTTCTTAGGTTCTTTCTGCTTGAGAATTGCAAAGCGTATTCTCCCCTTTTGGTTTTTTAGCTCCAGATCTTTACGCATTTCATCATAATACTTTACCTTGTCTTCTCAAGCCACCCTATGATATCTTCTGTTTAGCTCTTTTACTCTTTTACTTCATTTCTTCCATTCCTTTTAGCTACTCTCTGTTCAAGAGCAAGTTTCAGAGTCTCTTCTGACATGCATTTTGGTCTTTCTTTCCTGTCTTTTCAATGACCCTTTGGTTTCTTCATGTATATCTCTGATGTCATCTCACACCTCATCTGGTCTTCAGGCATTAATGTTCAATGCATCAAATCTTTTCTTGAGATGGTTTCTAAATTCAGGTGGGATATACTCAAGGTCATACTTTGGCTCTCGTGGACATGTTTTCATTTTCTTCAGCTTCAACTTAAATTTGAATGACAGCAATTGATGATCTGTTAAACAGTCAGTCTCTGCCTATCAGGGAGAACTGATGATATTGAACTTGTCCATCAGATGTTTCCACAAATGTAGTCTATTTGATTCCTGTGTATTCCATCTGGCAATGTCCATGTGTATAGTCAATACTTATGTTGTTGGAAACAAAAGTATTTCCAATGAATAGGTTGTTGATCTTGCAAAATTCTATCATGCAATCAATCTCCAGAATTTTTTTTTTTTATCACAGAGGCCATATTTTCCACCTACTAATCCTTCTTTTGTTTCTAATCATAAGTCATTATTAATGCATCTTGATTGCATGTTTCATCAATTTCAGACTACATGAGTTGGTAAAAATCCTCAGTTTTTTATTCTCTGGCATTAGTGGTTGGTGCATAAATTTGAATAAAAGCCATATTAACTGGTCTTCCTTGTCATTATATGGATATTATCCTATCACTGACAACATCATACTTCAGGATAGATCTTGAAAATTGGATGGTGAATATTATTAGGATTAATAAATCAGGAGCAACATTCTATTCTCAATATATCTTTGTAAGACCTACCAAGTAATTCTGCCTGTGTTGCTTTTAATAGATTCTGCAATATTTTTTAATGTGGGGAGAATGAGGAGGGAGGGGGAAATAGATGTTCATGAATTAACAATTAAAATTCCTTCTCATGAATTACTTATTGTAAGGCTAGGTTGCCGATGCCAAGAGAAACAAGGCCAGAGAAACAGAGAAGGAGAATTTATTTAAGAGACGCAAGCTCTGACTTCTGGAGATGTTAAGATCAAAGGAAAGATGTCCCCGTCGTTTGACTTAACACCGGAGGATAGCATGAAACCGAACTTCTGTTCAGGCGTCCCTGAGACAGAGTAGGTTGGAAGTAGCGTCAGGAGCCTGGAGGGCAGAGGCCCAGAGGCCAAAGCCGGAGGATTTCTGGCCTAGTGCTAGGTCTGACGGTGAATGGAAAATCAGAAATCCATGAAAAGAAAACAGAAAGTCATTCACCAAGAAGGAATTGTCAGTGTTGGATGCATTGTCTGTAATGGAAAGGGATTTCTTATGGGTTCCTCCTGGAAAGTTGTTTCTCCTGTCCCATCCAAACCCCTGCAGGCTTTTCTGTTTTTTCTGTTTGGTTTCTGTTCCTTCCAGGGTTTCAGCACCATAACTGTAAGACTTAACAATGAGATGATATGCAAGTCTCTTTCTTCGTCAACCCACTGGCCAATGACACAACAAACAAACCAGCATCCACAACAAACTTAGACCCTATAATGATCAATAAAGCTAATGGTAATTAATCTATAATCAAAACCAGAATTAGACCTTAATTCACCCTAAAAGTATGTTGTGAGCATGCAATTATTTTCACCACAGATCCAAATCCCCTGAAGTTAGATCATTGAAGAATAAACCAATGATCCCCAAAAAGATTGTGTGTAAGTGAAGGTTGGGGATTCAGATACTACTCTTCTAGAAGTTGTGTAAGAGCTCTGGTAGTGTAGTGCCTACAGCATTTAACTGCTAACCAGAAGGCTGGCAGTTCAAACCCATCAGCCACTCCTCAGAAGGATGATTAGGCAATCTACTTCTGTAGAAATACTACCTCGGAAACCCAAGGAGGGGTCACTATGAGTCGGATGTGACTTGACAGCAGTGGGTGCTGGTTCTTGGTTTTAGAAGTTGTGTGTCAGGAAGAAAAAATGGGTCCAAGATGGCAGCACCCTTTCTGACCTCACACCTGATAACCACACGTGTCCTTATAACATATTTAATGCAATAAATCTAAGCCAAAGAAAAAAAGGGCCCTGGCCCACTGTTCCAGTTATCTACTGGTGCACAGCAAACTATCTCAAAACTTAGTGTTTAAAATAACCATTTTTATTGTATATCACATTTGTGTAGGTCAGGAATTTGGGAAAGATTCAGCTGAGCAATTCTTCTCCATGTGGCATCAACTGAGGTCACTTGGTGACATTCAGCTGGTGGCTGGATGGTCTGGAGGGTCCAAGATGGCTTCACTTCGTGCAGGCACCTTGGCAGGGGTATTTGGAAAGGCCAGTCTCAGCTGAGCCCTCTCTCTTTCTCCACATAGCACCAAAGCCTCTCTATGTGACCACTCCAGCAGGGAAGTACTCTTAAAGCCCAGAATGAAAGGGGAGGGGGACAGATATCCCATCTCTCAGTGGCAGAAATGTCAAAGAATCTGCAGCTATCTTTAATCTACCTTATCCACTGTGGACCGCACCGTGTCTCCAGCATCTAGGACACAGATGGTTGAGGTCTTATTTCCAGGGCAGTGAAGGGTGTTGAAGGCCCTGTTGGAGGTGGGTACAATTCATCTGTCTTGACCCTTGAAACAACAGAGTAGGAGAAAATGACAAACCTTGTATAAGCCTTTGAGAAAAAGTAGCCTGGGAATTTCTCCCTCATTCATTTTCACAACAAAGATTCAGCAAGCAATTCTGCTATGAGCCTGACCACACCCACTGAGCATTTTACTCCCTCAGATATGCCCGGCCCCTAACTACCCAGACCTAGGGAGCTGCAGGCCCTGAATAGGTCAGATAGGAACAATCTGCAGAAGCTGACCACAGGAGACTTTTGAAAATCCTTAACACATAGAAAATTCAACAATGTAGTATTTAGGTAGTCCGCACAATGCACCCATTATAAATGCTGCTTTCATGAGCAATGATTCAGATGACAGCTTCAAAAAAGATTTGCAAAGAGCCCCTTGGAAACAGAACACGGGCAATTCAGAGCCCTGACATGTTACAATGACAAACTCGACTGAATAAAGATCTAAGGCAACATTGAATGGCTTATTTATTCACATGATGCTCTGCACAAACCTGAAAGAACGTGGCATCTCTCACAGTGCCTCCCTTGGGCTACGCAACATTGGTGGTGCATGGGCAATGTTAGCAAAACTTTTGAAAAGAGCAGAATGTTTTACAACATGACGATCATGGTGTAACCACACTGATGCTTACCCGGAATTCTGCACCATCCTTATATGTCTCACAGTCATTAAGACTGAGTAAATGATGGAAATATCCAGAGAGGAAAATCCTGTCTTTTATCCCCTCCTACCTACTGGCTTCAAAAATCTATTTAAAGAGCCCACCCTTGCCAGTCCTTCGGGTTGGCTGCTAACTGAAAGATTGGTGGTTTGAGTCCACCCAGAGGTGCCTTGGAAGAAAGGCCTGGCAATCTGCTTTTGAAAAATCAGCCATTGAAAGCCCTATGGAGCACAGTTGTACTCTGACACACATGGGGTCACTGTGACTCAGAATCAAGTCAGTGGCACCTGGATTTTTTGGTTCTTTGAGCACATCAAAAAAAAATGAGGGCTAACCTCTTTCCTCCCTGTTCCCCTGCATCACAGGCATACAGTCCTGGGCACTTTCATACGTTCCCTACTCTTCCATGTGCCTAGCTACTTCTCAATACCCATTTCCATATTCTCTGTCATATGTTGACAACTCCACCCACCCCTCTCTCCCTCCACTTCCAGCAAGCACCTTTCACCATCTTACTGGAAACCCCAGACATTCAGCTTTGTTGATTTAAAATAGAAAAATCTCAGAGTGAAGAATGCTAGCATAGCAGAATCATGAACCCACAAGTTCAACTTCGGATTCCAGCTGGTAGAAGCACCTTCTCAGCACCAGAGCCAAGATCGCCCAGGGTTCAGAACACCCTATGGCACTGGGTAACATCCATGAATTGCTTATGTTGGTTTTAATAACATCTTCAGAAAATACTCCCTTCTGTGGGGCTTCTTCTGGCATGATTCAATCTCAGAGAATCATTATAGCCCAATCATCATTATGCCATGATCATATTTCAATTAGCCCCTGTGTAGTCTGGGTACATTAAAGTAACTATGAGTTCTCTTGCTGAAAAAAGTTCATTGAAACCATAATGTGCATAAGATTTTTTAAAGTGTATTGAAACAACAAGGGGATAAATATTAGAAACAACAGAATTTTTCAGAGGTTTCTCTAGGACACATTCAGAAATCATAATCTGATTTTGTGAAGTGGGAAGAGGATTGTAGCTGAATAATGGGGCATTTGTTTTATTACAATTTATGTTTCAGAGTTCTATGTGATGCAAAACCACACAGGTGGTCTCCTTTCACACCAAATCTGCCACACTATGGCCAGCAAGGTACATTTACCCATCGTCACAATGGCACAGTGGGTAAGCACTCAGTTTACCCAGTTGGTTGACAATCTGAACCCACCAGCCACTCAGAAGGAGAAAGATGTGGCAGTCTGCTTCTGTGAAGATTACAGCCTTGGAAATCCCATGGGGCAATTCTACTCTGTCCTATAGGCTTGCTATGAGTTGGCATTCACTCGCTGGCAATGGGTTTAGTTTGAAGTTTAAGCCCCGGTTAACTCTGGGAGCTCTGATAGCATAGTGCCTAAGGCACTTGACTGCTGACCAGAAGGCTGGCGGTTCAAACCCACCAACCACTCCTCAGAAGGAAGATGGGGCAATCTACTTCCGTAGTGGTACTGCCTAGGAAACCCAAGGAGGAGTCGCTATGACTCAGGTCCCACTAGACAGCACATAACAACAACAACAACAGGGCTGAAGGCTATGAAAATCAACAAAGGAATGGAGTTGATCCTATTATTTGTGGTCTAGTTGTGTTGGTACAAGCATAGTTCCTGGTTTGCTGGAGGAAAGGGAAAACAGCCATCCCCTGAGAACTGATCCTAGAGAAAGAATCAAAAAGAACAAATAGACCTTTATATGCATAGATGTTCATTATTTATGATTTAAAAAATCATAAAGCTATGTACATATATGACAATAGTGAAATAGTTGAGAATGGAATGAGAAAAGAATGACATATTCACTCTCCTACCCAGAGCTGCTGTGGAATATTATGCAGCCATTAGAAATTGATGCTGATTATATAGACATTATGGAGTGGAAATGTAAAAAATGTTTTTAATAAATGTTAAAATATCATCTGTCCTGTGATACAACTATAAGTTTATTTAGATAAGGACTGAAAAGATGAGAAGAAAATAGTGTGTCAAGATGAATGGATTATAGATGACTCACCTTTAAAATCTTTTTTTTGTAGCTGTTATAAGGGTGATTGTTGTTGTTTGTTGTTATGTGCCGTCGAGTCAGACCTGACTCATAGCGACCCCTCCTTGGGTTTCTGAGGCAGTATCACTATGGAAGTAGATTGCCCCATCTTCCTTCCGAGGAGTGGCTGGTGGGTTTGAACAACTAGCCTTCTGGTTAGCAGTCAGAAGGGTGATTAGATAATAAAAATTTGAAAGGAAAGGAAAACTCTCAAGTGAGAAAATTCTGTGCCAGACAGAAAAATCAGCAATGCTTAGGATCATTCTACATTCTTCAAAGCAGCCTGCAGTCTTGACGCTGGTAGAGGGAATACATGTGTCTGGATTATAAAGTGGCCCCTTCCTGGGAAGACTGTGCTGTTTTTTTCTTTTTTCTTAATAAATAATAATTATTATAAATATAAAAATAAATTATAAATATTTTTAAAATTATAAATAAATAATTGTTTAATAGCCTTATAAATAAATGAATATATACTTTTACAAGTCAAAGAAACTTGGTAGGAGTGAGTTGTATTTTTGTCTACCAATGTTGGCTTCAAAAACATTCAAATATTTTTTTCAGTCCTTTGGCATTTGGAGGTACTTACAACTACCCATTTGTATTCAACACTGTTTTGCTCCCAGGCTTCCCCACCATCACCTTAACCATATATCCTGCCAAAATCCAACAACAGAAAAATATTCAGTATTGAAATAGCCAATAGCCTAAAAAGGAACACAAGCTAAAATGGAACAGAAACTTCAGACTTTTCAATCTACTTTGATAACAAAGCTAAAGTGTATTTTAACCATTTGTTGGTGTAGTTGGTGTGACAAATATTGTGCACTAAAATCTTACTAACAGAAAATGATGCATCTCATCTCTCTCTTTCTCTCTCCTCCACCAAATCCCCACCCCACCTTTTCTGCAGTTCTGCTAAGCCAATATTCTCTAGAATGAGCACAAAACAAATCGAACAACAGCTTTTGTACATCAACATCAACAAAGAAGATGCTTGGGAGAGGTCAGAGTACAGAGATGAATATGGATGAGAGTGAAACATCCACTTGTCAAAGCACGTCCTAAATCTAGATCGGCAGAGATGGGAGTGATTTTTCTGGACAGAGACACAATCGTGGATTAAACACCAGCTCATTGGAAACTGTCATGGAATGAGATCAGATAACATTCATGAGAAATCACATTCAGGAAATCTTTAGGGAAGAGAAATATAAATGTGCTAGAATTAAATTAACATGTAAAATATATATGTACTGAAATTTGTAAACTGTCCTTTTTTAATTAAATTGAAACAAAAAGCTTTAACCTGTCAATGTTTAAAAAAGGCAGTCAGTTCTAAATTATTCCTATCTCAATAGCCAAGAGGCTGATCAAGCATCATTTGTTGAGGAAGCGTCTTAAGAAATGCCTCTGAATGTTTTCATAGGAGACATGACTTTTGATTCTCCATCTCTGCTGTTCATTTATTTCACTGTGTTATTAGTTAAAACCTCTCAGTTAGTAAGAGATGTAAAGCTTCACACTTTTCACCAAGTCTGTGTTCAGTTAATCTGTTTGTATGAGTTATTACTGAGAAAGCGTTTCTGACATATACTATTATTCCATCAAGCTGTATATTACAGGAACTATGTCACTACATAATAGGTTCCCAAGTAATATAGATTTCCCTGTCTTTCATGAAACAGCATCAAGGAACTCTGAAAAATATAGAAAGCTCATTTCACCTTGGATGCTTACATGTAATATATAGGCTGCTATCAAATAAACACTTTTTTCTAATACTCCCTAGTATATGCATAGGAATTTAATATACTTTATGAATAGATACCTAAAATATCTGATTTTTTTTTCTATTCCTTTGCTATACATGTCATCAGAAATTCATATCATTTATTTCCCTTGCTGACATGCACTCATTTTTGTTAACCAAAAAAAAAAAAAAATCATTCCATCAAATCTGTTTCTAAATGATAGTAAGTGGTACTAACAAAATAAATAATAATTTTTAAAAAGAGAACATCTTTGGACAACTGGCAAAACTTAAATAAGAACTGTGGAGTAGACAATTCAGTTCCTTCAAGTTGATTCTGTCTCATAGCAACCATGTGTTAGAGTGAAACTGCACTTCACAGAGTTTTCAAAGATGTGACCTTTGGAAAACAGGTCCAGGCTTTTCT
>NW_006921594.1:15575357-15580044 GCF_000298275.1 Orycteropus afer afer | reverse complement strand
AAAAAAAAAAAAAAAATCATTCCATCAAATCTGTTTCTAAATGATAGTAAGTGGTACTAACAAAATAAATAATAATTTAATAGCCTTAGTAATAAATGAATATACACTTTAACAGGTCAAAGAAACTTGGTAGGAGTGAGTTGCCTTTTTGTCTACTAATGTTGGCTTCAAAAACATTCAATTTTTTTTTTTTTTTTTAGTGCTTTGATATTTGGAGGTACTTACAACTACTCATTTGTACTCAACAGTGTTCTGTTCCCAGACTTCCCCACCATCACCTTAACTATATATCCTGCCAAAATCCAACAGAAAAATATTCAATATTGATATAGCCTAAAAAGGAATACAAGCTGAAAATGTATATGCCGAGATAGTGTAAACCCAACTGTATTCTCTACCTGAGAGTACATGGACATATAGAATGTCTTCATTCATAGATTCAAGATTAGGATCAAATTAGCATATCTCACTGAAACATAAGACAGAAGATAAAAGAAATGATACAGATCATCACTGACTTATCTTACCCTTTATTAGGACCATGCTGCACATGTGTCTGATACTAGCCACATTTTCACCATAAACTGGATTATGTTTCAAATGGCTAGAAGTATACTAGATATGTGGCTCAAATGAGTAAAACCCAACTGAAAAAAAAGTATGAATTTTCTAAAGAACCAAATTAAGGGAATACTTATTATCTGTAACTAAAGTATTAGCCATCCTGAGGATTATTTGTTGCTTTAAGGATTAGATCTCCTACTACAATCAGAACAACCTACTTACTAAGTTTAATTACACACAACTTTTCAAGAATTCACCTTTTATTTAAAGGGAGGTACCCCTCTACTTTATCTACAATAAAAACAGATGGTATTGGCTTTCTGTAATCCAAGTAAATTATAGATTCAACAGAGTTGTACATCACTAATAGTGGTGTTAACAAAAATGAAAAAGTACTTCCTATCCATAAGTAAATGTCACAATAAAAAGTGTTTGCTGTAAAATCTAAGTGTCATTTAGCATACCACAGTACTCTGAGGATGGATCATTGACAATGTACCATTTGTACATAGGTAAGACACCTGTAAATCACTAAATGTTACGTATAAGAAGTATGTTTTTATCTTTTTTAACAAAAAAAAAATGACTTCCTTTCTCATTCTGTTCTGTTGTATTGTGTCCAAAAGTTGTGTGTAATTTTTTTAAGGTCCAGGAAATGTAAAGAAATTTGTTGGAATATCTGAATTTCTGTAAAAAAAATAATAATAATAAAAATAAGATTTTGTTACTTAAAAAAAAAACCTGGTGGTTTGGCACACATTTGGTGTATTCAGTGTCTCTGTCTTTGTCTTATGGTCCAGTGACAGGTGGATGGTATTACTGAAACAGCAATCTTCCTAAAATCTCCTTGCTACTGGATTCCATATTTGCCAACAGCCAATAGCACAGGCAGGACCCTCATGCAGAAGGCATAATTAAGAGCTCCAAAGCCTCCGACAGCCAAATTTAGATGTATCTTAAGGTTAGTTTTCATATGCTCAGTAGAGTGAAATTGATAACTAAGTAAATAATCAGTGTGTTCAAATAAACTTGACCTGAAATATCCACTGAATATCTCAATCTCCACTTTGCAGATTGAAAATGGCCACCTCTCCCTCATACATGAGAAAACACTTTTGTAATATATCAGAAGACTGGGCAATGCAGGTCTAAGTGGTTTCCAACTCCAGATCCTTGCCTAATGTATGACTCTTAGCAACTCTAAGGCTCAGTGTGTCTTCATCTGTAAAATGGACATATAGTACCCACCTCATAGCATTGTTGTGAGCATATAAATTATAGTGTTGTGCTTGACAGATGAAAGATATTCAATGAATATTAATTCCTCAAGTTGTATGAAAGACATTGAAGGAAAAAGGGAAATATAAAGCACAACCTCTACTCTCAAAATGCTGAAGATATAATTAGAGTGACATTTGTGAACAGAGATTGAAAACTCAAATGTCTACAGGAGCCACGTAGACAAGAAAATTAATAAAGCAAGCTAGCTAACTTGGAGCAGTAATAGCAAATAATAGCAACTGTGGAGAACTGGAGAGCCTAGGCCCTGACCAATACTCAGTCCTCATCATTCAATAAATATGTATTAAGTCTCTACTGTGTGTCAGGAACTGTTCCACACCCAAGAAGATAATGGTCAAGCAGACAGATAAAATTCCTAATCTTACAGGTTTTATGCTCTAGCAGGAGAATATAGAAAAACATCAGATAATAAATAATAGGTGCTGTAACAGTTGCCATAGACTCAATTCTGAATCATGGTGACCCAAGTAGGTTAGAGTAGAACTGTGCTCCCTAAAGTTTTTGATGATTGTTCTTTGGAAGTAGATTGCCAGGCACCTCTGGGTGGACTTGAACTGCCAGCCTTTCAGTTACCAGCCAAACATTTAACCACTTGCTCCACCTAGGAGCTTAAAAGGTGCTATTGTCCTGGAGAGAAATAAAACAGGGTGATATGATAGAGAAATGAGGTATCTAGTTAAGGGAGGTCTCTGAAGAGGTGGCATTTATAATAAGACTGAATGATCTTAGTGTAAAGATCATTATAGTAAAGAGTCAGCCGTGTGGAGAGGGAAGAATGTGCCAAACAAGGGAGTCACAAGTATAAAGACTATAAGACAAGAGTGAACTTAATATGCCTCAGGAACAATCCTGCACAGGGAGTGGTGTGAGCTGAGCCAGGAATGAGCACCAGGCTTTAGTAGGCCAGGATGGTTTGTACATTTATTAAGTGTGAGAAAAAGCCATCAGAGAGGTTTTAAGCAGGAAGTGGCATAATCTATTTTACATTTTTAAGAGATCTTGGCTTCTGCTTCTAGCAGTATGAACTGGATGCTCTAAAAAGCCCTCCTTATACAATACTACTAGATCCTGGATAAATTACAGTGAACTTAGTTTAATGCACAGCTTATCTTGCAAGAAACAAAATTCCCAAAGGCATTAAAGGAAGAAAGTGAATTGAAAACTGAGTGTAAAGTTTGAAGGAAAAAAAAAAAAAATACAACTCATCAATTCCAAGATGGCAGAATGGGCAGAAAGTCTGCACAGACCCTCTTCAACAAAGAAAAGGGAAACGAATTAACACAAACACAGAAGATAATCCTGGACCCCTGAGCCTTGAAGGGAAGGATATAGAAATGGCCTAAACCCCAACTAGCAGAAGAATTTGCATGAAAATACCAAAAAAGGAGACATACAGACCTGTGGTCTGTCAGCGATCCTGAGTGATCCTGACAGCACAGACAGATTGGAGATTCCCAAGTGGTGTCAGGACCTAAGAATTAACCTAAAAATCAGCCTGCTAGCCAGGGACGGCACAGAGGACTGCTCTGGTGGCTTTGGAATAAAAGGGGAAGCAGCGGTGAAGAGGAAGACTGGCTGAGCTGTGGACTTTTGCCTGTCTGAAAGGCACCGCCATTTTGATTGTTTACAAGCGGATTGACCATTTTGGATATTAAAGAGACAGCACTCTCCGAGATTCCAGGGGCTTAAGAAGAGGTTCTGCTTTCCAGTAACCCCAAGGACACTCTGAACCTACACATCTGAAAAGGTGTGACATTCCTCTTGTTACTCTGATACCCCACACCTGCTTGGTGAACGGAGGTGTGGCCACCCCCCACTCCCACCCACCTTCTGGGCCCGCAGGAACTCCATCTCAGTCTGTGTACTTGGACGGAGCCTGGTTGCCCTGCCCTGTCCTCTGTCAATTTTTTTCTTTTTTTTTTTTTTCTTTTTCTTTTTTCTGACGTTTAGTTTGCTTGTATTTGTCTGTTTTAAAACTACTGTTATTAATAATAACTTTGTCCTTTTTACCATTCTTCCACTCCCAGGTCCTAGTTTACACCTTTTTTTTCTTTTCCCTGTTCCTGGTTAAAAAAAAAAAAAAAAAAAAATTAATTTAAATTCTTCTTTTTCCCCTTTTTTTCCTCGCTGTTAACCCTGTTCTTTGTTGGGTTGTTTTCTTGTTTTGTTTTGTTTTTGCATTTTTCCCATTTTTTTCCTTCATTATTCTCCTTCTCTACCTTTTTTCTCTTAGTGGCCTATCCCGAGATATTGCAGGTTTATTTGTTTTATTCTTCTTTTCTCCCTTTTTTCTTTTTTTGGTTACTGTTCCTATGTGGTAACATGGTGTATTTTTTGTCCATGTGCTTTTAGTTTATTGATGGTTATTCAAGTATAATTTTTGTCTAACTGAGTGGGAGACGTGAACAGTTCCCATAAGATACTACACCCACACCTCCTGCAACTTCACTTACTGAGCAAGAGCCACCACCTCCTTCTCCACCAATGGGCCAATGAAAAAAACCACCAAGAAGAGCCTGAATCACCCTTGGCTGCTCTTCAGAAACAGTTAACAGAGATCTTAATACAATACCACGATGTCTCGGAGACAACAGACCATCACAGTCCACACAAAGAAGAAAGATAAAGTGGTAGAAACAAGGGAACAGAATACAGACCCAGAACACATCCCTGAGGAAGAAGCAGCATTGGAACTCTCTGATAAAGAATTCAAAAAAATTATATTTAGGTATCTTCAAAGGATTGAGAGACAGACCAAAGAAAACACAGAAAAAAACTTAGAATAATTTTGGAAGAAAATATAAGAACAAAATGACAAAAT
>NW_006921594.1:15548765-15564699 GCF_000298275.1 Orycteropus afer afer | reverse complement strand
AAAAAAAAAAAAAAAGAAATACCCAGGAATATCTAGTGAAAACATATAGGACCTTTATGGGAAAAATGACAAAACTTCATTGAAAGGGATGAGAGAAATTTTAAAATGTAGAGATGTACCGTATAGATGAAAAATGTCAATGTCATTAAGATGCTGATTCTCCCCAAATTGTTCTATACTATCAATGAAATATCATTCAAAGTTCCATCAGGAGTTTTTGAGGAACTTGGCTGACTAAAATCTTAATGAAGGATCCAGATGCCAAGAATAACTAAAGATACTCCTGAAAATGAACAAGGCTGACCAGATATAGACTTATCATAAAACCATAGTAATCAAAATAAGCAAATAAAACAATTAAATAAATTGAAAGTCTAGAATCATGTCAGAGATATTGTGGAAATTGAGATATGAAGATGTGGCATGATAGATCAGTGGGAAAAATGACACTAAAACAACTGATTGTCATTGAGAGACATTTGTGCACGAGCCTCTTGTGTTTCTGCACATCTTGTGAGCTGAGGCACTGGTTGCCTTTATTCCAGGCTATCTTTTCAAGAAGGAGGCCTGGTGGCACAGGGGTTAAGCACTCATCTGCTAACTGAAAGGACGGTGGTTTGAACCCACCAGCCTTTCCACAGGAGAAAGATATGGCAGTTTGCTTTTGTAAAGATTATAGCCTTGGAAACCCTATGGGGCATTTTTCCACACTACCAAGAAAGAGATCCATAAGCATGGTCCTGAGTTCCCTTGGTAACTTAAAGGGGGAATTTCCACAATGTCTGGAGCCCTTGATGTCCTGCAGATGAAGGGGGAGGATATTCTCAAATTCCTTGAGGCAGGAACCCACTTAGGTAGCACCAAGTGCAAATATTCCAAGTGGAACAGTTCATCTACAAAAGAGAAAGTGATAATATCTACATCATAAACCTGAAGAGGACCTGGGAGAAGCTTCTGTGCAGCTCAGGCCATTGCTGCCATTGAAAACCCAGCTCATATCCTCTAGGAATACTGACCAGCAGGCTGTGCTGAGTTCGCTGCTGCTGCTAGAGCCACTCCTATTGCTAGGCACTTCGTTCGTTCCTGGAACTATCACTAACCAGATCCAGGCAGCCTTCTGGGAGACAGGTCTCCTGGGGGTTATTGATGCCAGAGCTGACCACTAGCCTCTCCCAGATTCCCCTCTGCACTGTGTGGGCATTGCCATCTCATGCAACAAAGGAGCTCACTCATTTGGTGGGTCTGATGTGGGTGACACTAGCCCAGGAAATACTGCACATGTATGGCACCATCTCCTAGGGATCACCTGTGAAAGGTCACGTCTGATCTCTGTTTCTACAGAGTTCTGGAAGAGATCGAAAGGAAAGAATGGGCCACTGCCGAAAAGGCTGTGACCAAGGAAGAAGTGCAGGGTGCATGGACCCACTCTTGAACTTACTGCTGTTCAGCCAGAGGTCGCAGACTGGTCTGAGGTGTGCAGGTGCACTCTGTGCCTATTCAGCAGTTACCTACTGAAGACTAGAGCACTCAGCCTGCAACTGAAGACTGGTCTGCAGCCTCTACTGCTCAGACCACGGATGAGTAGGAACAACCACTCAGTGGTCTTAAGCTGTTCTTTTACAGTCTCTTAGAAAATGGAAATAAGCTTGACAGAAAATAAACGTCTATTTTGGTTTTTTTTAAGAAAAGAAAGAAAAGCCCTATGGGACAGTTCTACTCTGTCCAATATAGTCACTAGGCATTGGAATGGACTCAAGGCCAGTGGGGTTTTTGTTTGTTTGTTTGCTTATCTTTTCAAGGATGTTTGTGTAGCAAACAAACAGCCTAGGAAGACAGAGACAGATTGTCCCTCCAAGCAAAGGGCAGGTTGGTTTACTGATAGTTATGTTTATCTTTACATCTCCCTCTGGGACAAAGGTAAGTCAGGCTTATTGCCCATTACTAAGATTCAGGTTCTCTAAATTCAGGGCCCCTCACTGGGCTGGTTCTGCCACCCACTGCAGTGCAAGGATTATCTGGCCCCTCTTCACATAGCCCTCTGGGAATTAGGACAAGAGGAACCAACATGATGCTCATGCTCCTTGCTGTGCCATAAGTAATAAAATCCTTTGTCTTGAATCAGCATCCATGATACTTGGCAGGCTAACTTGTTAGTTTCCAAAACCTACTGCCATCGAGTCAATTCTGACTCATGTTGTTGTTGTTATGTGCCATTGAGTCGGACCCGACTCAGCGACCCCTCCTTGGGTTTCCAAGGCAGTATCACTACAGAAGTAGATTGCCCAACCTTCCTTCCAAGGAGTGGCTGGTGAGTTTGAACTGCCAGCCTTCTGATTAGCAGTCAAAAGCCTTAGGCACTATGCTACCAGCAACCCCTATTAGGTTTCCAAGGCTATAAATCTTTACAGCTCTGGTAGCATAGTGGCTAAGACACTTGCCTGCTAACCAGACGGCAGGCAGTTCAAACCCACCAGCCACTCCTCGGAAGGAAGGTTGGGCAATCCTACTTCCGTAGTGATACTGCCTCGGAAACCCAAGGAGGGGTCGCTATGAGTCGGGCCGACTTGATGGCACATAACAACAACAACAAATCTTTACAGAAGTAGATTGCCTCATCTTCCTCCCACAGAGCAGCTGGTAGTTTTGAACCGCTGACATTTGGGTTAGCAGCCAAATGCCTTACTGTTAGCTAACAAGTAGGGTAAAATCTCAGACCCTTCACGTTTCTTCACAGTTGGCCATATGGAAAAAAAAAAGAAATTAGTTCTTTGACTCACATTATACATAAAATCTACTCCAGGTGAATGAGAGACCTAACTGTGGAAGGCAAAACTCTAACTTTGAGAAGAAAATATAGACAAACTCAGAAAAGGGAAGGATTTCTTAAACAACATACAAAAATCATAAAGGAAATAATTGATCAGTTCAATTACATGAAAATGAGACACTTCTGTTTATCTAAGAAAAGGCACAAATTGGGAGATCTTTGCAATCTATTTTACTGATAAAGGATATGAATCCAGAATATATAGAGAATTCATAAAAATCAAGACTTTTAAAAGACAACCTGAAAAAAAAAAATAGAAAAATGAGCAAAAAATATGTACAGGAATTGAATAGAAGAGGAAACACAAATTACAAACATATGAAAAGATACTCAACTTGATTAGTAATCATGGAAATGCAAATTAAATGCACAATGAGAGTACTACTCATTCGGCTGGCATAAATTAAATCTGTTAGGTTACAGAGCAATGGGATTGAAAATCGGTACAAACACTTTGAAAAACAATTTGGCATTACCTTGTAAAATTGAGCATTTGCATAGACTATGCCCCGATAATTCTATTCTTAGGTATATGTTGGTGTTGTTAGGTGCTCTCGAGTCGGGTTGGACCCATAGCGACCCTATGCGCAACAGAGTAAAACTCTGCCAAGTCCTGCACCATCCTCATTGCCACACTTGAGCCCATCATCACAGCCACCATGTCAACCCATCTCATTGAGGGTTTTCTTCTTTGTCCGCCAACCGTCTACTTTACTTAGCATGATATCCCTCTCCAGGGACTGATCCCTTCTGAAAACATGACCAAAGTATGAGAGATGAACTCTGGCCATTCTCATTTCTAAGGAGCATCCAGCTGTACTTCCTCCAAGACAGGTTTGTTCTTCTAGCAGTCCATGCTACATTCAATATTCTTTGCCAAAACCACAATTCACATGCACCGATTCTTCTTCGGTCCTCCTTACTCATTGCCCAGCTTTCACACGCATACCTGGCTATTGATAATACCATGGCTTGGTTCAGGTGCACCTTAGTCTTCAAAGTAATATCCTTGCTCTTTAACACTTTAAAGAGGTCTTTTGCAGCATATTTGCCCAATACCTCATTTGGTATCTTGACTGGTGCTTCCATGGCGGTTGAAATTCCTGACAACTTCTTTCTTTTCTCCATTTATCATGATGTGGCTCATTGGTCCATTTGAGAGGATTTCTGTTTTCTTTATGTTGAAGTGTAATCCATACTGAAGGCTATAATCTTTGATCTTCATCAGTAAGTGCTTCAAGTCTTCTTCCCTTTCAGCAAGCAAGTTTGTGTCTTATGCATATCTCAGGTTGTTAATGAGTCCTCCTCCAATCCTGATGCCACATTCTTCTTCATGTAGTCCAGATTATTTGCTCAGCATACAGACTGAATAAATATGGTGAAAGGATACAACCCTGGCACACATCTTTCCTGACTTTAAACCATGCAGCATCCCCTTGTTCTATGTGAATGACAGCCTCCTGGCCTGGGTACAGGTTCCTCATGAGCACAATTAAACATTCTGGAATTTCCATTCTTCACAATATTATCCATAATTTGTTATGATTCACACAATCAAATGCCTTTGCATAGTCAATAAAACACAGGTAAACATCTTTCTGGTATTCTTTGCTTTCAGCCAAGATCCATCTGGCATCAGCAATGATATCCGTTGTCCCACACACTCTTCTGAATCCTAGATTGGGAGTGTGGGCAACAGAAATTGTTAGCAAGTCCTTTTGTTTTGGTTACCATGTGTGACTTCTGTGTCAGGTGGTGTAATTTAGGTAGTGGCATTTTTTACTTCAGCTACTGAAGTTTGTTTTTATTCTTCAGGCAATGGAAAATTATTGAAAAGTTTTTTACTAAGGGAAAGGTATAATCAAAGTATGGTTTTTAAGAGGATTAATTCTTCAACAGTGGGCCAGATAGAGTCAAGTAAGTTTAGATTAGAAGTAGAAAGTACAATTAGAAGAATTTTCCAGTAGTGGAAGTGGAGAATAAGAGGTGAAGGCTGATCAGATATGGGACAGGGGGAAAAGAAAGATGATGTTTGGGTTGCCAGTCTTCATTATTAGAAGATTTGGCATGGGAGGGGTGGCGATCATTTATTGGGTGGTTGTGAGGACAATGGGGTTGAATAGATTGATATGATAAAAGCAAGAATGGCCAATATTTGAATAGTACCAAACAGTTACCATACTTCCATGTCCATTATTTCTTTTGCGCCTCACAACACCTGTGTGGAGTACTAATATGCCCATTTTACACATGAGGTATCTGAGGCTCAGAGACACCAAATGATTTGCCCATAGGTCTCAGGAGAAGGTCTTGACCCCAGACATCTGACTCCTTGCCTTGACAATGGCTTTCAAATGCATTTGGCTCTTGGTACAACTGTGTTCACAAGGCATTCATTGTAGAAAGACAGCCTCAGATCTCTGCATGGAAATCAGCGTATGTTTGTCTTTCAAAAGTCGTGTCCTCAAACTTCAGTGTTTAGAGAGATTAGCTAGATTTCATTTCTTTGATGCTGGTTCCCTGTGACTCTTCTAGAAAAGACTAATAATTACATATGACAGAGATAGGAAAAAAAAAAAGAACCCATTTCTAAGTCCATTTGCTGTTCTCAAGAACATCTAGGATCCAGGGACAACCGCACAACCTTTGCTGAAATAGAGCATTAATTCTCTCATCTAGGCAAGAAGCCAGTTAGATCATTAAAATTCATATGATGAGAGCCAAACCTTGGAGAACTATGAAAAGCAAATGCGTTTACCCCATCTCTCACTGCCCTCAAAGTCCACACTCTCAAACAAAAGGCTGGGGATTCCGTTTTAATAGATAGATTGATCCCATTATCTCAGCCACCAGTCAATAGGCCCAGGGCCTCAGATGTCAAATTAACCTGTGGGTCAGACCTAGCTTCCCGAATTATTTACATATTGGGTTTTTCTCTGGCTTTAATGAACAGAACTTTCTCAAGGAGTAAATTGGCAACTGACTACATTTGTAATTATGAATTAAAAGCTGATTTTTAACTAAACCAAGTTGGAGAACCAAAAGAATACTGGTAGTACGTGGTTGTGAAGTTCTCTTGCTGGTTATAAAGTTTCCAACAAAGAAGGAATGTCTAAAGTTTTGGAAGTGTTTTCCCTTAAACAAAAACTTTCACATTTCCCAGTTCTTCTACTTGAACAGAGTTTGTGAATCCTCTCTCAAGTGATTAAAATCCACTCTGAATTAAATACAGTTGCCCTGATCATGTCAAAAATGATGAAGGTGCTTTGCTAGGGCTTAATTTACCATGCAGACGCCAGAAGCAGCGGGATTTTTAAACATTGATGTGTACTGCCATCTAGTGGTAAATTCCTTGCAAAAGTCAACACTCCACAGTGCGTTTCTGTAGGTCCACTGGCTTATTTACCCTCAAAAACAATGCAGTCTCGTATTTTGAATTGAGAATTTATATTTGCAAATATAGAGAGAGAACTGTTTCTTGTACACAACATACAAGGTAGCCTCACATGCCTCATACAGATAAAGAAAATTATTTAAGCTTAAATACTGAATTTTTAAAGCACAAATGAGGAAGGCTGAGATCCTCTTAAGCCACAGATTGTTGAGCCTCGTGTGTTCGATGTTACAGCTTGGGAAGCCTGAAAGCACTTATACATAAAATTGGCCTAAAAGGGTGATTTTCACTTATTTTTTAAGTACAGGACACTTTTCTTCAAAAGAAATGTTACATGAGAAGTACAGCCAGAATGTTTCTTAGAAGGGGGGATGGTAAAAATACGTCTTACAGACTTTGGACATGTTATCAGGAGGGACCAGCCCCTGGAGAAGGACGTCATGCTTGGTAAAGCAGAGGATGAGTGAAAAAGAGGAAGGCCCTCAACAAGATGGATGGAGACAGCGACTGCAACTGTGGGCTCAAGGGTTGTGAGGAGGATACAGGACCAGACAGTGTTTCGTTCTGTTGTTTATGAGGCTGCTATGAGTCAGAGTCTCTGGTAGTGTAGTGTCTAAGGCACATGACTGCTAACCAGAAGGCTGGCGGTTCAAACCCACCAGCCACTCCTCAGAAGGACGGTTGGGCAATCTACTTCCGTAGTGATACTGCCTCGGAACCCCAAGGAGTGGTCGCTATGAGTCGGATGCAACTCCACCGCACATGACAACATGAGTCAGAATCAACTCAAAGGCACCTAACGATAACAATAATTAATGAGGAAACTGACACATAGAGTTACTAAGTATTTGTTTGGTATTTCTGAGCAAATTATTATAAAGGACTGACATCCACCCAAAAAAAAAAAGGAAGGAAAAGAAATGTTACATGAAAGCCTGGGATTTTAAAAAGATAAAAATAGGCAGGACCAGAGCCCTGTCTATACATTCCTCTTCCTCACTCCTTTTACCCTCACCTACACACATAGACAGGTTGAACAGCCTCAGGGCACCTTCAGGGGACACCTGAGACTCAGCAATGTTGTTTAAAACCTCACATTATCCTTATAGGGCCAGGAATAGTAACCAGAGTGCAACAGGAGCTCAGAAGAGGCCTTCTGAACTCCCCCATCCCATATAAACACACCCACATACCTTTGTTGTGTTATCTTCTTTCCGACTGACAGAGGAAGGAAAAGAGAAATTACACTTCAGAATCCTGTATCAGAACTTGGACAATTCCTTTTTGACTACAACCTGAGCCCTTTTTTCCTAGGGCTGTCTTGGCCTAGTGACTCAAGGTTATGCTTTTAAAAGAAGGAAAATCTGAGAAAGTACACTGATTTAATTTAACTTGTGTGTAGGATATGGACAGCCTCTATGCCTATTGATTAGTGCTGAGAAATGGCTTAAATGACACAAAATGGCTTAGTGACACAAAAATAAGTCAGATCCAGACACAGCTGTGGCTCGAACCCCCAGGGAAGAACTGGAAGTCTATGAGATCACTCAGCAGATTGAGAACTAAAAGTCTGCTCTTAAATGTTTTATAGTCTGCGAAGTAATCTTCCATATGGAAGGAGAGAGGAAAAAACAAAATCAAAGCTCCTTCTCCAAAACCCAATCAGAGTTCAGCTTAGAAAGAACCAAAGTTTTGATGCAGTTTTTTGAAAATATCTTATAATGAGGCACATTTTTTTCCCTTTTTAGAGTCTGTTTATCGCTTTTGTTTTTTTACCTTTTTATTGTGATTTGGGTGAAGCTTTACAGAGCTAGTCAGTTTTCTATTCAACAATTTATACACACTTGGTTTCATGTCTTTGATTGTAAACCCCACAATGTAACATCCCCTTTCCTCCCTGTTTCCCATTCCTATTCCTCCTTCCTTGCTAACCCTTCCCTGCCATCTGAACTTTGTCCTTGGGCAAATGCTGCCCTTTTGATCTCCATCAGTTGATTGTTCTAAGGAGTGCATATCTCCCTAGTGTCATTGTTCACTTTGTTTGTTGTTCTTATGTGCCTTCGAGTTGTCTCTGACTCAATGTACAACAGAACGAAACACTGCCCAGTACTGTGCCAGCCTCACTATCCCTACTATACCTGAGCCCATCGCTGCAGCCACCGTGTCTATCCATCTCATTGAGGGCTTTCCCCTCTTTCCCTGACCCTCCACTTTCCCAAGCATGACATCCTTCTCCAGAGAATGATCTCTTCTGACAACATGACCAAAGTAGGTGAAACAATGTCTGGCCATTCTCGCTTCCAAGAAGCATTCTGAGTGCACTTCTTCCAGGACAGATTTGTTAGATCTTTTAGCAGTCTGTGGTACTTTCAGCATTCTCTGCCAGCACCACAACTCAAAAGCATCAACTCTTCTTCAATCTTCCTTATTCATTGTCCAGCTCTCACATGCATATGAGGCAATTGAAAATACCATGGGTTGGGTTAGACGCATCCTAGTCTTCAAGGACGTACCTTTGCTCTTCAGCACTTGAAAGAGGTCTTTTGCAGCAGATTTGCTCAATGCGATACGTCTTTTGATGTCTTGACTGCTGCTTCCATTGGCACTGATTGTAGAACCAAGTAATAGGAAGTCTTTGACAACTTCAATCTTTTCTCAATCTAACATGATGCTGCTTATTGGTCCAGTTGTGAGGATTTTTGTTTTCTTTATGTTGAGGTGTAATCCTTATTGTAGACTGTAGTCTTTAATTTTCATCAGTAAGTGCTCTAAGTCATTCTCACTTTCAGCAAGCAAAGTTGTGTCACCTGCATATTGCAAGTTGTTAACAAGCCTTCCTCCAATCCTGATGCCACGTTCTTCATATAGTCCAGCTTCCCAGATTAATTGCTCAGCATATAGATTGAATAAGTATGGTGAAAGGATACAACTCTGACACACTCTTCCTGATTTTAAACCATGCAGTGTCCCCTTGTGTTTGAACGACAGCCTCCTGGTCTATATACAGGTTCCTCATGAGTACAATTAAGTGTTCTGGAATTCCCATTCTTCTCAAAGTTATCCATAATTTGTTATGATCCACACAAGTAAACATCTTTCTGATATTCTTTGCTTTCAGCCAAGTTCCATCTGACATCTGCTATGATATTCCTCACTCCACATCCCCTTCTGAATCCTGCTTGCATTTCTGGAGGTTCTCTGTCAATATAGTGCTGCATCCATTTTTGAATTATCTTCGGTAAGATTTTATTTCATGTGATATCAATGATTCTGTTCAATAATTTCCACATTCTGTGGGATCACCTTTCTTTGGAATGGATACAAATATGGATCTCTTCCAGTCAGTTGGCCAAGTAGCTGTCTTCCAAATCTCTTGGCATATCTGAGTGAGTGCCTCCAGTGGGGCATCTGTTTGTTGAAACATCTCAATAGGTATTCTGCCAATTCCTGGAGCCTGTTTTTTGCCAATTCCTTCAGTGCAGCTTTGACTTCTTCCTTCAGCACCATTGGTTCTTGATCATATGTGACCTCCTGAAATGGATGATCATCTACCAATTCTTTCGATATAGTGACTCTGTGTATTCCATCCTTTTTTTTGATGTTTCCTGCATCATTCAACATATTGCCCATGGAGTCTTTCAATATTGCAATTCAAGGCTTAAATTTTTTCCTCAGTTCTCTCAGCTTAAGAAATGTTCTTCCCTTTTGGTTTTCTAACTCCATGTCTTTGCACATTTCATTACAATAATTGACTTTGTCTTCTCAAGCTGCTCTTTGAAATCTTCTTTTCAGCTCTTTTATCTTGTCATTTCTTCCATTTGTTTTAGCTACTTTTCATTCAAGGGCAAGTTTCAGAGTCTCTAGTGACATCTATTTTGGTCTTTTCTTCCTTTCCTGTCTTTTGAATGACCTTGTGCTCTCTTCATGGATGATGTTCTTGATGTCATCCCACAATTCTGGTTTTCGGTCATTGGTGTTCAATGAATCAAATCTATTCTTTAGACGGTCTCTAAATTCAGGAGGGATATAATCAAGGTCATATTTTGGCTCTCATGAACTTGTTTTAATTGTCTTCAACTTCAACTTGAACTTGCATATGAACAGTTGGTGGTCTGTTCCACAATCAGCTCCTGGCCTTGTCTTGGCTGAAGATACTGAGCTTCTCCATCACCACTTGCCACAGATGTAGTCAATCTTTTTCCTGTGTACTCTGGTGAAATCCACGTGTATAGCCACTGTTTGTGTTGCTGAAAAAAGGTATTTGCAATGAATAAGTTGTTGGTCTTGCAAAATTCTACCATACGATCTCTAGCGTCATTTCTATCACCAAGACCAAGATTCTTCTTTGTTTCCAAATTTTGCATTCCTGTCACCAGTGATAATTAACACATCTTGATTGCATGTTTGGTCAAATTGATAAAAATCTTCAATTTCCTCATCTTTGGTTTTGGTGGTTGGTGCATAAATTTGAATAATAGTAATATTAACTGGTCTTCCTCATAGGTGTATGAATATTATCCTGTCACTGACAGCATTAAACTTCAGGATAGGTCTTGAATCATTCTCTGTGAAGGTGAATGCCACATGATTCTTCTTCAATTTGTCATTCCCAGCATAGTAGATCATACAGTTGTCTGATTCAAAATGGCCAAAACCAGTCCATTTCAGCTCACTAATGCCTAGGATATCGATCTTTATGTATTTCATTTCATTTTTGACAACTTCCAATTTTCCTAGATTCATACTTTGTACATTCCATGTTCAGATTATTAATGGATATTTGCAGCTGTTTCTTCTTATCTTGAGTTGTGCCACATCAGCAAAAGGAGGTCCTGACAGCTTTACTCCATCCACATCATTCAGGTCATCTCTATTCTGAGGAGGCAGCTCTTTCCTAGTCATGTCTTGAGTGCCTTCCAACCTGAGGGGCTCATCCTCTGGCACTATATCCAACAATGTTTCAGGGCTATTTTTCAGTAATGTATCAGACAGTGTTTCACCGCTATTCATAAGGTTTTCACTTGCCAATTCTTTGAGAAATGGATGGCCTCTTCCTTCTTCTGAGTCTGTCTTAGGCTGGAAGCACTGTTAAAACCTGTCCACCATGGTAACCCTGTTGGCATGTGAAACACTGATGGCACAGCCTCCAGTCTCACAGCAACACACAAGCCACCACATCCGAGCCTTCCCTACCAGTTCTGGCCCTCCAAAAAGCCATCTGCTGCTGTTCCCTTTCACTTTGTAGACCTGCCTATTGTTTAGCTGAAAGTTGAACCATTGGATTAGTTCAGTTCCCGGCCTGAAGGGTGACCAAGAGCCAGTCTCAGGGGTCAGTCTCTATCCGACCAGTAAGCTTGGTCTTTTTTATGCTTGTGACTTTTGTTCCACATTTTTTTTCCCATTCCATCCAGGACCTTCTAAAGTGATCTCTTTCAGAGCAATCAGTAATGGTAGCCAGGTCCATCTATTTCCTCTGGTCTCAGAGTCATGGAGGCAAACGTTCCTTTGCTCCATTAGTTCTCTAAACTAATTGTTCAAATAGTTCAGGTGTCTTTGATTTTCTTCACTCTTCTTTGCTCCAGACAGGAAAAGATCAATAGTTGCACCTTAGGTGGCTGCCCCCAAGCTTTTAAGATCCCAGTTGCTACTCATCATAGTAGGATGTAGAACATTGTCTTTGTGGACTATATGAGGCACATACTTTTTAAAAACTTAGAACCCAAAACATATTAGTCACCTATTTTCACATACTGTATGGGGAAATTATTTTGTGTATTATTTATCTACTGCTACATAACAAATTACCCCAAAATTTTGTGGCATAAAACAACAACATTCACTTATTATTTCGTGGTTTCTGTGGACCAAGAATTCAGCCAGTGAGGATGGCTTATTTCTGCTCTAGGATGTCTTGGACTTCAACCAGTAAACTTGAAGGCCAGAAGCTGGAATCATCTGAAAACTTCTTTACTTACATGTCTAATAATTGATGCTGGCTTTTAACTGAAGGCCAGCTGGAATACCCACATGTGCCCTCACAATGTGGCTTGGGCTTCCTCACAACATGGCACCTAGGACCAAAGGGCAACCGTCTCAAGACAGAGAACCAGTGAAAACCCTATTGCCTTTTATGACCTAGTCCCAAAAATCATGCAGCATTACTTCAGCCACATTCCATTGGTTGATGCAGTACAAAGATCTGCCTAGATTCCTTTCAAGGGAAGGGAACTCAGACCCCACTCTCATAGCACATGGTAATAAGGGCATATATAATGTGATTTATATATATATATATATATATTGGTGCAGCCACTTTTGGAAAATAGAATTTGCCACATTGTGTTTTAGATCAGTTAACCCTCGCCCCAAAAAACCCTGTGAGTATGATTAGCCCTATTTTACAATACAGGAAACTAAGGCTCAGAGAGGTTAAGGAACTTACCAAAGTCACATACCTCAGCATAGGCAGAGTAGGGACTCTGATTCCAGTGTCCAAGTCATTAGGTCTCAAACTGCCCTTCCTGCTAGAAGTTAAATTGCCCTACCTAGTAGTATATGCTGGAAGTTTAACTTTCAGTTCTCTTTATGATGATGGACAAATTGTTAGCGGAAAAAAAAAAAATTCCTTGTTACAGTGCATTGTTCTCTGTGATTCACTGCTACTTCTATACTCAGGAGAGAACCTCAGGGGCTGGTTGTATAGAAATATTATATATATTCCTCATATGTAAAAATAGGGATAAAACTCATTGCCATCAAGTTGATTCCAACTCATAGCAACCCTATAGGTCAGAGTAGAATGGCTAACCAACAAAGAAAGATTACTGCTATATCTCTCCTTGACTTTTTATAATAGCAAACTCATACAATATTTGTCCTTCTGTGATTGAGTCATTTCACTCAGCATGATGTCCTCCAAGTTCATCCACATTAAGGGGTGTTTCACAGATTCTCCATTATTCTTTAATGTTTCATAATATTCCATTGTGTGTATGTACCATAGTTTGGTTATCCATTCATTTGTTGATGGGCGCTTAGGTTGTTTTCATCTCTTTGCAATTGTGAACAGAGCTGCAATGAACATGGGTGTACACATATCTATTCATGTCCCAGCTCTTGCTTCTTTAGGATATATACCTAGTAGTGGGATTGATGGATCAAATGGTATTTCTATTTCCAACTTTTAAGGAGGTGCCATAACATTTTCCACAATGCTTGTACCAGTTTACAGTCCCACCAGGAGCATATGAGAGTTCCAATACCTCCACACCCTCACCAGCATTTGTTGTTTTCTGCTTGTTGAACTTCTCTATTATTGTTGGGGTGAAATGATATCTCATTGCTGTTTTGATTTGCATCTCCTAATGGCTAATGATGGTGAGCAGTTCTTCATTTTGTTGACCTCCTGAATATCTTCTTTGGTGAAATGTCTGTTCATGTCCTCGCCCATTTTTTAATTCTATTTTTTATCTTTTTTGATGTTGAGGTGTTGCAGTTTTCTTATAAATTTTACAGATAAGACCCTTGTAGGATATGGCATTGCCAAATATTTTTCCCAATATGTAAGTTCTCTCTCTACTCTTTTGGAAAAGTATTTTGATGCACATAAAGATTTCATTTTCAGAATGTCCCAATCATCTAGTTTATCTTCTGCTGCTTGTGTATTTTTTGTTATGTTTGATAATCTATTTATGTGCTAAATCAAGACCTCTAAATTTGCTCCTAATTTTTCTTTGATGAACTTTATAATTTTAGGTTTTACATTTAGGTCTTCAATCCATCTTGAGTTCATTTTTGTGCATGGTGTGAGGTGTGGATCTTGTTTCATTTTTCTGAAAATTGATACCCAGTTTTGCCAACACCATTTGTTAAAGAGACTGTCCATTCTGACTCTTCGAAACCTACTAGTCTGTAGCCTCACACTTTGAGACGCAGTAGGCTGTGGTTCCACTCTTTGAAACCCCTGAGGTTGTGGCCCTACACTTTGAAACTGAAGCAGCTCTACTTCCCATGTTCCTTATCTCTTCAGTTTCTGCTTCCTGGCTCCTTGGCCTCTCAAACCCTCAGCCCCTTGGGCTTCTTGACCTGTCCCAGCCTCTGCCCTGCTCAAGCAAGTGTTACAGAGCTCTGTAGCTATACTGATATGTCCAGAGGCTGGGACATATCACTCCTGGGAAGGCTCCTGCCCATAGGCACTCAGCTCTTTCGCTTAGTGAGTCTGCTCTTGCACCATATCACCCTGGTCTCTTGGTTCTGCTGCTACCATTTTTCTGCCACTGCTTCTTGCCATCTGTGTCATTTTCAGTGTTACAGCTTTCTTCAATTCCTTCTGAGCCCTCATTAGAATTGCCTTTGATGCCTGTAACTCCACCAACAGTCTTTTCAAAGCAACCTAGGCTTTTACTATTAGGTACCTTAAAACTCTTTCAGCCTCTAAGCATTACCCAATTCCAAAACTGCTTCCACATTTTAGGTGTCTGTTAGAACAGCACCTTACTCCCAGTACCAAATTCTGTCTTAGTTATTTCATGCTGCTATAACAAAAATACTACAAGTAGATGGCTTTAACACAGAGAAATGTATTCTCTCTCCGTTTAGAAGGCTAGAAGTCCAAACTCAGAGTGCCAACTCTAGGAGAAGGCTTTCTTTCTCTGTCAATGCTGGAGGAAGGTCCTCGTCCTCTTTGAACGTTTGTAGGCCTGGCATTCCTTGGAGATCTCCATGTGTCGTGACTTCAATCTTCCCTTGGGTCTAGGAGGTTCTCAGTACATGTACCTTGGGTCCAAAGGATCTGCTCTTCTCTTGGCTCTTCTTCCTTAGTTTGGTCAGGTCCCTCCTCTGCTCACTTCTCTCTTCTTTTATCTCTTGTGAGATAAAAGGTGATCCAGGCCACACCCCAGGGAAGCTCCCCTTACATCTGATCAGGACTGTGACCTGAGTAAGGGTGTTACATCTCACCCTAATCCTCTTATATCTGTTTGGCTGAAACACATCAGATCACATCATGGGGGTGATTACATCATTATATGACTGTCAAACTACTGAGAATCTTGGCCTAACCAAGTTGGTACATAATTGTGGGGGACAAAATTCAAACCGTGACAGCCACCGACAAAAATTTCAACTTGTTATGTAAGAAATAATAGAACAAATAATTAGTGGCAAACTTTACATAGTGCAAGAAGCCCTGGTGTCTCAGTGGTTAAGCACTTGTCTACTAACCGAAAGGTCAGTAGTTCCAACCCACCAGTCGCTCCACAGGAAAAAGATGTGTCAGTTCACTTCTGTAAAAATCACAGCCTTGCAAACCCTTTGGGCAATTCTACTCTACCCTACAGGGTAGCTGTAAGTCAGAATCAACTCAAGTGCAACAGTTATTTATGCAGTGCTAATGACTTTGTATTTACTAGTCCATTTAATCCTTGTAACAACAATAAGAGGTAGTGCTATAGTTATCACCCCATCCCACAGAGGAGAAAACAGAAGCTCAGAGACCTTACTAGCCCAGAATCATGTAGTTAGTGGATAGTAAAGCTGGACCTGGGGATTAAAAGACAGGAAGCCAGACAGAGGAACAGTCAGCCACAGGGACCCAGGTGGGGGGGATACGAGAGTTCTCCAACAGCAGGACAAACTTGTCTGTCAGTTTGTCCTACTGTGGTGACATGTAGACGTGAGTTTTGAGGCTGAGCCTCTGGTGTTTAAAACCCAGC
>NW_006921594.1:15534251-15542292 GCF_000298275.1 Orycteropus afer afer | reverse complement strand
AAAAAAAAAAAAAAAGGAAGAAGAAGAATTATCTGTATTGGATGGAATTGACAAAAGCAACTGAAAGGATTAGATAGGAGCCTTAGGGGCTGTGAGTTTATGTTGATGAAGGATAAACAACTCGGAAAAGAAGGGTAAGAATGCACAACTGGGAGAATGTCAACCATGTCACGGAACTGTTCCGTAGAAACAGTTGAATTGGTGTTTGTTTTACTGTGTATATTCTGAATAACAAAAAAATAAATTTTTTAAATGATTCAGGGGAAAAAAAAAAGACTCTGGAAGGATCAGAATCACCTTAAGAAATGAACAAGTGGAGCAGACTTCCTGTTCCCTGTCAGAAGATGGGGTTGGTATTAAATCACAACTATCTTGAGGGATGCTATGTTGGGAGAGGGGCTTGGTCTTCAAAGTTTCCCACAATCCTTTGGTTCCCTGAAAGAGATGGTTCTAAAGCAAGTTGGAAGACTCATCTCTTACTGGGCGGTAAGGAAAGCTTTGAGGAATTCACCTGGATCTATTTATACTCTGCATCTTTAAAAAAAATAAATAAGTAGGATTTGAAGATTTCTCCAGTAAAAAGCATGTTTGTTGTTACGTGCCATCAAGTCATCTCCAACTCATAGCGACCCCTCCTTGGGTTTCCGAGACGGTGTCTCTACAGAAGTAGATTGCCAAATCTTCCTTCCAAGGAGTGGCTGGTGGGTTTGAACTGCCTATCTTCTGGTTAGCAGTCAAGTGCCTTAGGTACTATGCCACCAGAGCTCCCAGTAAAAGGCATACAATAGATTTTTTTAAATAGAACTTGGGACTAAGAAACAAAGAGAAACAAATATGATAACCTTAAAGCAAACCACAGTTATATATATATATATATATATATATATATATATATATATATATATATTTTATTATTGTGATTTGGGTGAAGATTTACAGAGCAAATTTACTTTCCATACGGCAGTTCACATATACTTTGTCTCATCTCATTGACCACAGTTTACCACAATGCAACAGCTCCCCTTCCACTTCCTCCCCATAGTTACCTCTTCCCAGTGTCCATCCATCCCTACACTCCTGCCCCCTGAGCTGTCTCCCTGTGCATAAGCAGCCCTTCTTTCTCCCATGATTATTCTCTCCAAGACGTGTATCTACTTGAGGTAAATGTTTAACTCACATGCCTGTAATTTGTTTGGCTGGAAACCACTGGGGTGGGTTCATTTCCAGACCTGAAGGGCAGCTAGGGACCATAGTCTCAGTGGTTCCACCAGGCTCTATCGGACCAGCAAACCTGCCCCCCCCTTTTTTTTTTCTCCAAGTGATTTTGAGTTTTGTTCCACATTGTTCTCTCTCTATCAAGGATCTCCTACGTAGGATCATCCTTCCAAGTGGATGACAGTGGTAGCCGGGCACCATCTAGTTCTTATGGTCACATAGTTGTATAGGCTGCAGATCAGATGGTGTACCAGTCTCTAGGACTAATTGTTTCTATGAATTTTGGTTTTCTTCATTCTTCTTTGCTCTGGATGAGGAGAGACCCATCATTGCATCTAGATGGCAGCTTGCTAGTAAAGCATACCACAGTTATAGCATGAATGTTGTTCTGTGCTTCTTGTCAGGCAAGAGTGAAAAGAGAAACAGTAAGTTTCATACTTTCATCAGAAAAAAATAAAATGCCAATTTGTAGGGAGAGAAAGTCTTTCCTAGCACTGAATTCCAGTGAAAACTTCTCACATAGAATGGATGTAAGAAACTGTCCTTAACAACTGTATTACAGCAAATAAAATGGAAACAATCAGACAATACCAGACTGTGGGGCATACTGTGGCTTGGTGTCTTCAAAAAGTCAGTATCATGAAAATAAATGGTAGGGAAAAAGTATTCAAGGTTGGTCTTGTTAGTTGCTGTGGAATCTGGCTCACAGTGACCCATGTGTTACAGAGTAGAACTGTTTCATAGGATTTCTTGGCTGTTATCTTTATGGAAGCAGATTGCCAGGTCTCTCTTACACAGTACTACAGGGTGAGTTTGAGCTGTCAACCTTTAGTCTAGCACAGTGTTTGAACCACCAAAAAGATATTAATGATACTGAAGGAATATAACCATTTGCAATGCATAATCTTGATTGGATCCTGGTTTAAAAAAAAAAAAAAAACTGTTACAAGATGTTTTTGTTTTTCTAAGACATTTTTATGATAATGTAAGAAATTTGAATGTGGACTGAATATTTATTAGACAATATAGGAAATTACTGTTAAGTGTGATAATGGTATTGTGGCTGAGTGAAAGAGTGTCCTTTAATTTACTCTTTTTCTTTTTTGGAGATGCATCCTTAACTGTTTAGATGTAATTCTGAAATCATTCCAAAAATACAGATACAGATGATAATATCTGACAAAATGTTAACATTACTGAATTTAGGCAAGGGGCACAAGGGTGAATATATGTTCTAAATATGTTTATACTAGCATTATTTTATTTTATTCACAATATGAAGTTAGAAAAAGAAGACACTAGGAAAAAACACAGAGGAACATGCATTTGCCAGACAGGAATGAACACATGCAAACTACCCTGGCCACAGCAGGCTGCGAGGAAGGACCTTTTTGATTGGCCACCAAAGTCCAGGGGCCCTTTCCTGTCCCCTATCCTCACCACTTCCCCATGAAACTGCCACCTGGTAACTGCAGAATCTACCCTGGGCAGAGCATGACAGCCAGGCCCAACCAACCTCAGGAAATCAGGGTTTTGGCTCATCAGAAAGCAGGCTGATGACATACACACACTCCCGAGTCCTAGAGCTCTGCACTTTGAACTGCCTGAAGCCAACTCTGACACATGCTGGTCCTTCTCCTCTCCTAACTAGCTTCTGGTGTGTCAGTCTTTAAAGTTAAGGAGTGTGAGTGTGTGGGTGCGTGGGTATAGATGAGGGGAGGAGGGAATCTAGCTCTAAAAACCGTTGCCATTAAAGTCATCACATGGTGACGTGCTAGCTAGGGCAGAGCTCCAAATTACTGCTCCCTATTTTCTAGCTGTACCCCTGTAATTAATCTATCATAATGCCTTTATCTTAAGAAGAGGAAAATGCAGAGCAGCCAAGAAGAGTTCAAAGGCAGCAGCCCCAGGGTCCGAGGGGAGTCTCTCAGGGTCCTCCTCTCTCCAGATAAGACTTCCTCATACAAAGACACGGAAGGAGGCCCAAAGCCATAGTGACAACCCATAGGAACAAGCAGACTCCACCACACAGTTCTGTAAGGCTGCTCTGTGGTTCTGGGCTCTCCTCACTATGGAAACTCAAGAAGAGCCCTCACCTGAAGCTGTGGTACCCATGGAGGGCACAGCAGGGCTGAGCAGGTGGGTATGAGCCTCTTTAACTTTTCAAAGCAATGGCAGCATTCTGCAGAGCTGTCTGAGTAGTTGAGACACTCTCCTGACTCCTACACATGCCCTGAGAGTTTGGCTGCAGGAACCTTAAACTCAGGTCCCTGAGAATCCCTTGAGACTCCCTGGCCCCTCCTCAGATCCTGCAATGAAGGACAGCCCACCTCCTTTCACCCTTCCTTCCCCTCGGATTCAACTTTGCTTTTGCCTTTCCTATGGCGCTTAACCCCCATGTGACCTGCAGATTCTATAACCCTAAAACCCAGTCCTGCTAACCAGCTGGCCTGGGTACAATAGCACAGAGGAAGCGAAGTCATGGGTCTGAAACCAGAAGAAAACCTATTCATGGAAGGAGCAGGTGGCAGCTGGAAAACAGAAGGAGCAAGAAGGGAAGGCCAATTTCTGCCTCCTAAAGGGCCCGATTAGCTGGGGATTTCAGAGTGAGTCACTCAACGTGCCTAAGACTCCTTTCCCTTTCTCCTAATGAAGGCAGCAATGCTTATCACATACTCACATCCTTCCCAGCAGGGCTCAGAGGAGCAGTCCCGCTGACAGGAGCTTTGAGAGAGAAAGCAGGAAGAAGAGGGGGCAGGGAGGGCCGAGGCTGACAGGCAGTCAAGAGTTCATTAGCTCCACTCCCCAATTAAACACCAATGAAATATTTCTGAAAGCATCTGTTATTATTAAATAATTTTATTTATTTTTCAATTTCACAAGTAATGTATTTTCACTGAACAAAAGAACAATAAAAAGAAGAAAGAAATGTCACCCATAATACAACTAAGACATAACCAACATCCAACACTTAGTATACATATGCTTTTTGTTGTGTACACAAAAAAAGGATAATCCTGTGCATATTCCCATGGACATCTTTCCATGTCAATAAATCCTGTTCTGCCGCACCCTTTTGAATGACTGAAGTGTCTCTGATCACATGGAGAGAGGCCAGTTTCCTACTATTGCACTTTTGGATTATTTCTGAGGGAAATTCAATTATACTAAGAGTTATGATGTTATGCCAGCTTATTTCATAGTTCTTAACCCCATCCACTCACCCTCTCACCCTAACCTGGCTACTTTACCTTTTTCTATATTATATTTTGTTAGAGTCAACCTCAGGAAGTTTTTAGATGTTTGCCTGTATGAACTCTGTCCATAAACATGTGTGCAGGGACCATAACATTCTCTTTTCCTTGGACTTCCCCTTCTTAGCACCAGGAGATAACAGATCACAGCTGAAGAAAAACTGGTGACTTGTTTTCAGCATCTTGGCTCTTATTAGTGGAAAGTGATTCTCAATTACACCTTTGGACTCTCCCACTCATATTAGAGTTTCCTGCCAGATTAGACAAGGGGTGCTGGAACTTGTTCCCCAGGGTGTGAAAGTTCAGAACTGGCTGGCGAGGGGGTTAAAATACTCCTGCAGTAGAGAGGGCTGAGGAACACGTGGGCAAGAAAATATACCAACTAGTAGAGACAGAGTTGATGCTGGAGGCAGCCTTTCCAATTACCCTCCTTTTTTTTCCTCCTCACAACAACCAAGACATACATACACACAAGTATGCACGCAGGCACACTCCAGAGCCTCTGCACATATGAGATGAGAAGCTTCATAAGGAAACAGAAGTGACTTGTGCGTTTCAGAGGGGGAAAAGCCAGGAGCGAAGGATTCCCTGAGTGCTGCACATGGTTAATATGCTCAGCTACTAACTGGAAGGTTGGAATCCACTCAGAAGCACCTCAGAAGAAAGGCTTGGTGATCTGCTCCTGAAAAATCACAGGGGTACCTCTGAAGAAAGGACTGGTGATCTGCCCGTGAAAAATTAGCCATGAGAAAGCTAGTGGAACTCATCAACAGAGACACAGAGATACAAAACGTGGTACATACATGCAATGGACTACTACTCAGCCAGGAGGAGAAATGAAGTCTTGATACATGCTACAATATGGATGGAGCTGGAAGACATTATGCTGACTGAAGTAATCAAGCACCAAAGGACAGATATTATCTGACTTAATTTATGTAAAAGGACAAGAAAAGGCAAAGGTCTAGAGACCCAAGTTTATTGTGGTTACTAGGGGCAGGAGGAAAGGGAAAAGGGATGTTAATAGTGGTGGAAATATTGCATTGATTAAGGGCAGGGTTGCACAGCCAATTACTGTAATTGCTGTCAATAAGTTGAACAACTGTAAAAAGTTGAATTGGAGTAAGTTGTGTAATAGGCATATTTACAACAATGCCCCCCCCCCCCAAAAAAAAAAAAGAGTAACTGCTGAGGCTGCTTATGTACAACCAAAATCCTCATTGGATTTGGTTCCTTTGGTTTGGAGGTTTAGGGTCATGGTTTCATGGGGCATTCCAATTAATTGGCATAATAACATGTTTAGTGCTTTTGTTCTGCCTTCTAGCTCATTGTATAGTGCCTGGGGTCTTAAAAACTTATAAGGTACATCCAAGGCACAACTGTTGTTGTTGTTGTTTTTCTTTTGTTGTTATGTACCATCAAGTCGGACCCGACTCATAGCAACCCTTCCTTGGGTTTCCGAGATAGTATCACTACAGAAGTAGATTGCCCAACCTTCCTTCCGAGGAGTGGTTGGTATGTTTGAACCGCCAGCCTTCTGGTTAGCAGTCAAGTGCCTTAGGTACTATGCTACCAGAGCCCCTCCAAACACAACAATTGTTCTCAATTCACCTGGAGTAACAGACAAAGAAAGCGCATCTGGAATAGAAGGGGGTAAAGAATGTGTGGCTGAGTTTAAAAGAACTGCATGGTGCCAAGATACCATTACTGACGATTTTGATCAAAGATTCTATAGACTTTATTGTTGTTGTTAGGTGCTATGGAGTCAATCCCAACTTACAGTGATTTCATGTACAACGGAATGAAACTGCCTGGTCCTGTGTCATCCTCACAATCATTGCTATGTGTGAGTCCATTGTTAAAGCCTATTGTGTCAAACCATGTTGTTGAGGATCTTCTTATTTTTCACTGACCCTCTACCAAGCATTATGTCCTTCTCCAGGGACAACTCCATCCTGATAACATGTCCAAAGAATGTGAGATGAAGTCTTACCATCCTCCCTTCTAAGGAGCACTGTGGTTGTACTTGTTCTAAGACAGACTTGTTCATTCTTCTGGCAGTCCATGGTATACTCCATATTCTTGACCAATACCATGATTCAAATACATCTATTCTTCTTTGGTCCTCCTTATTCATTATCCATCTTTTGCAAGTACATAAGAGAATTGAAAATGCCATGGCTTGGGTCAGGTGCACCTTAGTCCTCAAAGTGACCTTTTTGCTTTTAACACTTTATAGAGGTGTTTTGCAGCAGATTTGCCCAATGCAACATTGTTTCATTTCTTGACTGCTGCTTCCATGGGTGTTAACTATGGATCCAAGTAAAATTAAACCTTGACAACTTCAATCTTTTCTCTGTTTATCATGATATCGCTTATTGGTCTAGTTGTGAGGATTTTATCTTGAGGTTCAATTCATCCTGTCAGCTCTTTTACTTCATCAGAAAGTGCTTCAAGTCCTCTTCATTTTCAGCAAGAAACGGTGATTCTCTTCATATCACAGGTTGTTATGAGACTTCCTCAAGTCCTGATGCCAAGTTCTTTTTCATATAGTCCAAAAATCAAAACTGCTGTCGAGTCGAATCTGACTCATAGCAACCCCTCCTTGGGTTTCCAAGGCAGTATCACTATGGAAATAGATTGCCCAATCCTCCTTCGGAGGAGTGGCTTGTGAGTTTGAACCACTGGCCTTCTGGTTAACAGTCACATGCCTTAGGCACTACACCACCAGAGCTCCCTCATAGTCCAGCTTCTCAAATTATTTGCTCAGAGTACCGATTGATTAAGTATGGTGAAAGGATACAACAGTGATGCATACCTTTCCTAATTGTAAACCATGCAATATCCTCTTGTTCTATTTGAACAACTATCTCTTGGTCTATACACTGGCTCCACATGAGCACAATCATGTGTTCTTGAATTCCCATCTGCACTATGTTACCCGTAATTCGATCAACACAATCAAATGCCTTTGCATAGTCAATAAAATACAGGTAAACATCTTCCTGGTATTATATGCTTTCAGGCAAGATCCACCAGACATCAGCAATGATATCCCTCTTTCCACATCCTCTTCTGAGTCTGGCTTGAATTTTTGGCAGTTCCCTATTGATGTACTACTTCAACTATTTTTTAATTATCTTCAGCAAAATTTTACCTACATGTGAATTAATGATACTGTTCGATAGTTTCCACATTCTTCTCTATCAATTTTCTTTAGAATGTGCACAAATATGGATCTCTTCCAGTTGAGTGGTCAGGCAACTGTCTTCCAAATTTCTTGGCATAGACAAGGGGGTGCGTCCAGCACTGCATCCATTTGTTGAAACATCTCAATTGGTATCCTATCAATTCCTAGAGCCTTGTGTTTTTGCCAGTGGCTTCAGTGCAGTTTGGACTTCTTCCTTCAGTACCAGCAGTTCTTGATCATATGCTGAAATGCTTCATAACTCCTGAAATGGTTGAATGTCAACTGTGATAGTTGAAGATGTGTCAACTTGGCTGGACTCCAGTTGTGAGTGGTGGTTCCCATGATGGATCACATGACTGGGTTCTGAGCGGCCGGTCTGCCC
>NW_006921594.1:15533407-15533931 GCF_000298275.1 Orycteropus afer afer | reverse complement strand
TCTCTCTCTCTCTCTCTTTCTCTCTCTATAAATATATATATACACTTTGCTGGTTTTTGTGTTTCTCTAGAGAACCCAATCCAACACATCAACACACTGACCCTGTGTATTCCTTCCATCTTCTTTTGATGCTTCCTGTGTCATTCATTTTTGCACATTGAATCCTTTAGTATTGCAACTTTAGCTTTGAATTTTTTTTCTTCAGTTCCTTCAGCTTGAGAAATGCTGAGCATGTTCTTTTGGCTTTCTAACTCCAAGTCTTTACTTATTTTATTATAATGCTTTCTCTTTTCCAGTGGCCCTTTGAAACCTTCTGTTCAGCTCTTTTACTTTGTGATTTCTTCCACTCATTTTAGCTACTCTACATTCAAGGGCAAGTGGCAGAGTCTCTTCTGACATCCATTTTGGTCTTTTCTTTCTTTCCCGTCTTTCTAATGAACTTTTACTTTCATCATGTGTGATGCCCTTGATGTCACCCTACAAATTGTCGGGTCCTACAAATTGTCGGGTCTTTTTTTTTTTTT
>NW_006921594.1:15528894-15532537 GCF_000298275.1 Orycteropus afer afer | reverse complement strand
CAGCTCGTCATTATTCTTCAGTAAATATCTCAAATTTTACGGAATGTTTTCAGGTAATCCTGATGAAAGTAAGAATACTAAAAATTAATTCAGGAGTGATTAGTGTATAGGCAATTAGAATAACCAAGGAAGTGGTAGAAGAAACAGAAAAAGTAGAGTGTGCATAATGTACTTTTTTTTTTTTTTCTTAATTTTTACTTTTATTGTGGTGAAGACATTTGCCAACATAACAACTTCCACATTTACAGCTCAGGGACATTGATGACATTTTTCATGTTGTGCCACCATGAATAAGTTACATTTTGAGTACCTTCCAACCTAAAGGACTCATCTTTAGGCGCTATATGTTCCTCTGCTATTTATAAGGTTTTCACTGGAAATTTTTTTTCAGAAAAAGATCACCAGGTTCCTCCTCCTAGTCTGTCTTTGTCTGAAAGCTCCATTGAAACCTATCCACCATGGGTGACTCTGCTGGTAGCTGAAATACCAGTGGCATAACACCACAATATGCAAGCCACAACAGTACAACAAACTGACAGACACATGGTCTGTAAAAGAACCTTGATCAAAAGGGGGAAAATACAGAGCAGAATTTCAAATTCTCATGGACTCCATGGAGCCATGAAGGTTAAGTGAATCCCTGAAACTACTGTCTGAGATAATCTCTAAACCTTAAACTAAAAATATCCCCTGAAGTTTTCTTAAAACCAAACAATTGTTTAGATTAACTAGTCAAAAAAGGTCTGCCTTGAGCACTGAGCTCTTTTAGGAACTATCTCTATGGGATCAAAGTGACAACAGCAACTCAAAAGATTAGATAGGAACTTTAGGGGGCAAGGAGAAACAACTCAGAAAAGGAAGGTAAGAAAGACTGACCACATCAGCCACAGTAGATTATTATTATTGTTATAGTTACTCTGCTTTTGTAAAAACAAACAAATAAACCCTGTGCAATAATAGGGGGGCAGGGAAAATGTAACCATCTCACTGAACAATATATGAAGAAATTGTTGAATGGGAACCTGTTTTGCTGTGTACACTTTCACCAAAAATATACACAATTCAAATTACAAACCTGAAGAACATAATCAGTGTCACCGAATTGTACATATAGAAACTGTTGAATTGGTGTATGTTTCTCTGTGTATATTAACAAAATAAATTCTTTAATTTTAAAATGTTACAGGGATAAAAAAAGAAATCTGCTTGGAACTGTTCTACTCTGACACACATGGGGTTGTCATGAGTTGGAATGACTCTACGGCAACTAGTTAGTTAAGGACCAAGTAAAATGATTTATTTTGCCCAGCAGAGTGATGCCAGTGTCAGAGGCATCTTGTGGTTACTCACCAGCTTTGGGATAAAATTAAGATGTCAGATACATATTCTTTTTATGCTGTTTTAGGTAAAAGTTTGGGAGCTCTGGTGGCATAGTGCCTTAGGCATTTGACTGCTAACCAGAAGGCTGGCAGTTCAAACCCACCAGCCACTCCTCAGAAGAAAAATTGGGCAATCTACTTCCACAGTGATACTGCCTAGGAAACCCAAGGAGAGGTCAATATGAGTTGCATATGACTCCATGGCAGTGAGTTTGGTTTGGTTTTGGGTAGGTAGAAGTTTACACAGTAAATTCGGTTCCCCTTTAGCAACTTTTATATAAATTGTTCTGTACCTTTGGTTATAACTTTTACAATGTGTCAGCATTCTGTTTGTTCTGCTTCCATTGATCTAGCTTCCCCTCCCCTCCTTGCCATTTGGGTAACTATGACCTTTTGGTCTCATATTGTTTAAGGGATCACATGACTCATAGTTGTTACTGTTTATTTTATAAGCAAATCTATTATTTGGCTAAAAGGTGACCTGGAGAAATAGCTTCAATTCCATGTTCGAAGGACCTTAGAGTAATAGTCTCAAAGATTCTTCTAGTTTAAATTGGTCCAATAGATATGATCACTGTTAGGAAATTGAGTTTTGTTCTTCATTTTCTTCCAGTTTACCTGGGACATTCTGTTGTGTCCCTGGTCAGGATGGTTGATAGTGGTAGTTGGGCACCATCTAGTTCTTCTAGTAGTCTCAAGTTAGAAGAGGCTGTGGTTCATGGGGGCTATAGTCCAATAGAGGAGCTCTGGTAGCGTAGTGCCTAAGGCACTTGACTGCTAACCAGAAGGCTGGCGGTTCAAACGCACCAGCCACTCCTTGGAAGGAAGGTTGGGCAATCTACTTCTGTAGTGATACTGCCTCAGAAACCCAAGGAGGGGTCGCTATGAGTCAGGTCCAACTCAATGGCATATAACAACAACAACAATATAGTCCTATAGATAAGTTTCTTCTTTGAGCCTTTAATTCCCTTCATTCTCTTTTGCTCCATATGGGTAGAAACCAACAGTTGGACCTCCCATAGCTGCTTGCAAGCTTTTAAGACCCCAGATGATACTCACCAAACTAGGATGTAGGACATTATCCTTGTGAACTGTTATGACAACTGATTAAGTTGTCCCCTGAGACTGACTCCAACTCTTTTAACCCTGTAAACCAAATCCACAAGTTGTTTGGAAATGTCTAGGAAGCCTCCATAACAGTGTCTCATAAGTGGTTTGTTATAAATGTGGTATATACTCAACACGTACAAACATCCGTATAGGCATGCCTAGCCAAGAAACCCCACTGCCATTAAGTTGATTCCAACTCATAAAGACAATATTAAAAGATTCTATGGGCAAAATATTGAATGATGCAGGCAACATCAAAAGAAGATGGATGGAATACACAGATTCACCGTACCAAAAAGAATTGGTCAATGTTCATCCATTTCAGGAGGTGGCATATGATCAAGAACCAATGGCACTGGAAGAAGTCAAAGCAGCACTGAAGGAATTGGCAAAAAACAAGACTCCAGGAATTGACAGAATACCCACTGAGATGTTTCAACAAACAGATGCCACACTGGAGGCACTCACTTGGCTATGCCAAGAGATTTAGGAGGCAGCTACCTGGCTAACTGACTGGAAGAGATCCATATTTGTACCCCTTCCAAAGAAAAGTGATCCCATAGAACGTGGAAATTATTGAACAATATCGTTACTATCACATACAAGTAAAATCTTACTGAAGATAATTTTAAAATGGTTGCAACAGTATTTTGACAGAGAACTTCTAGAACTGCAAGCTGGATTCAGAACAGGATGTGTAACAAGTAATATCATTGGTGGTGTTAGATGGATCTTGGTTGAAAGCAAAGATACCAGAAAGATGTTTTCTTCTGTTTTATTGACTATGCAAAAGCATTCAATTGTGTGGATCATAACAAATTGTGGATAACACTGAGAAGAATGGGAATTCCAGAACACTTGATTCTACTCATGAGGAACCTGTACATAGACCAGGAGCCTGTCATTCAAACAGAACAGGGGGATACTGCCTGGTTTAAAGTCAGAAAGGGAGTGTGTTAGGGTTGTATCCTTTCACCATACTTAGTCAATATGTATGCTGAGCAAATAATCTGAGAAACTGGACTATATGAAGAAGAACAGGACATCAGAAGTGGAGGAAGGCTCATTAACAACCTGTGATATGCAGATGACACAACTTTGCTTGCTGAAAGTGAGGATGACTTGAAGCACTTACTGATGAAGATTAAAGACTA
>NW_006921594.1:15526775-15527939 GCF_000298275.1 Orycteropus afer afer | reverse complement strand
ATAGTGCCTAAGGCACCTGACTGCTAACCAGAAGGCTGGCGGTTCAAACCCACCAGCCACTCCTTGGAAGGAAGGTTGGGCAATCTACTTCAAGTAGTAATACTGCCTCGGAAACCCAAGGAGGGGTTGCTGTAAGTCGGTCCGACTTGACGGCACATAACAACAACAACGACAGCCAGTAGAAAAAAGTCCAAACTCTTTGGTCTAGAAGGAAAATTAGGCCTTCTCCTGTTCTCACACCGCTTTCTCACCCTCACTGCCTCCATTTATCTCTGAAGCATGACAAGCAATGCAATCTTTGCCCTGTGGAAGGCTCAGTCTTTGTCATTTTACCTTTGGAAATCAAATGATCTTTCAAAGCAAATCTCCATGACTCTTATCTCCCTCTTCTATGGCTTTATTGTTTGTCCCTTTCACTGCCCTGTATTTTATTACCTGGTTCATGTCTTATCTCTCCTATTGAATTGCAGTTCCTCTAGGGCAGAGGCTGGGCTTTGTTGGTCAAAGTACTGCCCACAGCTTCAGGAAATTCTGAGTTGATATCTGTGAGCTGTCTCATAATTACCTGGTAATTACCCTGGCAGCTCTAGCTGATACACACTGAAGACATGGTCACTGGCCCTGGAAGGCCCAGCAACTCTTCCATCTCCTGGGTTCCCAGTGTAACATTTGCTGAAACAGCTTAGTCTGGATGAGTCCCGAGAAACAGGAGGGTTTCCAAAGCAGGGTCTGTCTCGGGGCGAGGGCAAAGGTTCTGTAATGCCTTTGGCAGGAGGAGAGCAGCAGTACCTCACGCACAATTATCCCTTGACTGTATCTGGGAAGAAGTGCCTGACTGGCCTCCAAGGGCGTGGATGCAGCAGTTGACTGGCCTGACAGCTCTCTGGGGTTTTGTTTCTGCATTTGGGCAGAGGAGGGTGGTAGTGGGGCCAGTGCAGGAAACCCCATTGAAGGACTGGCCCTCCTTCCAGGCCCCAGATGCTTCCAGTCAAACTCTTAAACTGAAAGAAATGGAAGGACACATCATCAAGCTCTACAGTGACTCCAGGCTTTGCCCTGAATCAACCAGTCCACTCCGACTCATGGTGACCCCACATGTCAGAGTAGGACAGTGCTCACAGGGTTTTCTCTCTTTCTATTTTTGTATGTTATTGTGATTATATA
>NW_006921594.1:15518997-15525715 GCF_000298275.1 Orycteropus afer afer | reverse complement strand
GGGTTTGAACCACCAGCCTTCTGGTTAGCAGTCAAATGCCTTAGGCACTATGCCACCAGCACTCCTAAACCTGTGCTGTCCAATATGTAGGTACTGGCCACATGTGTCTATGGGGTGCTTAAAACATAGCTAGTCCAAATTGAGAAGTGTGGAAAAATACACCCAGGTTTCAAAGACTTAATACAGAAAAAACAAGCTACCATATCAATATTATTAAAATATTAATTTCACGTTAAATGGATACAGCTGTTTTTTATGTGTTGAGTTGCATAGACTATATTATAAAATTACTTTCACCTATTTCCTTCTAACCTTTTGTAATGTGGCTGCTAGAAAATGAAATATTACACAAGTGTCTCACACAGTATTTCTATTGGACTGTGCTGCTCTAAACACATCGTCATGCCTGATCCTCAGCATAGCCCAATTGGATGATGCTTGTCTCAGTTCCTTCTTACAGAGGTAACACTCAGGTTCAGAGAGGTTAAGAAACTTCCCCAAAGCTACACAGCTGATAAGAAAAGACTAAAAGGGGGAACAAAAGTGGCAGATCTGTAAAAAGGCGAGCCATGACCCTGGCTAGGGCTTGGATGGTAGCTGTGGGATAGAGGCAAATGAGCAGATTTGAGATAAATTTTGTAAGTAGTGGATTGCATATGAGGAGGAATGAGGAGGAGGAAGAAAAGATGACTCCAAACGTCTGGCTTGAGGCACAGAAGGATTTGGAGTCACAGGACCTGGACAGCACAAGAGAAAAGGCATGGACATAAGTTTCAAATGCCAGCTTTCCTGTTTACGGTCTGTGTTAATCCAGGAAGTCATGTCACCTCTGGACTCAATTTCCTCATCTGGAAAATGGGAATAATAGAAGCTCTCATAATAGACTGGTAGTGAAAAAAAATAAGATATATATGTAGAAATGGTACTAGCCACTCCTCAGAAGGAAGGTTGGGCAATCTACTTCTGTAGACATACTGCCTTGGAAACCCAAGTAGGGGTCGCTAAGAGTCTAATTGACTGGACAGCAGTGAGTTTGGTTATTGTTGTTGTTGTTGGTTATAGAAAAGGGAGTCCCTGGGTGATACACATGGTTAACATGGTCATCTGCTAATCAAAAGGTGGGAGGTTCTAATCCACTGAGAGGTGCATCAAGAACTTCCAAACAATCAGCCTCTGAAAACCCTATGGAACACAGTTCTGCTCTGACACACAGGGTCACCATGAGTCAGAACTGACTCAATGACAAGAGTACTTTTTTTTTTTTAATGTATAAAAGTATGACAAATGTTTGCTTGCTTGTTAACTGTTTAAAAAGAGAAAAAAAGATCAAGAATGATTCCTGCCCTCCCCTCTCTTGTTATTTCCCAGTCAGCTCCCAGGCCACTGACCCTAGACCCTGGGAAGTATATCAAAGGGAGCAGGAGTGGAATGCCTTCTCTCTCCCACAGAGGCTACCTGACTGGGGTCACAGCCCTTTCCTCACTGGAAAGTGTGGAGCTGAGCTAGGGCCACAAAGCCTAGCAAACTCTCATAATGCCAGGCCTGCCCAGGATGGAGATTCAAGAGGTAGGGTCCACCTGGGCTCCTTTTCCACCCAACAAAGAGTTAGGAACCCACCTACAGGGCCCCAGATGCAGAAGTGCACATCCTCAGGGGAAAACCTATTCCCCACCTTCTCAGGGATTGTCTTCACTGTGCCAGGGCAAATGCTCCGAGCTGTACATTGTATTCTATGAGAACGACACCCCCTGAAGTTGTACAAGGGACCTCTTTGAGCTAAAGGCAATTGCTAGCTGTCTCCTCTATCCCTACCAGTTACTGACAGTTGCTTTACCACTATGACCAGTTAACCAGTTGCCGTCAAGTCAATTCCAACTGCTGGTGACCCTGTATGTGTCAGAGGAGAAAGGAGCTGTATGGGATTTTCTTTTAAACTTTTTATTGTTATCTGAGTGAAATTTTACAAAGCAGATTCGTTTTACATTCAACAGTTCATATACACATGTTGTTTTGTGAAACTGGTTACATTCCCCGTAGTTTAACACCTCACCTCCCACTTCCTCCCTGTGGTTACCCTTTCCCTGTGTCCTTCTTGCCTATGTATTCCTGCCTCCTTACATTTCTCCCCATGCGAATGCTTTTCTTCTAATCTCCCATGGTTGATTTTTGAAGGAGTGCATCTCCCTGGTGCAGATGTTCAACTAGTAGTCCTGTCTATTATTTGGCTGAGAGTCAAGCCATGGGAGTAATATCAATTCTAGGCCCAAAGGGTGACTTGAGGCCATAGTCTCGGGAGTTTTACCCGTCTCTGTCAGACCAGTAAGCCTGGTCTTTTTTATGATTTTGAGTTTTGTCCACATTTTTCTCCCACTCTATACAAGATCTCCAATTTTGATCACTTTCTGAGTGGTTGGCTTTGGTAGCCAGACCCCATCTGGTTCTTCTGCTCTCTGGGTCATATAGCTTGAGGTTCACATGGTCCATGGACTAAGTCTATAGGATTTTCAATGGCTGATTTTTCAAAAATAGATAACCAGGCCTTTGTTCTGAGATGCCTCTGGGTGGACTTGAACTTCCAACCTTTGGATTAGCAGATGAGCCAGTCAACAATTTGCACCACACAGGGACTCCTCTCTTCCTTTGTTGCTCTTGTTGGCTGCCATGGAGTCAATTTGTAGTGACTTTTAGCCCTAAACCAAACCATTGTCATCAAGTTGATTCTGACTCACAATGATCCTACAGAACAGGGTAGGACTTCCCCATAGGGTTTCCAAGGCTTTAATCTTTACAGAAGCACACTACCACATCTTTTTCCCGCAGAGCGGCTGGTGAGTTCCAACCAAGGACCTCTTGGTTAGCAGCCGAGTACTCAACCACTGTGTCACCAGGGCTCCTTTTTCTAGCCCTAAAACAAAAACCAAACCCATTGCTATCTAATCAATTCTGCCTCATAACCCCAGTCCCAGGCAAATCTGAGTTTCTTCCTTCAGTTATAGTTCCAGTTGGGAGGGGATCTGCCCTGGCCTCTATCCTGAACTTAGTACACTAAGTCGACATTCTGTCATTCCCATTAGACTGGGCAAGTAGATCCTACTCTTCTCTGTATTCTTGGTGCCTGGCACAGAGTTGTTGTTGTTGTTGTTGTTATGTGCCATCGAGCCGGCCCCAACTCATAGTGACCCCTCCTTGGGTTTCTGAGGCAGTGTCACTATAGAAGTAGATTGCCCCATCTTCCTTCGGAGGAGTGGCTGGTGGGTTTGAAATGTCAGCCTTCTGGTGAGCAGTCAAGTGCCTTAGGCACTACGCCACCAGAGCTCCTCTGGCACAGAGTAGTGGCCAATAAACGTTTGTCGAAGGAATGAATAAATATATCTCTACTAAGATCTCTGCTGACAGTGATTTACCCCAGAGATAGTTGTATTTTAATCAAAGTTCTTTAGAACCAAGAAAATTTCAGGAGGCAAAGGATTGATGCTGTACTGATGGCGCATCTGGCCGTGACACTTTGGGAAAAGGAAGGAACCGTTCCAACCCTTATCAGATGATACCAAGCAGGCAACTACCTACTCCTAACTCTTGCCTCAGCCTACCCCTGGATGATTTTGAGTGAGCTGGACTGAGGCGCTTAGCAATGGCTTTCCAGTTGCATCCTCTAGCAGAGTTTTAAGTATCTAGAGCCCATGACGACATTAGCTCTTCTCACATCTCCACACGAGCTTCAACAGCTAGGCCTTAAGGAACATGGCCTGGGTGGGTTATCTGGGTGCTGTTTTCCACACCTGTTTGAAAACCCTCATCTCCTGATTCATCATCATGGGCCTTTCCTGTCTCATATTCCTGAGTGTCTGTGAAAACACCATCCCATGCAGAGTAGGGACTAGGATAAGGTGAGTCAGGCACTTGCAGGCCTGGGGTGAAATATTTAAGGGATCACTCAAAAACTCAGTGATCAAGATTAATACAATCTTTAAAATGTTTTGGTATTTTGTACATCATGGATTATTTTGCATTAATTTTGATTTGTAAAATTATTCATGACGACATTTTTTATCTAGATTACAGTGTTTGTTGGTGGGCCCCTTAAATTGTACACCAGAGCCAAGTGCTTCACTCACCTCGTTGTAGACTCTGTCTCCAAGGAGTTGAGTGTAATGATCTCAGCTCTGGATCTAACTGGTGCTGGCCTTAGCAAGGACTTTAACCTGTGAGAATCAACTTGAAGAAGCATGGTAGTTTAGTAATTGGTCTTGAGCCACTGCTAGAGTGTTCTTTCTGAAAGCCATGCAGATAGGCAGGGAGCCACATCTATTGTTTCAAAGTTTCCACAGCAGCTTTGAAAGGCTCTTGGGCTCTGCGGTCTGGTGATCAGAGGTGTAAAGGTTTTGGAACAATCAGAGATCTTTGATATGGTTGCCAACACCCTCATTTTCCATTCTGGGAACAAACCCACAGCCACCCTCCCCCACATAAGTGAGGAAGTGACTGCTGGCTGGGGGGGAGGGGCGGATAGGGCTTACAAGGTCAAGGGTCAGAAGGACAGAAGAGTCCTCATCCTGGCTGTTTGACCAGTCCCTCTGGTACACATTGACCACCTCACACTTTTGCATTGAAAAAACCTGCAATTGTCTTAGCCTTCTTGTCCCCTTTGGCCAAAGCAAACTGTACCTTCCTACAGTGGAGCCCTGACGGTAATTGTATTTCAAGATTCCCCCCTGCACTGTGCAGAACTTTGCTCCGGGCCTGACTGCCCTATTTCGTGACTCCAGTGCCACTTCCTTTATCAAGCGTGCGAAACGGAGGGAACTATTTTGTTATGGAGGCAAAGGAGGTACAACCCCAAATTTCCCTAGCCTTCAGACCTCTTGTCTAAGGAACTTGGGCATCAAGTTCATTGACAAAGTCCTTTGAGGGATATCCCTAGAAGGGTAAAACTTCAGGCTAATTTGACTGCTGCTTTGGAGGAACGCAGGTGAACAAAAGGTAGTTTCCACTGTGCAACATGTTTTTTCCACTTCCTGTTCTTTGCTATTTTGGTGTCTTCCGGTGTCAAACCACCAAGTTTCAGAATCAAATGAAGCTTCTGACAGTCAGTTAGGCTCCTAAAGGCCCGCCATAAGGTCTCTACCAACCCTGTAGCCTGAAAGCTAAACTAACTTTCAGGACGCCAACCGCTTTCAAAGAACAAGCTCTCTCAAAGGCATCAGCAAGCAGCAGCCCCCTCACAAACACCCTAAGCTCACTGTTCTGAATCAGGCTCTGCAGAGTGAACCTGAATCTCTTGAAATATTTTCCCCTAATGCTGACCTGAGGGAGATTTGCATTTCTTCTTGGAGAATATTTGCATGAGTTGCACTTCAGCCTTCCAAACTCCCTAGGAGCCACAGTGGGTTTCTCTCTCTGCCTAGCAGCTGTGAGGACGCAAGGACATGCTGCACAGCTGCTAGGCCTGGGAGAGCCTCTGCATCCACAACAGACTGAAAGCAGAGCAGTTTCATCACCCTGTTAGAAACGGAAGTGTGGGTGTATGTTATGTTGCTCTGGCAACCAAAGCAGCGGGGCCGCAAGCACACCGCAGAAGCAGAGCGGATTAAACAAGAGGGCGTTCCCAGCGGCCTCTGTGCCCCAGGGACCCGGCCTAGCTCAATCAGGGGGAACATCAGCATCTCAAAGTCCTCAATGACGCAGAGTAAACCAGAGGAAGCACTCAATGGCGAGTCATCACTGATTCCTACTCACAGACGTTAGAGCAGGAAAGACACGCAAAGATCATCCTGTCCAACCCTTTAATTCATCTGACCCCGGAATGGAGCAAATATTTATCCTTTCTTCACTGTAAATTCCAAAAGAGGACTGCTCATTTTCCTCATCCAAGAGGATAATAATAATACCTTTCTAAATTATGGCAAATAACAACAAATGAATGGTTGTTAGGATTCAAAAGGCTATATAAGAAAGGACCTCTTTTTCTCTCTCAAGTCTGAATATTTAAGAGACAAGAAGAAATAAAACAAATGCTATCAAAATATCAACTTTTTTACTAATAACTTTGATATTCAAGTCAGTGGTTTATATTTGTGGATCTGTGAACCCCAGAAGCAGTCAGGATACCCACCCAGGCACCAGGAGACCTCCCAACTGGGAACCATCCCTGGGAATTGCACCAGAGCAGAATGCGTGCTCCCCACTGAGACTGGCTGCCAAGAGGAAGACTAGAGGGGCTGAGCTATCCATTCCCAGTTCCTCACTAGTACTCACCACTGAGAAATCCCTCCTCCTCCTCCTGGTAAGGAGTGAATAAAAGAGTAGAGATCTGTCCAACCTTCCTTTTGAAGAGTGGCTGGTGGGTTTGAACCACCAGCCTTCTGGTTAGAAGTCAAGTGCCTTAGGCACTACGCTACCAGAGCTCCTTTAAAGCATTTGGTGCTTGGCATAACAGTGAAGGAAAAATAAAAACTGCCATGGAGTCAATTCCAACTGATGGCGACCCCGTGTGTTACCGAGCAGAGCTGCTCCGTGGGTTTGCTTGGCTGTGAGCTTTCAGTGCGCTCGCTGTCAGGCCTTTCTTCTGCAGCATCGCTGGGCGACTTCTAATTGCCAGGCTGTAGGTTAGTAACGCAAACAAAACAACCACTGCCGTGATCCGACTCATAGGGACCCCTCCTTGGGTTTCCGAGGCTGTGTCTCTATGGAAGTAGATTGCCCAATCTTCCTTCGGAGG
>NW_006921594.1:15479612-15518402 GCF_000298275.1 Orycteropus afer afer | reverse complement strand
TTTTATAAAAGAAATGTAGAGGGATAAAACAAGAAAAGTTAATTTAGGAATCTATGGCAAGCTAAATACAAAATGAACATTAAGGCATGATTGATTTACATTGACCCATGTCACTTTAGTTTTGTGTATTTCATTGTACATAAATTATATTTCAATAAAATGTCTTTAAAAAAAAAAGACATGATTGATTTAGAAAGGCATGTAGAGGAAAGGCTGGCCACTATCAGAATTAGAGCAACTGCTTCCAAATGCTTTGGAACCGTGTATATGTTCTACATAATTTAAATAAAAATTAAATAAAAATGGATAAAAAATCAATCCCTATAAATTGAAAGCAGATAAAACAAATGAATCTAATTGTATGTTGAATTAGTGATTTAACTACACAGTGAGGAATTACTTCAATTAAGTTTAAAATATGGTAAATTGATTCTACATCCCTATTGTGATATATCCTAAGGATAAAAAGAAGCATAAAAAAATCTAAAATGATATTCCATGTTGTGGTAGTAATACTGGTATTGGTGTGTGTGCGCACATGTATGTGAGTTACTCTCAAAACCAAACCAAACTCACTGTTTGGAGTCCGTTAGACTCATGGTGATCCCTCCTTGGGTTTCCGAGGCAGTATTCCTACAGAAGTAGATTGTCTGATCTTCCTTCCGAGGAGTGGCTGGTAGATTTGAACTGCCAGCCTTCTGGTTAACAGTCACGTGCCTTAGGCACTATGACACCAGGTACCCTAAGGCCCCAGAAATCATGAAGCAGAGAGATGAGCCACCCTTTCTAATTCCTTTACAAATTTCGGACCCATAAAATCATGAACAAAATAAAAAGTTTGTTTTAAGCTGCTGAGTTTGGGAATAATTTTGTTATGTAACAATAGTAACCAGAACAGAAGCATCTTTGCCTCCCACCTCTGCCCCCACCCCAAAAAAAAAGACTTAAATCTTATCAAGCCTCTAGATATATTCTAACTACCAGTTTGCAGGATTAGAGGAACATGTTTGGGGAAAATTACACCACAGGAACACAATCAGAAAAGCCCAGAATGTGGAAATCTCTGCAAGACAAATGACCTGGTTTGTTTAACAAAAAGATTGGGGTGCTGGTGGTGGGGAACTTGTGGATTAAAAGAGACTTGAGAGACATAGCAGCCAAATGCAAGCACATGTGGGCCTTGTTTGGATTCTGAGTCAAACAAACCAACCATAAAAATATGATAAACCAAAAATACCAAACTCACTGCCATCAAGTCATTTCCGACTCATAGCGACCCCCATTGGGTTTCTGAGGTTGTAAATCTTTACCGCATCTTCCTTTCCTGGAGCAGCTGGTGGGTTTGAACCACTGACCTACAGATTAGCACTCAAGTGCCTTGTCCACTACTCTACCAGAGCTCCTTAAAAATATGATGCAATCAGGAAAATTTGACACTAACTGGACATTTGGTATTAAAATTATAGTTAATCTTGTAAATTTGGTAATACTATAGTGGTCATGTTAAAAAAAAAAAAAAAAAGTCCTTATTTTAAGGAGATACGTGCTAGAGAATATGCATGAAATGATGTGATGTAGGAATTTTAATCCATGTGTGTTATAGCAGTTAGTGGAGGGATATAGATGAAACTAGATTGGTCATGTGTTGATAATTCTTTAAGCAGGATCAAGAGTACATGGGAACTTATTTTACTATTTTCTCTAATTTTGCATGTTTGAAAATATCCACAATAAAGGTATGTTTTGGATTTTTTTTTTTTTTTAGCTGAAAACTTTATCCTTCAAGATTGCTGAAGTATAATTAACTTAATAAGCATCTCATTGAACACTTATGTCTTCCAGACACTAAGCTAAACTCCAAGGCTACAGTCATGGTACGTTCTTCCTTGAAGTTCATGGTCTAGTGGTAAAGAAAGCATGCACACAGTTGAATTATAAGAAAAAGGAAAAATGCTAAGTGTCACAGAAAGGAATAGACCATCTAGTACAAAGTTTCAATGTGAGTTTATCTTCTCAGAATCCATTCCCACTCAACAATGACTTAGAAATTTTACTCAGAATCCACACCCAAGCCTCCAAGAGGTTAACATGATAGACATTTGAGCTTGTATAGAAAATATGACTTCTAACTACTTTTAAAAATCTCTGTGTTGTGATGGCTGAAACTTTCAAAGAGGTCTACTTCATAGATCTACTTCATGGTCTATTCAGTGTGTCTTCAAAGTACAGTTCACCAACCCAAGTGCATCCAAATCACCTGTTAAGTTTCTAAAAATTACTCGTGTGTGCAGGGAGGAGATGGGGATATGGAAATATGCTTTCTATGCAATGTTTCTGTAAACCTAGGCTGCTCTAAAAAATAATAAAGAGTATTAAACTCAAAACCCCACTAACTGCCATTGAGTTGATTCTGACTCATAGCAACCCCCACTGGGTTTCTGAGGCTGTAAATCTTTATGCAAGTAGATCGCCCCATCTTCCTTCTACAGAGTGGCTGATGGGTTTGACCTTCTGGTTAGCAGCCAAATACCTTATCTACTATGCCACCAGAGCAACTTAATAAAATGTATTAAAAAGAAAAATATTTATGCTAGTAAATTTGCCCCAGATTCAGGAGGTCTGGGCTGGACTCCAGCATCTGACTTTTTCCACGGCTTCCTGGTAAGCCTTTTGGGTATCCTCAGGTGAGAAATAGGCAGTACATCAGGGATGGTCATGCTGGGGTGGCAATTTAAATATTGAAGAATTTCATCGGTCAATATTTCCATCCCCCATTTTCACTTTCTAATTTTGATTATGAATTTATCTTGTCTTTTGCTTTTGTAGTTTAAGTCCTAACTACAGACAAACCTCCTCAATCTGGTTCCCTGCACCCAGCCTCCCCTCCTGGGCAGATACTAATTCTCCACTTATGGGAATCCCCCACGTCTGTGCGTTCGCATAATTTTCTAGTCCTCTGAGTTGATCCAACTTGATGACTGTATATGCCCTTTGGTTGGTGTGCTTTAGAAAGCAGTGTGGGGTTTTGGGACTTTTTTTCTCCTCAGCATAAGGAAACTCTTCTTCAAAACAAGACTTTAGTATTTACTCTCCTTCTAGATGTATTTAACCTCATTAAACACCTTTGCACCCATTTAACAAGAAAAAAAAAATATTTCTAGACTGTTTCGAGGAATTGCGCACACGTGGTACCGGAATAGAAATGCCTTGTGAAACAGTGACTTCAGTTTATCTCACTAAGATGTGAAACACATTTCATGGGATTAATTTCTAAAACACTTTCAGGTCTTAAAACAGATTAAGATGCTACAGTTAACTATTGATTCATCACAAGCTGGTTTTTTAATTTGCTGAAGAATGCACTTCTTCCCCTTGTCTTTCTTGTGCCTGCCTGTGTGTGGCTTCCCTGCTTCAAGCCACCAGCCAACAATGGCTGAGTTTCCGCTGTCCCCAGGGTGCCAGGTACAAGGAATGAAACCATACACACACAAAAATGCATGTTACCTACCTTCAAGAGATTAAAATTCAGGTGGGGAAATAAGATAACCACAAGCGAGAGACTGTAAAACAGTATAAGACGTATATACAGTCGTTACCATATTTCAGTTTTTCCTTTATTAGCATCTGGTTATTAGCTTAATTGAGTAGATAAGCTGAGTGAGTTGCTTCCTTCATTCCTCTGTGACCAAGCATTGGACTGTTGAAGTAGTCAGCCTGGCATTTTCTCAGGGGTCTGTGAAGTAAGTAATCTGAAGTTTGCATTCATTTCCAGGAAAGAGAAGGAAGTAGCCATGGTCTTCCATCACTGAAACTTCTGCAAAAGCCAGGCAACATTGGAATTCACGTTTGGATTTCACTTCCAAATTGTGCTCAGGACGAGCTATTGTCAGAGACATTCTCCATTTTTTTTTTTTTTCTTTTTAGGACAGTACAAACCACCTCTATCCCTTTCTCTCAGTCATTGCAGTTCAGTAAGCTTTCTTTTTGCTTATCTGGGCAGTGCCTTTCTCCAATGGGCCACCCTCCTGTAATCACTCCACTGTAGTGTGCATTATGCTTTGTCACAAACATTTTCTCAGTCTTGTTACGTGTCTTCCTAAGCAACATCTTATAATACCACAACCTTGAGAAAGCAAGACCATACCCAGGGCCAGAGAGAGGCAATTTGAAAGCTGGTTATTTATTTATTTTTTTTCCTTTGAAGTAACTAGCTTGTTTCAACATTTTAAAACACTTACTTTAATTCTCAGTATCTTTATTTATTATTATTATTATCTACTAAATATACATTATAGGATAGCAAGGTCTGGATTCTTGGCACTGGGGTCAGGTTCTAATGCTGTCATTTCTCTAAAGTGCACAAAAGAGTTATGGATTTTACTTAATAACCTCTGTGCCCTTTTCTTATTTGATCAAGACATGGAAATAAAATAAAATGCCTGTGTGATTCTTACCAAATCCCCCTTGGAAAGAGAACTGCAAGGGTTATGGGAGTTAATTTCCCAAGGAACACTTCTTAAAGGGTGCAGCTGGACCCCAGGAAATTTGCCACCTGGCTTGTCAGACTGGACTGTTCAACATGCTCGTCATGTGACTGCAAATTCCTGGGCTAGTAAACTCCTCTTGGGCCCTCTTTTGATTGTAAGTCAGATTTGTACAGAATCCAGAATTTTTATCTGCTTAGTGAAAAGATGCTCGTTTGCCTGTGACCAGACGATGCTGGGTCTGGTCCCTTTGCTGTCATGGCAAGACCCAAACTTATTTCACCTTTTGTCACCAATACATATTGTTTGACTCATTTATAGGAAATGTCCAGAAAAGGCCGATGATCCATGGGGACGGAAGTCAGATTCACTGTTGCCTAGGCCTGGGGGTATGAGAGGAAATGGAGAGTGACTGTGCTGTTGTTTCTTCTTAGGGTGAGAAAAGGTTCTAAAATTGTGATGATGATGATTCAACTCTATGAATTACTAAAAAAAACATTAAATTGTACACTGTAAATGAGTGAATTGTATAATATGTGTGGGTTTGAACCGTCAGCCTTCTGATTAGCAGTCAAATGCCTTAGGCACTATGCCACCAGAGCTCCCGAAAGTTATTACTTAAAAAAAAGAAAAGAGAATTATACAGGCAACATTGTGGAAGATGTATATGTGGCTTCATTCCAGTAAAGGAGACAAGCCTCTCTGTGTTACTGAAGCAGTCTGGCCTCCCATCCTATCCACTCTCCTTATATACGGTTTCTATTTTGAACTTTGTTATACCCTTATTATAGTTGGTGAGCAACAGTTAAGTCAAACCACAGTGAGGTCTTGGTTACCACTTACCCTTGTTTTCAGTCAACAATAAGCATGACTAATGTCACCATGGCTAAAGTCAGCCACCCAAGTGGATTCAGGAAGTTCTGGACATGTGCTGGGGACTAGTGGAGCTGACCAGCTGGGGCTTCGGCTCCTTGGAAAGATGGTGGGTGGCTAAACTTGGGCTTCAGGGCTAAGATGGTAACCTGGGCTGGAATAATGTCTTCTGACTTGGATCCCCTGATGGCTGCAAAAATAACCTTGAGGGAAAAGATTTCCCTGGTTTAACATGGAGACACAGGCTGGGAATTCATGAGAAGAGATGATTTTGAGCTCAGCATTCCTTCCTCTAATTAAGGAATGCTGGTGGCACAATGGTTAAGAGCTCAGCTGCTAACTGAAAGGCCTGTGGTTTGAAACCCCCTCTGTGGGAGAAAGATGTGGCCGTCTACTTCCATAGAGATTACAGCCTATGAAGCCCTATGGGACAGTTCTACTCTGTTCTATAGAGTCACTATAAGTCAGAATCAACTAATGGCACCCAACAGCAACAACATTCCTCTAATTAACATTATCACCCTCCCAGCCCTGCTCCCCAAGAGAGAACCCTTACCAGGTCCCTAAAGTGAGGAAGGGGAACTGTAATGAAGCAGTTCACTGAAGGTAGGGTGAAGCCAAGAACATCAGTACATGAGGAACTCCTAAGCTGTAACTTAATAGCAAGGGCTGATAGCTCTCCCTTTTCAGAGGTGACTCTTGAACAGCTCTGACCTCACCATCAGAAGACCAGAAGGCAGAAATCCATAGACAAGAGCTTCCTGGCAGGAGGTGGCCTCAATGCAATGACTAAGCAAGTACAACTGGTGGGAGAGTCATATGAGAAATCTGCATGATGCCTTAAACTAGAAAAGAGGCATTGGAGGACTCACGCTTGTAAGTTATACCCACAGCTGGTAGCTTGGAGAAATGTGGGGTCACTAAAATTCCCAAAGGATGTCCTGCCTGCCAAGTATGAGGTTTGATGTAGAAAGTGAGAGGGTCAGTCTCCCACACTTGAGAGAAGTAATTTCAAATGTCTGTTTCTTGTGGACAAAGCTAATGAAACACTCTTTAGGTAGTGACAGCAGCAGACATCTCCACATCCAGCTTCTAGAGCCACCTTCAGAGGCAGAAGCTGACCCTTGAGCCTCCCCTGTTGCTGTTGTTAGTTGCCGTCAAGTCATTTCTGATTCATGGTAACACCACATGTGCAGAGAACTGCTCCGTTGGGTTCTTAAGGCTGTGACCTTTAGGAAGCACATTGCTAGGCCTGCCTTCCAAGGTGCCTCTTGTTGTTGTTATGTGCCGTCGACGCGGACCCGACTCATAGCGTCGGGTTTCCGAGGCAGTATCACTACGGAAATAGATTGCCTCATCTTCCTTCTGAGGAGTGGCTGGTGGATTTGAACCGCCAGCCTTCTGGTTAGCCGTCAAGTCTTAGGCACTATGCTACCAGAGCTCCTACTTTGAAATTTTAGTAGTAGTATATCCTTAGAACAGGAAACAGGGACTGTGGCAGCAAAGTGGCTAAGCACTGGGCACTGAAAGATCAGTGGTTTGAACCCACCAGTGGCTCCCCGGAGGGAAAGACCTGGCAATCTGCTCCCATCAAGATTACAGCCTGGAACACCCTGTGGGATGATTCTCCTATGTCCTGTAGGGTTACTATGAGTCAGGATAGACTGAACAGCACAACACACAACAAGAAGTGCTGGAAACAGGAACCAGACTAGGTTTTTAAGCATAAAAGGAATTCATACTGGGAAATTGATGCTTATGAAATAGTGGAAGAACTGAAGGAAGAGGCATCTAGGCCGGGGCCTCCTGGCATGACTGTTTGAACAACAGAGAATTGATGTGTTCACTCAATAACAGAACCCGTTATTATGACTTTAAAGTTCTTGAAAAATCTTGCTACTCGATAGTGCAAAATAATTTTTCCTTTTCTCCTTGAATCTTCTATCTGTCCTTACCAAGTCCATCCTGGAGGACAACAGAAAGTGAGTCCCTCTTCCCAGCTTTCCCTCTCTCCTCTCCCCTCCCTCACGGACCTTCAGTCTCTCAACTCTCAGTTAGTTGCTTCTTTTCAGTTTGTCCACCCCTCAGTCTTGTTTCTGCCTGCTCCCTGTTCCTGGTTCTATTTAGTCTTCTCCCAGGTGGAGGAGGCTGAGTTACTACTTCCACACACAGTGCTGAACAATTTACATATGATACCTCATTTAATTCTCAGTGAAGTTCTGCAAGATAATACTGTCTTATTTCACAGATGAGGAACCAGGAACTCAGAAAAGTCATATTTGAACCTGGATTTGTTTGCTTCTGAATCCAAGCCCTTCCACTTGTTAATGATCTTGTGCCATTTTGCATGTCCAGCCCCTAGGCCAGAGGCCTTCCGATGGAGACACGCAATAAACATGGGTGCACTGAACAGGTTCCAAGGCAGAAGCCCAGTCTCTGGCCACAGCTTTGTGGGTACATCACTCACAACAGGAGCTACAGAACTGTTGTTTTTATTCAGGGGCTCCTACCCTGTCTGTGTGTTCATGTCTGAGGCAATCTTTTTGAAAATGAACTTGGTGAAGCTATGGTTTCAACCCAAAATCTCTTCCAAATTCCCAGCAAACCCAAATTGTGTAGGTTGTAGGGGAAAGGCGTGTTATTTTTGGCAGAAAAAAATCTGGCAGTAAACTTCTGAAAACATAATAATAAAAGGGCTTTTTAACATCCTGTGTTTTCATCCATTTGTTGATTTTTGAGCATTTCTTCCCAAGCAAGCAAGGAGTTATGCAACACGATTTAAAAACTGCCAAACTTTATTTTACTGGTAGTTTAATTTCATACATTTTCTGTGTTTCTGTGCAGCTTATATGCTTTAGATCTTCAACTCAGGAATTGAAGTACCTATACAGTCTCCGAGAACAGCTCAGGGGCCACGTGAGGCTGAAGAGCAGTTTCCTAGAGGACAGTGAAAAGCTCTGAAAAGCTCATTGCAGACCATCTCAGCCATATACACCTCCTGTCAGTAGGTAGATAGGCCTTGAATGTAGGGGTATGCATACCTGTAACAACTGGGACTTTGCTCCTCTTCCTGAACAAAAAAATCTCAGATCCCTAGTTTTCTAGGTGTCTTCAAACACTCCCATTCCTCATTTTTCATAAAAGGCAGTCTAGTACAGGGGCTAGGAGTCTGGACCCTAGGGGCAAACAGCTTTGTCCAGTTCCTGGTTCTTCTTTTTCCCTACCTGTGTGACCTTGGACAAGTTACTTAACCTAAGTAGGGCTCAGATTCCTTATCTGTAAAATGAGGATGATAAAGCACCGATTTCAAAGGGTTGTCATGTGGATCAAATAAATTTATACATATAAAGTGCTCACTTAGAGCAGCCCCTCAAACTAAACTCATTGCCATTGAGTCGATTCCAACTCATAGTGACTCTCATTGGGTTTTCAAGGTGGTAAATCTTTACAGAAGTAGATTGCCCCATCTTCCTTCTGTGTAGCAGCTGGTAGGTTTGAACCACCAATCTTCTGGTTAGCAGTCATATGCCTTAGGCACTGCACTACCATAGCTCCTTAGAGCGGTTCCTGTTGTTGTTGTTGTTGTTATGTGCCGTCGAGTCGGACCCAACTCATAGTGACCCCTCCTTGCGTTTCTGAGGCAGTATCACTACGGAAGTAGATTGCCCAACCTTCCTTCCAAGGAGTGGTTGGTGGGTTTGAATCACCAGCATTCTGGTTAACAGTCAAGTGCCTTAGGCACTATGCCACCAGAGCTCCTCAGAGCAGTCCCTAGCATGTAGTAAACGCTCAATAAAAGTTGCTATTCTTACAATGAATTGCTTTTGTCTTATGGTATAAATCAGATCCCAACATGAATAAATCTTTAAGCATCTTTCTTAACCCCAGATTGGTAATGGACTCAGAAAGTCCAGTCCTTGCCAAAGATGAGTGGGAGCAGTAGTTCCTCTAGAACAATTTGCTCCTAATAATCAACCTTTGTCACTCTTTTAATTAAGCTCTTTACTGCTCCATTCAGAGGTTAAAACACAGAGGCAAAAGTCAGAGGTTAAAGCAACCTAGTTTACTGTCAAAATCCCTGGTTACGGTCTGGAATTGAACCCACACCTGTGGCTTGCAGCCAAACAAAAGACAGGCATATGAGTTGAACATTTACCTGAGGTAGATACTCTCCTTGGAGAGAACAATCATCAGAGAAAGAAGGGCTGTTTATGCACAGGGAGACAGCTCAGGGGGCAGGAGTACAGGGAGGGCTGGACACAGGGAAGAGGTAACTATTTAGAGGAAGTGAGAGGGGAGCTGTTGCATTGTGGTAAACTGTGGTCAGTGTCATGAGACAAAGTGTATGTGAACTGCTCTATGGAAAGTGAATTTGCTCTGTAAATTTTCACCCAAATCACAATTTAAAATAAATACATCCCTGGTTATAAAATGTGACCTTCCATGTTTTCAGTCCACTCAAGACGGTCTGGAAGCCATGAAACCCCAGTCCTGGCCACATCATTTACTAGCACCATGTGACATGGGACAAGTCACTTCACTTCTCTGAGTTTCAGTTCTTAACAGTAATATAAAAGGTGTGGGTCAGAACCCTGATTTTGGGTTTCCTCATCCACATGTCAGGAAAACTGGTACACCTCTCAGTGAACTGACTGGGACTGCACCAAGGTATAGGGTTTGATCATTGCTAACAAGCATTTCTACCAGCAATGAAGTCAGGTGAAGCAGGAGGAGCATACATAGGAGAGGCAGAGACCCCAAGCAGTTTTCTAATGGATGACATCCGAGGCCTTATGCCCAGATCCAAGAGAAGAAGCCTAGCTGGGATTCTGTGTTGCCCTAAGGGTGCTCCCCTAGCAAGCATCCTGTGTGTGGGGATGATGTGGAGCCAAAGTAAATGTTGTGAACCCTTGACCCAGTGGTTAAGAATACTTACTGGCATCAGAAAGATCTGAGCTCAAATTCTAGCTGTACCAGTTACTCTCTGGGTGACCTCAAGTCAGTCACTTAACTGGCTCAGTTTCTCAAAGTGTTGTTGTCATTACAAAGTAAATTTAAGGATGTTAAGCACCTAAGATATATCTGAGACAGAATAAACTTCTTAACTACCATTAATACGGAGATCTCATTATTCAACAGTAGCTGCTGATGGGAAGAGGGAGGAGTCTGGGATCAGGTGGTCAGAGGAAAGGGGATTAACCTGGCCTGCTAGGCTGGCCAGGTGTGCTTGCAGAGAAGGCAAGCTAGGAGCTGGTCCAGGCAGATTATTAGTATCTTCAGGGGCAAACTAAGCAGGAGAATGACTGTGGGATAATCTAATTGGTGGACCAAAGTCAGGAAGGAGGCATGGCTCTTGGCAGTTGACTTGTTTCCAGGAGACTCCCAGCCAGTGATGGGCTGGGGAAGGGTGGATAGCATACAGCTGGTAAAGAGCTGAAGAGGATAACAGGACCCTGAATAAGGGGCAGGGCACCAGTCTTTTATTTTATTTTATTGTGATTTGGGTGAAAATTTACAGAGCAAATTCATTTTTCGTACAACAGTTCATATACACTTTGTCTCATGACATTGACCACAATTTACCACAATGCAACAGCTCCCCTCCCGTTTCCTCCCGTTACCTCTTCCCTGTATCCACCCTCCATGCATTCCTGCCTCCTGAGCTGTTTCCCTGTGCATAAGCAGCCCTTCTTTCTCCGATGATTGTTCTCTCCAAGGAGTGTATCTACCTCAGGTAAATGTTTGAGTCGTACGCCTGTCTTTTGTTTGGCTGGAAGCCACAAGTGTGGGTTCAATTCCAGACCTGAAGGGCAGCTAGGGGCCATAGTCTCGGGGTTTTACCAGTCTCTATCAGAATAATAAGTTTGGTGTTTCTTTTATGATTTTGAGTTTTGTTCCACATTGTTCTCCCTCTCTACCAAGGATCTCCTACATGATCCCTTTCCAAGTGGATGACAGTGGTAGCTGGGCACCATCTAGTTCTTCTGGTCTCATAGTCATATAGGCTGCAGATCGGATGGTGTACCAGTCGTTAGGACTAATTGTTTCCACGAATTTTTGGTTTTCCTCATTTCTCTTTGCTCTGGATGAGGAGACACCCATCTTTGCATCTAGATGGCAGCTTGCTAGCTTTCAAGATCCCAGTTGCTACTCACCAAAGTAGGAGGTGGAACAATGTTTTGTATAGTATGTTATGCCAATTGAGCTTGATGTCCGCAGGGCACCAGTCTTAATGAGGGTAACTGAGGTACAAGGACAGTCCTAGGAACAAGGGCATTGCAATGAGGAAGGTCAACTAGAAGAAGAAAGGGGAGGAAATGCTAGGATGTGGGAAAGCTCCAGAGGCTCCCGGAGCTCTTTTGTAGCCCAGGAGATAATTACCAGCCCAACTGCCTGGTGGGTCTGAGCTTCCTGAAGTTCTTCCTAGGACAGTCACAGCCACCAGTGACTCCAGCACTGAGGTGAAGCCTTCTGGCGCCAGAGCACAGCTCCTAGCAGTGTGATAATCTGGTGTTCCAGAGAGGGAGGGTAGTCAGTACATGACAATCTGAGGGAGACAGAAGTGTGGAGAACATTCCTCATCAGTCACAAGGACCTGTGCTTGGAAGAAAATGACTTTTCTTATCTGTCTAGGCTGCACATGTAGTTTGTTCTTGGAAAAGAGAGCTCCTGCGTTTATCCCAGCTGTCGATTCAGTTTTATAACAACTGCTGAAGCAAAACCAAATGGAAAGGTTGGAGTGTAAAAGTAAATAAATGTCTTGGCCTGCAAATTTTGTGGAATTTCCCCAATAGTTTCCCAAACACGAAATGCTTGAGGTTCAAATAGGGATTTCTTTTTTCTTAATTTAGAAGCAACCCTGACTACTTGCATCCTCTAATAAATTGTGTTACCAGCAGCCTTGAAGTTTATACTTTAAGTTTACTGTCATTTTTTCCTACTCATTGGTTTGTAGTCAAGCACTACCCCTATAAGAAAATAGTAATAAATATCTGAGCTAGATGGTACTTTCCCTAAATCTCATAGAGATTTGTTACCTGTTCATAAAATTCTGATTTTTCTTTAATATTTGCTCATAGTATAGTTCAAAATACCTATTGCTTCCCTATAAATCACTTCATGAGTTAGGCCTCAACTTTGTTTGATCTTGTTGAGCTTTTGTTTGATCTTCTTGGCTGCCTAGGAGCCAAGTGTCCATATAAGGCCTATTCAACTTCAAGTATGTTCCAAAGGGATTTCATGTACACCTCAGCTTTGAAACAAGTTCCCTAAATACTTCAGCTCCACCTCCTTGCTAATAAAATTATCATTAACAGCAGCAATGACCTTTTCTTTTTATTATCTCTAATTGGAAGTGCTTCAAAGAAGTCTCTGGTTTGAAAAATGGGGGAAGTTGGCTCACATCTTTAAAGATTAAAATCATTTCAGTATAGATTATAAGATTGACTTTTTTTTAAGCTGAGTTCATGAGCATCGCATAATGATTAAAAAAAAACAGAATTGATCATACTTCTTAATGTATAACGATAACTGAAATATCTTTTAACTTACTTCTGTCACAAGAATTGCAATTTAGGCATAAGATCTGAGAAGATGGTTTGGGGGCAAATGGGTAAAGATTATTTCGTTGTGGATTTCATCAAAGGCTGTTTTAAAAACCTTGTGCTATTAGGCTGTTATTTTTGGAGCCATGGTAGTTATATGGGCCTCCCGTTTATATAAATAAGTAACTGGAACTTATATTTCCATCTAGCAGTGCAGAGATTTAATTTCATTACCCATTAATGAAATACACTATGTCCTTGGTAGTTATTTTGGCTTCAAGTTGCCTTTACTTTCTATCTCATGATCTTTATTAGATTTAACTGGCCTAAAACCAGCTGGAAAAAAAACTCCATTGTAATTCCCATTTATGGGTTTCACATGCTCTAAATCAGAAGCTTTTATAAAGGCTTACTCTATAAGTGATGAGTCCTGGTGGTGCAGTGGCTAAGTGCTCAGCTGATACTGAAAGGTTGATGGATCGAACTCACCAGTTGCTCTCCGGAAGATGAGGCAGTCTGCTTCTGTAAAGATTTACAACCTTGGGAACCCTATGGGACAGTTCTACTCTGTCCCATAGGGTCGCTATGAGTCAAAATTGACTTGACAGCAATGGGTTTGCTTCTGGCTATCCTATAGTAAATAATGTCCTTCAAAATATAACTACTTAAAGCCTGGTTAAATATCTTGGCCTCGACATTTTATTTGACCTGCCTTTAGACTTTTGTCATTATAAAGAGATTCCTTTCTGTTTCTGCTAGAACTCATTTCATTGAGGAAGTAAATATTAGTAGATTTATACTTGGTTATGAGTTCTATTTCCAGATGATTAAAAAGTGAATTAAAAAATAAATAATCTTTAATTTAATTTTATTGAGGCAAAATACATACAACAAAAAGGTTAGCCAATATGACCATTCTGAAGGGTACAACTCAGTGGCATTAATCATATTCACTGTGCTGTGCAACCATACCAGGATCCATTTCCAAATGGTTTACATCATCCCAAGCAGAAACTCGGCACCCCTTTAGCAATAACTCCCATTCCCTCCTCCCCCCAGCCCCTGGCAACCTCCAAGAAATGTTTGTCTCTATGTATTTGCCTATACTAGATAATAAGAAAGACTTAAAAACAAAAAGCAAGCAAACAAAAAAACCTGGAGAGGAAATGAAAGTTGTTTGCCTTGAGTAGTCCTAAAAACATGTTTCTGAGAGCACAGCCAGACCAATGGAGGTGTGTCATGAACTGGGATTTACTTCTGTGCCCCAAGATCAATTTTTAAAAAGACATCTACCCACATTGTAAGGGAGAAACTCCCAAACTGTGTGTGTATGGTGTGTGCATCTGTATTTGTGTATGGCAGTCAAAAAGTGATGTGGAATTATAGGAAAGACGGTGAAGGGAGGGAAGAGGAGAGGAAAAAAAAAAAAAAAACTGTTCAATGCTGTTCAAATGGTGAAAAGAGGTTTTTATCACATACAACTAAAAGGGACCAATTAAAATGTGGGAAAAGTGTTCCTTTGCATAGTCAAATGGCAGGCAGGGGAATATAATGTCAACAGAAATTACTACAGAAAGTTTCAGTAAAGGATTGCAGAACAATAAGGCCTTGTTAATCCCACACTGGTTTATTCAAATAGTGTGTAATTCAAAGCAATTGCTGCTCCCCAGGCAGGAATTTACAATTGCTGCATTTGAAGGGTGGATAATGTGTCATTCCCAGGGGAAATCAGGTCTGGAAAGGACTAGTGGTTGGAGAACCTCATGTGTCCCAAAACATCTCTACAGCAGGCCAAGTAAAACAAATGACTGAGAACCACCCTGTGAATAAGTCTGCTGGCAACTGATCGATATTTCCCTTGCTCTCTCCTGCCTTTTTGGTGGATGGCAAAATGTCCCCAAAGCAAGGAGGAAGGCAGGAAGGCAGGGAAGCGCAGGGCCTGGATAAGATATCAGTTTGGGAGTAATGCCTTCACTCCCTGGCAAGGGTGTACAAGTTCATTCAAGAGGACTCTATCATACATGTTTGGGCAGCATGCATGTTTAATTGATAATGATGGTGAATACACAGCAGCCTCCCTTGGCATAGTAACATTGGACAAGAGTCAAACATGAGTCACGTGCAAGAGGAGGCTTGACTCATAATACATTTAAACAATCTTAGTCAACAATCCTTTAGTTTTATGGTATCATTTTAGTGGAATTAAATGTGGACAGTTTGAAATTACATGAATTTTTAAAAACTCACCTTTGACTTCAATGAATAATTTGATTCATGCTTCCAGGGACTCTAAGTTATGTTAGTCTTCTAATAGCATATTACAAGGCCATGCTAAGCTGCTAGTTCCTGTGGACTAAAAACCAACAACCAAACACACTGCCATTGAATTGATTCTGACTCATAGTGACCTCCATTTGGCGTAAGTCTTTACGAAAGTAGATTATCTCATCTTCCTTCTGTGGAGCATCTGGTGGGTTTGAACCACCGACCTTCTGGTCAGCAGCCAAATGCCTTACCCACTATGCCACCAGATCTCCTCCTCCTGTGGACTAATTTAATTATGAATTAATTAAATCCTCAAAGCCACTTTTGAGCTGAGAGCTCCCTGTCAGACACTTAGGAAATTGATAACAAAGGACCTTAAAGTTATCCCTGAGGGGCACAATTGGTTAAGCACTCAACTACCAGTAGAAAGCTTGGTAGTTGAAACTTCCAGAGGCACCTCAGAAAAAAGGCCTAGAGCTCTGCTTCTGAAAGGTCACAGCCCTGAAAACTCTAGGGAGCAGTTCTATGCTGTGCACATGAGATGCCAGGAGTCAGAACTGACTCCATATCCCAACAAGGTACACGCACACACACAAAACTTACATGAGGCATCTTAGCCAGTTCACGTTCAAATCGCCTTTCATGGTCTGTCTGGGAGGCTGAGCTGCTATCACATGTTGTAGCACACAGGTAGCATCAAAGTGCTGCTATGGCAGAGGTGTTGACTGTTAACCTCAATGTACCCCAGCCCTGTGTAGTGAGGTGAGGCCATATCCTGTGCAACCAGTGAGACAGAAATGACACGTGTCACTTCTAGGCTGAAAGGCAGAAGAGCAGGTGTGGATTCTTCCTGCACCTGCCAGGATGATGGAGGCCTAGTGCTCCTATGAGACAGGTCAAAATGTCAGCATGTCTATCAACCAGGGTTCTTGAGCAGAATTTTCTTGCCCTATCCTCCCACCCACCTGGATTGGTCATGTAATGAAAACAAGAAATAAGCTTTTGTTATGTTAAGCTAAGATTCTGTATTTAAATTAACATAGTTTCACTAATACAGCTGCTTTTTTAGGGTTTTTGTTTGTTTGTTTTCTCTTCTAGAGGAAAATCCATCTGGAGGAAAAATGAACAAATCTGAGTAGTCCTTGAATGAGCTACTGAGGTGTTTGTCCTCCATGTTATTCCACTCCACCAGTTGCCATTGCTCCTTCAGAGAGTGGTGGAGGAGGATGAAAGGAAGAGTCAGTTAGGGGCTGATATCCGACAGTTCCCTTCTGATGGTTTGTCTTCTTGTTCACCACCCTCCTCTTGGGATTTCAGGCTTGCTAAACATACGGTACGAATCAGTGAAATTATTCATTGTGGTTTTCATTTGAGTGAGCTAGTTTCCGCTCCTAAGAAGGGTCTTAGCAAAACAGGAAGTTTTTCTTGGATCCAGAAATGGAACTCTGCTTTCTGACATTAGCTTTTACTAACTTCTGCAAATCTTATTTTCCTACTTCCCTGTTGGAGGGTGGGGCAAATAGAAGAGACTAGATAAAGCCAGAAAATGCTGATTAGTATAGAAATAATGTTAGGACTTGTTTATGCCAATAAGTTTGGAAGACAGATACCTGCCAACTGACTGGAAGAGATCCATATCTGTGCAAATTCCAAAGAAAGGCAATCCAATGGAATGCAGGAGTTATTGAACAATATCATTAATATTGCACACAAGTAAAATTTTGCTGAAGATAATTCAAAAATGGTTGCAGCAGTACATACACCCAGAACTGCCAGAAATTCTACCTGGATTCAGAAGTGGACATGGCAAGATGGATAACATTGCTGATGTCAGATGGATCTTGGCTCACAGGATACCAGAAAAATGTTTACATGTGTTTTATTAACCAAGCAAGGCATTCAACTCTGTGGATCTAACAAATTATGGATAACATTTCAAAGAATGGGAATTCCAGAACAATTAAGGAGCTCTGGTGGCATAGTGCCTAAGGCACTTGACTGCTAACCAGAAGGCTGGCAGTTCAAACCCACTACCCACTCCTCAAAAGGAAGACTGGGCAATCTACTGCCATACAGATACCACCTTGGAAACCCAAGGAGGGGTCGCTATGAGTCACAAGCAACTCGATGGCAGTGAGTTATTATTATTTTTTTCTTTTTGGTTTGAGGAACCATAGACCGAGAGGCAGTCGTTTGAACAGAACAAGGGATACTGCATGGTTTAAAATCAGGAAAGGGGTGTGTCAGGGTTGTATTCTTTCAGCATACTTAGTCATTCTGTATGCTAAGCAAATAATCTGAGAAGCTTGACTATACAAAGAAGAACACAGTATCAGGATTGGAGGAAGACTAATTAACAATCTGAGATATGCATATGACATAACCTTGCTTGGTGAAAGCAAAGAGGACTTGAAGCACTTACTGACGAAGATCAAAGCTATAGCCTTCTATATGGATTACATCTCAACATATTAAGACCACAAAAATCTTCAAAATTAGACCAATAAGCAACATCATGACAAAGGGAGAAAAGATTGAAGTTGACAAAGATTTCATTTTACTTGGCTCCACAATCAATGCCCATGGAAACAGCTGTCAAGAAATCAAACGACATATTGCATTGGGCAAATCTGCTGCAAAAGACCTCTGTAAAATGTTAAAAAGCAAAGATGTCACTCTGAGGACTAAAGTGCACCTAACCCAAGTCATGGTAAAGAATACCGAACATGCTATAGACTGCCAGAAGAACAAACAAATCTGTTTTGGAAGAAGTACAACCAGAATGTTCCTTAGAAGTGAGAATGGCAAGACTTCATCTCACGTACTTCGGATATGTTATCAGGAGGGACCAAACTCTGGAGAAGGACATCATGGTTGGTAGAGTGTCAGCAAAAGAGAGGGAGACCCTCAATGAGGTTGACTGACCCAGTGGCTGCAACAATGTGCTCAAACATAGCAAGGATTGTGAGGATGGTGCAGGACCAAAGTTTTGTTCTGTTATACATAGGGTCATTGTGAGTTGGAACTGATTTGATGGCACGTAACAACAACAAAAGTTCTTAAATTCCTACTGATTTGTATTTTCTATCCCAAATAATGAATACATATTACGTAGGCTACCCAAGCAGCTGTCAAGAAATCAAACATCATACTGCATTGGGCAAATCTGCTGCAAAAGACCTCTTTAAAGTGTTGAAGAGCAAAGATGTCACTTTGAAGACTAAGGTGCGCCTAACCCAAGCCATGGTATTTTCACTCTCCTCATATGTATGTGAAATCTGGACAATGAATAAAGAAGATCAAAAAAGAGTTGATGCTTTGAGTTGTGGTGTTGGCAAAGAATAGAGATAGTACCATGGACTGCCAGAAGAGCGAACAAATCTGTCCTGGAAGAAGTGCAGCCAGACTGCTCCTTGGAAGAGAGAATGGCCAGACTTCGTCTCACCTACTTTAGTCATGTTGTCAGAAGGGACCATTCCCTGGAGAAAGATATCATGCTTGGTGAAGTGGAGGGTCAGTGAAAAAGGGGAAGGCCCCCAATGAGATGAATTGACACAGTGGCTCCAACAATGGGCTCAGGTACAGCAAGGATGGTGAAGATGGTACACGACCGGGCAGTGTTTCATTGTGTTGTACATAGGGTTTCAACGAGTTGGCGCTGACTTGATGGCATCTAACAACAACAACAGGCTACCCAAAAATAATAGAAGGGGTAAAAGTACCTTTAGTTTTCAACATTTCTTTATCTAACAGAGAAATTGGACAGTCTTCTCACTTTGAATTACTAATCAGCTAGGTTTGGGTTGGTAAACCAGGAAGTAATTGGACTAGAAACTGCTAGTTATCCTCTAAATCTGTACTTCTTGTATAGTATAGTGTAGTGTAGTGTAGTAATAAAATTATATACGAGTTAAAGTTTGTATAATAAAAATTATTACCAGTTTCCCAGCCTCCCTTGCAGCAGGTGTGGTCACAGAATGGTGCGTGCAACATCCAGATTATTGTCTTATAGAGGAGGATTGTCTTCACCTTCTCCTTTTCTGCTGGAATTTAGGTGAGAGGGTAGGAGCTGGAGCAGATGTCTTGACTATGAACTGGAAGCTGTATATGGAGGGTGTCAGCAGAGTGAGAGAAGCAAATTGGGTCCCTGGCACTACCGAACCACCATTGTATTGTGAGATTTCTGTTACTGTTATTGAACCTGCATCCTGAGTAATACCAGATACATTTAGCAGAACAGTGCTCCCACTTCCTGACCCTGGAAAGGGATGTGTTCTTTGGAAAGAATGTACAATTTAGTCAGTCAAGCTTTCTTTTGTTTATGGGCACAAGCACCAAATTCTGGCTCAGTGATCAAGAGTGAGTACTTTATCCAGGACCTGTCATACAACAGGGATGGTAGGAAAACTGCAGAAGCTGATTTGACATTTTCAGTTGGTCATGTATGTTTAGGCTATTGGTTTCCAGCTCTCTTCCCTCTCTCACTTTTGTGCTAAGGGAAAAAAGACTCCAGATTCAAACATGTTAAAAAAGACCTTTTTATTAAGCCTTAAATAGGACAAAGACAATCATCTAGGATGAGGGAAACCACTAAATGGAGTCCACTGATTCACAGCCATGGGGCTAATTATACAGGATAGAAAAAGGAAATCATCATAAAATCATGACTAATGGCAGGTCAGTTCATCACTGTCACAGGTAGGACTACAGAAGCAGAAAAGGACCATGATTGGGATACATACAAAATTGCAGATTAAAAGGGGTTACAAATTTGGTTCTGGGGCTTGACCACCTGTTTACATGGTGGACCATGCAGCCTGAGTCATAGCTACAAGGTCATGCTACAAGACAATACCAGAACCCCAACCTTTAACTTACATTAGATAACATGTGGATATTTTCAGTAAATATTAAGGACACACCCAGGCAAGTTCCCTAGTTCTTTGTGTGAGCACAATCTACTATTACACTCTTCCTGAGGGCTCACTGCCTGTCCCTAGGTTTGCCCTGGGCTTGTCTGTGCATAGCCATGTTGCTGGTTTAGTAACAGAAAGAACTCAAATTATGGCTGAACTTATGTCAAGACTCAAAATGGCTTTAGGGCTCCCGCTATAAAATGCAGCCAGCCTGCCACAAACCAAATGCTTTCAAAATTAAGCTTGAATACACTTTCAGAGAGCGAGCTGCCTGATTTCTCCTATAGAATTTGTGCACGTGGTGCTAAGGGTTGTGTGTAGCAGGCCCACTCAAATGAACCTTCTTGCCATCAGCCTCAAGGCCATGTCTACCGCTCATATATATTGACACTCAGGACGTGTTAAAATGAATTACTGAGAATTAAAATTGTTTATGTATTAACACACAGGGCAACTTAAAATGGCTTAGGAGCACCAATTTTGAACTTTTGGGACAGCTCTTAGGAAAGCAAAATATGCTTACTTTCTGAGCTGTGGCTGCTTCAGTGGCCAGAGATTTCAGCCAGAGATTCTAGTCTGCAACATTTCTGGGATCCGCTGAGCCCCCTTCATAATTTACTACAGGATGTCATAATTTAAAGAGTTAGAAGCCCTTCTAATCCAAGTCGTCAGCTGCTCTGGTCTACTCTTGGAAGTTGCAATTTACCCAGGCTACTTAAGACTAAAACGATACGTTATTGAATTCTGCAGATATTTTATAGTTTTGTCTGAGAACTCCCCTCACAGAGGTACTTTATCTTATTTCTTTTCCTACTTTTTCCAAAGGAGGAATAGAAAGAGTCACACAGCAGCCGCAGGATTTAATTATTTCTCCGTCTGAAAGTCTAACTTGTTTCCAGACCACCCTCAGGAGTTGTAACTTGACAGCATTCCAGCCCTTTAAGCATCCTCACTGAGAAGTTTTGTTATTCGCTATAAACAGTGGTAAATTCTCTGAACCATGTTGTTAAGTGCCGTCGAGTCGTTTCCGACTCATAGCGACCCCATGCACAGCAGAACGAAACACTGCCCGATCCCGCGCCAGCCCCACAATCCCTGCTATACTTGAGCCCATCATCGCAGCCACCGTATCAATCCATCTAGTTGAAGGCCTCCCCCTCTTTTGTCGACCCTCCACCCTACCAAGCATGACATCCTTCTCCAGGGAATGGTCCCTTCTGACAACATGACCAAAATAGGTGAGACGAAGTCTGGCCATTCTTGCTTCCAAGGAGCATTCTGGCTGCACTTCCTCCAGGACAGATATGTTAGTTCTTTTAGCAGTCCATGGTACTTTCAGCATTCTCCGCCAGCACCACAACTCAACAGCATCAACTCTTCTTTGGTCTTCCTTATTCATTGTCCAGCTCTCACATGCATACCAGGCGCATAGGCACACCCATATTAAAGTATTAATTACTTAAAAAAAAAATAGAACATGCTATGGAGTTGATTACTACTCAAAGCAACCCTATAGGACAGAGAACTGTTCCATAGGGTTTCCAAGGCTGTAATGTTTAGTGAGGAGCTCTCGTAGCACAGTGCCTAAGGCACTTGACTGCTAACCAGAAGGCTGGCGGTTCAAACCCACCAGCCACTCCTCCGAAGGAATGTTGGGCAATCTACTTCCTAATGATACTGCCTTGGCAACCCAAGGAGGGGTCACTATGAGTCAGGGCCAACACAACGTTTAGTGGGCTGTCTGCTACATGTTTCTCCCACAGAGAGGCTGGTCTGTTTAAACCGCCAACCTTCATGATTAGGAACCACTGCTTTTAACCACTAAAGCCACCAGGACTCCCTGTTAATTACTAAAACATCTCACAAAGCCAAATGTAAACAGACAGTGAACTGCAGATCCAGTGGAACTCTTTGTCTCTGGATCCCCTCCATTAGCACAGGTAACTGAGACCTGACACTCATTAGTGCGTACTTAAGTTTTAGACCGCTTACTCCAAGTGAAGTGCCTTGGCGGAACAGCAGTCCTTTAAAAACAACAAAAAACTCATTTGTTTTCTAGGCCCTCGCCCTGCCTTTGCTGGTGTCTGAGCCTTTGATTTACAATATTCTACCCATGCAAACCTTGGCATTCACTGGGATGCGACAAAAAGTTTAAGGTGTAAACCAGGAGGAACCTTTTAAGGACAAGAGCACACGTCAGGGTGGGATACAGGGAGAGGAAGAGAGAGTTAAAGAGAGGAAAGGCAATTAAAAGACACCACAAGTTTAGCATAAGTGACTGAACCCAGAGGCTGAGAAGGCTGGACTGACTGAAGGAGGGTTATTGAATGTGGTTTTGCTGACCAAGCCAATCCCTTTGGTTCAGGGCCACAGCTTCCAGGGGAGAACTCATGGCCCAACGGACTGTAACCAGGATGGCCAGTGTGGGAGTTCCCTCCCCTCCCGGTGGAGGTCTCTTATTTGTTTGCACAGTCAGAGCTCAGTGTTCCCAGCTGTAAGTCTTGGGATTTGTAGCTTATCCCCTGCGGGGTGAACAATAGCAGCTGCAGTCATCTTCCAGAAGGGAACTTGCTTCCTCAGGTTGGAAGTCCAGTTGATGATGAATGCAAAAGTTTTTCAGAAGAGAAAATGATACACCCCATGAGCCAAACTTTGGAAAACTGCGAGGTGCCAAGTCAGTGGGAACCAACCCATTTCCAATGACTATCATTAAGGCAGGGCTGGATAGGTGGGCTTTCTTGAGAAGGAACCCTCAGTACCGGTGCTGACTGTCTGAAATGAGCTGCCAGAGTCTCCTTCCATTTCTGAAGACTGCATAGTTCAAAAGTCTCTTTGGAAAGCCCTTCTAATGCAGTGTTGAGGTCACAGGCTCTGCAGGCAGGCTGAGGTTGGAAGTCTGGCTTTTCCACTTATTACCTGTGTGACAGTGCAATTTCCTCCTGTGGAAAATGGGAATATTAGTCTCTATCTTACTGGATGGACGATTGTTGTAAAAGTTAATGTCTGTAAAATGCTTAACATGGTGACCAAGAATGTAATATCAAACCAAACCCACTGCTGTTGAGTCTATTCCGACTCACAGTAACCCTTTAGGACAAAGGAGAACTGCCCCATAGGGTTTCCAAGGCTTCTTTACAGAAGCAGACTGTTTCATTATTCTCCTGCAGAGTGGCTGGTGGGTTCAAACTGCTGACCTTTTAGTTAGCAACCCAATGCTTTAACCACTGTGCCACCAGAGCTCCTAAGCATATATTAGGGGCTCAATAAATGGTTAACTAGCAGTTGTTCATGAGAAAATGAATATGGCTAAGCACTGAGGCAATGGAAGGAAAAGAGAGACAACAATGTGAGATACCTAATGTAAGGAACATAGGAAAAATAAGCACGGGGCACTTATTACATACAGGCCCAACCAAAGAGCCCAGGGACTCAGGAGTCAGAATCACCCAATGTCTTCTTCAGGTAATTGGGTTTCTTGGGAGCCCAGGAGGTAGTAGTAGTAGTAGTCACCAAAGTCCACGTCTGCCACTGAAGGATGGTCTTCTAGAATAGCTGGAGTGAGAAGCTGTGAACTGAGCCAGAGGAAAGAAATTTTAGCTGTAAAGCCTAAGCAACACTGGAAATGAGTGAGACTAGATAAGGGCAGAATTCTGGAACCTACTTGTGAAAATGGCACGGTGGTGGCATCAGACCTCCTCATCTAACTTCACGATGAGGAGGAGAGAGAATCAGCATCAGCCCAAGGCTGATCCTTATAAGGTGGAGGCCAAATATACCTTCTCCCTCCAACCTTTTTACAAATTCTGACACCAGCCATCCCTCGGCCCATGGCACTCTCTACACCTCTTCTGCATTCCCTAATTCATTGTAATGGCCACGTGGAAGCTGCAGACTATACTCACAGTTAAGGGGTTTACCAGGGAAGCATCAGATTACAACTCGGAATCGGGATCAGGAAGCATGTAAGCAAAGTCTCACCTCTGCAGTACAGGTTAACACTCCCAGTTCCTTTGAGCCATGCAAGGTTCCTCTCAGCCCTGTGAGGACAGGCCTCCTCTCCGAGTCCCCTCAGAACAGGCCTTCTCTGTTGGTCCTCAGCCCTTGGCCCCGCCTCTGCCCTGCCCAGTCAAGTGTTACCAAGCTTTTTTTTCACCTCTACCACTAAGTGCCCAGAGGTAGCCCACTTTGCAGAAAGCTTCAGCCTGAAGGTGTTCAGCTCTATCACTCCATGGGTTGACATGCCCACTGTAGCCTTATTCGGTGGGCTATGGAATCTATCACACCGTCTCATGCTGGTCTTCTGGTCCAGCTGCCGCTATCTCTTTACCACTGCTTCTTGATGTTTCCCACTGTCTCTGGTGTTATAGCTCTTTCTCTGTATTCTGGGTCTAGGAGGTTCTCAGAGCAGGGATTCTGGGTTCAAAGCATGTGGCCCACTTCTGGCTCTTCTTTCTTGATGGTAGTGAGGTCTCCCCTTCTTGCCTCTGGGGTGACTTATTTTAAGCCTAGCAGGATGGCAAACCTGACTAATCCCTTTGTTAGGGTTCCATATACCTTATTTGCATGACCCAACCCTCCTCCACACACACATACACACAAGGATTCTAAACACCTTATTTGCGTTATTAGCACGCTGTCCAATCCGCTCGTTGGGCCACAAGCACCTTATTTGCATAGTCCTACCCAACCATTTGGGAGCTCTGGTAATGTAGTGCCTAAGGCACTTGACTGCTAACCAGAAGGCTGGCCAGCCACTCCTCGGAAGGAAGATGGGGCATTCTACTTCCATAGTGATACTTCCTCAGAAACTCAAGGAGGGGTCGCTATGAGTCGGGTCAGACTCGATGGCACATAACAACAACAATACCCAGCCATTTTGTAGGAGTCACAAGACCATGCATAGCTAAAAGGGCTGTATTAAGTAATTCACTGCATGGTCCTGCTATTCTTGTTAATTGTAAATCAAGATTCACACAGGTTCTACAGCGTCAATCATACTACTTTCATATTTGTTCACTGATAACAAAACAAGTCCCGTTCATAGCCTGAGAACCCATTCAGAAACTACCTTCGTTCAGAAAATGGCCTCTGGACTCTAAAGAACAGAAGGCTGAACACAAATCTCCAACTTTTTATGCTCATATTATCTTTCAATCATTCTATACCTTATGCTTCTAAGATCTACCATATAACCATTTAGTTAGAACATGATAATGAGAGAGTAATATTTCTCAATAAGCACTATGAAAAAGTACAAAGAGATGTAATATGCTCCCAGACTTCAGAATTGGCATGGATCAACTCAGCAAAATGGCACTAGAGATTAGAATCATACCTGTGCTTTTATTTTTTTGGTTTACTTTTTAACATTCCTCACATAGGCAAGAATCATATTGACATGTCAAGATCGTTTACTGTCTTCAATCATGCTTAATATTGACTGCACGTAGTTATAATGAAAAATTGCTATTGTTAGCTGCTGTCAAGCTGGCCCCTGACTCAAGGTGACCCCAGGCACAACAGAACAAAATATTATCCGGTCCTGTGGTCCGACTGTTGTGACCCCTGGGGTTTTCATTTGCTGGTTCTCAGTAGATCACCAAGCCTTTCATTCCAGTCTGTCTTAGTCTGGAAGCTCCACTGAAACCTGTGCAGCATCAAAGCAACACACCAACCTCCACTGGCAGATGGGCGGTGAGTGCGCGTGGGGTGCACTGGACGGGAATCAAACCAGGGGTTCCCGCACGGAAAGTGAGGGTTTGACCACTGCATTACCATTGCCCCCCACTAAAAACAGCTACCATTTACAGAACTCCTACTATGAGCCAAGCATCCATGCCACATGGATTACTTACTTACTTTGTACTCACAAGAACTCTATACAGTACTTACGATTATCATCCTCATTTTACAGATGAGTAAATTGAAACCTAGAGAGATTAAGTACAAGGTCAGAGCCTGGTGAGTGACAGGGCTAGGAAATAAGAATTTGTGAAGGGAGGGATAAGCCTCTTTAGTTGTAAGAAGAAGAAGAAAAAAAGAAGCAGCAAAAAAGGATCACAACTGGGAAGGTAGGCTGAAAGTTACCCTTTTTCCCTTTTGAGTTAACAGCTCAGCAAAAGCAAACTATCCGTCATTTAAAAATGATACACTAGAGGGCGCTAAACACACAAGCTGTGACTTTGCAACTTTGTATCAACGTAGTTCCTACAGTGCTGTAAGATACAAACAATCAGTCATGGATTCAAGCCCAAAAGGGCCCTCCAAAAAGGATTTGATGAGATTTATAATCACTGAGATTTTTAATTTGAGAAGCTGTGTTTCTATCTCCTGGGATGGGGGGCGGGGGAGCGGAGGCACAGACAACAAAGAACTTCACTGGTTTACATTACATGGAACAATTCGTAATTTGTTTCTTCTTGATACTAACTGCTATTCAAAGTGTCTTTCAGCTACAAGGTTAATTTTTCTTTGCTCTGTCTGCTGAGTGGGGAAGGCAAAAGGCAGGATAACCTGAATGAAAATAAATTTTTTTAAATTACACCGAGATAGACTATTAGCTTTTAAATGTTATTTAGCACAGTGAAACATTCATATTGTAAAATAAATAACGAGAAAGAACCCATATCCAAGAGCTTAAAATAAAAAGGAGCAAGACCCTATCAACCCCCAGTAGCACCATCTTTTAGAAGTAACTCCACATCTCTACGTACTATCCTGGTGTTTCTGTTTCTTAATTCATGAAACTGACATTATCTATTTGTTTTTCTCTATGAAAACTGTGGAGTTAGCGAACATCCATCTCTTATAAGTCACAAGAGGATTTACAAAGTAACTTTGAGCTTTTCATTATTAAAAAGGCAATACATCATCATTGCAGACCTTTCTTAATATTTTCATGCACATTATCTTTCTTCTTTCTCACATATATATTTTTTTAAATGGAATTACCTTGTACATGTTATTTCATTACACTATACATGATACACATCTTTCCATGTCATTACAAATTCTTCAGTTTCACTTTTTTTATTGTTATAACCAATATAAAGCGTATAAATCTTAAGTCTACACTGGATGGGTTTTTGCATTATATGGAAATGTATACCACCATTCCGAGAATACTCTTCTCACCCCCCACTGCCAACTCAAAGCGACCCTATAGGACTAGGAGAACCGCCCAGTTTTTCCAAGGCTGTAAATCATTACGAGGCACACGCTCACCCGCTCATACAGTACAAAGCGCTGTAAAAAGGAGCGAGTCAAGTTTAATCTAAGTGCAAACTTTCATAAGAACTGGCAGTCTGAAAGACTGCTTGGGAGAGAGATGACAAACATCCTGAAGAGCTGTCAAACAGCTGCTCTTCTCAGGTGAGGGGGCATTGCTATCCTTTTCCAGGGACCCGGAGAAGCAAAAGCACTTTCTATACAGTACTTACACATACCTAATATGGCATTGAGCGAACTCGCGCTCCTTCAATCCGTTTTCCTTTTACGTAACATTTATGCCACATACTCCTCTATGCCAGTTACTGTTTTAAGGGCTTTGCATGTTTTATTTCACTTGACCCATCAACAACCTACTTTTAACAAATGAGGAAAGGCTGAGACAGGTTAAGTAACTTTGTCAATCTGGACACAGAATGGTGAGGGGTTGTTGGGGGAGTCATAATTAAAACGCAGGTTTGTCCCATCGCTGGACCATTATTACTCCTGCCTCCCCCGACTGAGCATCACGATTAACCAACAATCATCTCTCGCCCCAGGACAATGGACTGACTGGTCCCTACGAGCATTTCCGGAAGATGGCGTCTACGTCGGCCTCGGAGTATAAACGGACTGCGTCACGACCGGAAAAGTCGGAAGTGCCGCTTAATTACGTTCTTCGAGAAGACGAGGAGCTGGAGGTGTTATATGGAAAGATGGAGAACAAACCACCGAAAAAGCCAAAGTTCTGGGTCCTTAGACTCGCAGGAAACTCGGGGCGGAAGTGGAGCGGGCAGGGGGTGTGCCCAGGGGCGGCGAGAGGCCCGCGCGAAGGATGTGCGTCTTGCAGGCTCCCCAAAGATGACGCAGGGGATAGGATGGGGAAGTGGAGCTGCACGTCTCTGCTGGCGCCTTTCCCATCCTCTGACCCTGAGGACTGGATCTCATTAGTTTACTTCTGGCTGCAGGAAATGTTCAGCTGGGAGACTCCAGCAGTCTGGAGTGGAGCTGCGGATCTAATCCATTGCTCTCCCGTGACGCTGCTTTCTGGCGACAACTGCAGGATCACGGCCTAGGCGACTCAGGTATCTCGCCCTCCCCGCCGCAGCCTAGACCAGCCTGGAGGGCCACGCCCCTCGTGACGCAAGCAGCAGTCTGGGCTACGCCAGTCATTGCAGAGGCCGGCCGGCTGACTGCCTAGCGCAGACTCGAAAGCTGGCCCTCAACTCGCTGGGGCCAAAGGCCAAGCCACCCACATCTTGTTCTTTCAGAAAGGGAGCTAAGTTTGGACTGCTTCCTAAAGTTCACGAGGACAAAATACCATCCCCCAGAGACAATAATTTCCATAAAGAAATTTCTCCTTAAGTGTAAATTGGTTGGCGGATACTAAAGGGGAGTTTTTAAGTGTGTTCAGTTACACCAATTATGTATCATACACAGTAAAAGAAGTTATTGCCACAGAAGGACCAACCTAGGGTAAAGGACCACGTTTGTGTCAGTCAGACTGGTTTCAAAAGGGCTCAAAGTCTTCTCTCTTTAAAAAATTCCTTATTGTGATGTCTCAAATCATTAAGCAAAAACCAAATCAATTGCCTTGGAGTGGATCCCAACTCAAAGTGACCCTACAGATAGAGTAGAACTTGCCCCATAAAGTTTTCTAGGCTCTGATATTTATGGAAGCACACTGCCACATAGTTCTACTGGGGAGCAGCTGGTGAGTTCAGACCACCACCCTTTTGGTTAGCAGCTAAGCTTTAATATCAGAGCTGCTCAGACACGTGAGCTTTTTTTTCCTCCAGATGCATGAAAGGGTCATTCTAGGTAGAATAACTCAACATTCGCTGACCTTCCTTCCCTAACAGGGTGTTGAAATACCAACCTTCTTTCTGAATCTCAACACCCTGCAGGGATTCCAAATCTGGAGCTGCTAGGCAGAATTTAGATGTGTACTATGTATTGCACAGGACGAACATGCTGCAAAAGACCTCTAATGTTAAGAAGCCAGATTTCACTTTGGAGACTAATGTGTGCCTTACCCAAGCCATGCTATTTTCAATCCTCATATACATGTGAAAGTTGGATGATAAGGAATTCTCGAAGAGTTGATGCCTTTGAATTACTGTGTTGGCAAAGAATACTGAAAATACGACTGCCAAAAACAAATCTGTCCCGGAAGAAATTCAGCCAGAATGCTCCTTACAAGCCAGAACGGCCAGATTTTTTCTCATCTACTTTGGTCATGTAGTCAGAAGAAACCATTCCCTGAAGGGTATCCTGCTTGGAAAAGTGGAGGGTCAGCGAAAAAGGGGAAGACCCTCAATGAGATAAGAGTGACACAGTGGCTGCAAGGATGGTGCATGACTGGGCAGTGTTTCGTTCTGTTGAACATAGGGTCACTATGAGCTGGAGCCCCCATAGGGTCGCAAGTTGGAATTGACTGGATGCAGTGCGTTTGGGTACAACTCAACAGTACATAACAAGGGCAGAATCTGTTCAGTAAACTTGGAATACGTTACTTTAGAGACTGAACCTCTTGAGAAAATATTGTGAGAAAGGATTTTTTAGCCAAGCTGTCAAAGTGTTCATGGCACACAACTGGTTAATACCTGCTTATTCAGGGGTAAGGGAACAATCTCTCAAATGACGTCCAGGTCATTTAGGCTCATTTTGTGGCCGGTAAAGAGTGTTTTAGAGAAAGGTCACCAGCAGCCCTATCCAAATGAATGGATTACTCCAGTAATCAGATGGACCTATTTCCACCTTCTGTTGGAATTTTAAGCTTTGCTGGTGTAGTGGTGAAAAGCATCTGGCTGCTAACCAACCCACCAGCCACTCCACAGAAGATGAGGCAATCTGCTTCTGTAAAGAATTACAGCCTTGCAAACCCAATGAGGGTTACTGAAAGTTGGAATCAACTTGATGGCAGCGGGTTTGTTTTTGGTAGCAGTATTTTAATTGTTCTTTGCAAATAATTTGAAACCATCAGAATAGTCCATTTGTATAGCAATGAGTTTTATACTGAACCTAGTATGTAAACAGTTAAATTGTTTTTGGTGAAAGTTTACACAGCATGTTTGTTAACTTTTTAGACAAATTTTCTTGATGATTGTTAACTCTTCAGTTATATTTTAACTCATTCCACCAAGTTAATTTCTTCCTAAGTTTACACTTTTGAAAGTGGTATTAGTTTCTCTGATCTGTAATTATATTTTTTTATATGAAGATACCGTTAGTCAAGTAGTCATTTTGTTCAGCAAAATAGAGGATTATAAAATCCCAGCTGTGATGCAGTTCTTCCGTGTGCAGCTCACAATAGTACTGTCCCTCCCACTCCCCTGTAGAATTGCACTGTAATTCATAGCTCTCCCCAAGTAATGCTTGTTCAAATATGCTCTTTACCATTATTCATACTGTTAAAGTACTGATCTGGGTTTCATAACACATCCCATCAATAAGGAGCCCAGTATTATGGTACCATTTCTCCTGTTATTTTAAAAGACATCTCTTCACTGTAGTTTCCATTATCTCAAAAGAGAAACCTTTCTTTTTACCAGGTTCCTTTTCAGAATACAAGGGGCTCTGGTGGTGTAGTGGTTAAGGCATTTTGGCTGCTAACCAGGTCAGCTGTTCAAAACCACCAGTTGTTCCACAGGAGGAAGATGAGGCAATCTACTTCTTAAAGATCTGCAGTCCTGGAAACCGAATGGAGGATGCTGTGAGTTGGAATCAACTCGATGGCAGTGAGTTTGGTTTGCTGTTGGTTTTTCAGAATATAGGACTGATTTGACTTGGCATATTTGTCAGGAATCTGCACTTTAAACAAGCGCCACAGGTAATTCTAATGAAAGTTAATGTAGGATCAATTTTAACCACTGGTTTATACATTAACTACATCCAGCTTGCTTTTAATAGTTTCTTGGTCCTAGGTACCCTTCCCAACCTGTAAGTTTTGTAGAATTAGATGGAAGATTATCTATGTGAGGCATGGTAGCCACCAAAGTGAATACCCCATGCAAATCTGCTTTAGAATTCTGTAAGTTCTATAAAGTAAGGAACATGGTCAAATGAAATGTGCTGGGTGGAAACTGTGGCCTTTCTATAAACTTGTTTCACAAACGCTTTGTTATTTTCTCAAGAGGTTTAGTCTCTGAAGTATTCCAAGTTTACTGAACAGATTCTGCCCTTGTGATGTACTGTTGAGTTGTACCCAACTCACAGCGACCCCTCCTCCTTGGGTTTCTGAGGTGGTATCACTACAGAAATAGATTATCTCACCTCCTTTCCGAGGAGTGGCTGGTGGGTTTGAACCACCAGCCTTCTGGTTAGCAGTCAAGTGCCTTAGGCACTAGCCTACCAGAGCTCACCTACTTATGATTAAAATGTACAATTCCTTATTACTTGGGTTAATACTAAGCGCCTAGGTTGAGAGACAAGTTGTTAGAGTTAGCCAATGAAACCTCTTCAGGTCAAAGAACTTAAATTAAAACTAAGAAGAGACCTCATATTTGTAGTCCTCATTTTGCCTAATACTGGCTAAATCGAATAGCCTATAGTTGCTCCTCTGAAAGATTTAAGACAGCTGCTGTTTCATCTATAGCTATGTCCCCTGTGCCAGGCAGTTTACAGGGCTGGTGTTACTATCAGCTTGCTCCAAGGATTAAGTGTAAGTGCCACATGCTAGAAGCTGATCAACAGAATTTGCCCCCAATTGCTGCTTCCTAAGCAAGTATATAAAGGAGCCAAGGCATTCTGACTGCTAACCAGAAGGAAGGAAGACCGGGCAATCTACTTCTGTAAAGATTTACCACTTTGGAAACCCAATGGGGGTTCGTTATGAGTTGGAATTGACCCGATGGCAGTGTTTTTTTTTTTTTAAAAAAACCAAGTATATGGATATACTGACTTAAGCTTTTCCATTACCTAAAACTGCTAAATTGTTCTGCAGAACAAAAAATGCAAAGGAGAAAATTTTCAGAAAGACTAAGCAGCTGAAGAGAACAACAAAAGATAAGGAGATAAATTCAAGTAACAAAATGGGGTATTTCTGAAATTAAACTCCCTCCTCAGTCTCCTGAAATTGGCAGTAAAATGTATGTTACTCATTAATGCCTCATGAAGCAAATTCTCCTTTTGGGGATTGTGATTCAGTACTCTGCTTTGAACTTTGGTGTACAGTCAAAGGTTCTTAAGAAGGGAAGCTACATATGGCAAGTACATATATTCACAACTCACGTTCCTGTTTCATTAGCAAAGTTTAAATCCAACATAGCTTTGTTAATTACTGCTTTATAAAATGCTTATACCTCATTGGAGAGTCAACTGTTTTAAAAGGGAATCTTTACTATGCTTTTTGTTTTTGGTTAACTTTTTCCATAATCTGTCAAATTATGAAGAAGCAAATGATCTTTTTCCATTAGTTTATTCTCTATGAATACTGAGCACAATATAGACCATGATTCAATTGACTTAGTACTAAACTCTATTTTCTTTTAAGTAAGTATACTGCCAATGCGATACTGCAGAAAAGTTGTTACATAACCAATTATCTAGCACCAGGGGGATAAGATTATTTAAAGCACTCAGTAGAGTTATACTCAAAGTTAACATCTCTACTTCCTTTGTGTTGTGGTATCTTTATTATGTCATTAAAAGATGGGTATAAATCCCTATACTAAGAATTTAACTGAATATTCCAAATATATAACTGAATATACATGCTATTAAAAATAAGAAGCCCTAGTGGCACAGTGGTCAAAGCAATTGGCTGCTAAACTAACCAGAAAGTTGGCAGTTCAAATCCATCAGCTGCACAGAGGAAGAACAATATGGCTGTCTGCTTCTGTGAACATTTACAGCCTTCAAAACCACATGGGGCAGTTCTACCCAGTCCTATTGGTGGGAATCAACTCAATGGTTGTGCATGTTTTTAGCTTATTAGAAATTAATCTGAATGATGGCATATTGTGTCATTATTGCCTTTCACATGGTGTATATAATTATTTGGCTATTCATTAACCAGTTCTTAGTATATTGACTCCAAGCTAAACGGCTTTGCCTCTTTTCTGTGTACTGACTTGTTTCCTTAAAACAAAACCAAACAAAAAAAGTTATTAGTATTTTTTGTTAAAGTGTACATAACAACATAGGTTCCCATGTAATCTTTTGATCCCATATAGTTCTTTTTAAAGAATAGTATGCTAAACTATTGTTTGGTTTTAAAACTTCAGGGCTTACTTTCAGTTTAAAGGTTATTTCAGGGCAATAGTTTTAGGGCTTTATCCAGTCCCTTAACTAACTAGTTTCTTCAATCACCACCAGGGTCTCTGGCTTACTGGTTGCTCTTTAATCACTATTCGTTCTCCTTTAATTGCTCTAGCCCACATATCTGCACTTTTTCTGTAAATGACCACAAAGTAATTATTTTAGGTTTTGCAGGCCATATACAGTCTCACATATGCCTCTTATCTTCCTTTAACAACCCTTTAAAAATATAAAAGATATTTTTACTTCCAGGCTATGGATGCTGTAGTTTGCCTACTAGTTCTTGTCCTTAATGGGAGAAAAGGAAGATGGTTGGTTTTAGTAATTTTTTTTTTAAATTGTCATTTGGGTGAATATGATTCATTTTTAAAGCCTAAAGATGTTGTAGCAGATGCAGTAGTGAAATCTGGGAGAGCCAGAATGTGACAGAACTGCCTTGTTTTTCTGGGTCTCACAGGTTTCCCACTTTGACAGGGTGCAGTCTTAACTGCTACTACTATCATTATTAAGAATCCTATCTCATAAACACTCAGAAATTGTTTCTTTTATATTTTATATTGTTGTTGTTGTTGCTGTTATGTGCCGTCGAGTCGGCCCCGACTCATAGCGACCCCTCCTTGGGTTTCCGAGGCAGTATCACTACGGAAGTAGGATTGCCCATATAGGACTTTGAAAAAAACTAAAACATTTTTTATGATTTACCTGTTTATTCAAGTTATGTATAAATATTTGCATATACCAGTCAAACAGAAGTTCAGGTGGTGAAATAGTGCCTAAAGCATTTGACTGCTAACCAGGTTCAAACCCACCAGCTGCTCCACAGAAGGAAGATGGGACAATCTACTTCTGTGAAGATTTACCACCTTGGAAACCCAATGGGGGTTCACTATGAGTCAGAACTGATTTGATGGCAGCGAGTTAAGTTCGGTTTTTTGGACTCAAAGATAAGGATAAAATTCACTTTTTAATAAAAACAATGTTAACAGTTTAGTTTTGTGTTTTTGATGAAATTATTGAAACAAATTTCTAAGTCCATAGCCTTATCAAAAAACTCTCGGTCTCTAACTTTCCAAATTCCTTCAAAGCCTTTATATAGCTAAAAACTAGTGTTTGCCTTAATGGCTCAAGCTCTTCCAATGATAGGTCACCATCTTCATTACTGTCATCTTTAGAGTACACAGTTTCTTGCAGGTTTTTATCATCCATTTCTGAGGCAATTTCTTTGTTGTTATCAATTTAAGATGAGGCACTGACTCTCTTTTCTGGAACACCACTATAAATGTCATTTATTGTGTTCTGAACCTGCATGCCAACCTCATTTACCTCCCCACAAGCTACGCTCCAAGTGATTCCATGATTTTTTTGAAGCTCTGAAGCCACCCACTGGAAGCAGAAGAATTTATCAACTTTTAAAACTTTTGCCATCTCCTTCACCTTTGCTTACAGGATAGGTCCTGAAATGGAAACATTATTGGCAGAGGCTTGAAGAAACCACTCAAAAACAGACTTATTGATTTCTGCATAATTTCCATCCCTTACTTTCTTGATGTTTATATTAGTGCTATTCATGTATTTTTCAATTATTTTATCCTTTTCTTTCATAATCGAATAAATTTGTGTTTTGCCACACTTAATTACAGCTTCTTTGACACTCTTTTTCTCTTTGGTTATCACTTTGACAACAAACTTTTCTTTCAGAGATAAATTTCTCTCTTGTCCATGGCTGTAAAGGAATAAAGTTTCTTAAAAAAGGAAACAGAAAAGGAAATGAGTTCTTAAAAAAAAAAAAAGAAAAAAGATTTATGATCTTCAAAAACATAAGTATCTCAAACAAAAAGAAAAAAATGGAAACTACCAACACCATTATATGATAAATTACTACACTTCAGTAAAATATTTAAGGAAAAAAAAAACATGTGACAAGAATGTTTCGCTTCTGTACACATTGAATGTGTTAAGTGAGGAAATGCTTTTTTTCAGGCAAAATAGGAAATTTTGAAGGAAAAAATTTTAAGGAAATGAAGGAATTTTTAAAATTGTAGTAATATCAAAGTTACAAACAACTAAAGTGAAAACTAAAAAAACAAAGAGAGGAGTAAAATCTCTCAAGGAAAAGAAATGTGTTTTGCTCGATTTTAATAAAAATAAAGAAGTGTATTAGTATTTCTTACCTTCTTCCAAACTTAGGGATGTTGTTCTTTGCTGAAAAAAATTTAGAGGCAAATGAAAAAAGAACAAAAAAGGCAAAAATGTACAGAATAGATGCACTCAGAGAACAGGAGTGACGCATAGCAAGCACTCACTACTCACAGTAACAGTGCAAAGGGAGGGGGAAGACTGAGCCTTCCCCTCTGGCTTGTTCATCTGCACCTTCTCCTATTTGGGTTGCAGTACTAATGATTTTCTGATTCTGTCCTCATCTCTCTGCTTCCAGTTTTTAAACTGTATTTATTAGGCTGAAGTAATCATTTTATAGGAAAATATTTGCGTTTTCCTTCTCTGACAGATTTCCACCTTACACAGGTTCCGACTTTCACCATTTTACCGTATAAGGACAATTGTGAAGACTTAAAAAAGAACAGTAGACCTGGACTGCTATCAGGTAAAGTGCAACTTTATGCACACATACATGCTTCACCACTATGCTTTTCTGGCATCTCAAATTACCAGAGTGCTTTTGTTTTGCCAATATAGCAAGAATTAAAATACATCCCTAATATATCTTGGGGAAAGAGAAACTTGATGGTTATAAAATAGGAAATAATTGAAACAACTGAAATACATGTTTATTGCAACATGGATACAATTATACACTTATGTGTGTAATTTTATAGTATTACACTATCACATCTTAAATTTCAAATAGCTCCTAAAACTTGCCTATGTGATTCTAGTTAACATAATGAAAATTACTGCTTATTAAAATTTTCCCATAGAAATAAAAATAAAACAAACCTCTCCAAAAACATTAATATTAAAAGCTTCATGTTTACTTGGTTAGAGTTCATTTATGGAGCAAGCTGGTGCAATCAGGACCAAAACAAGCTATGCTGTCTGCCACTTGCCTACCCAGTCCTCTTTCTACTCACACTTTGTGGGACACAACTAAGTCAGGATATCATATTCAGTTCAAGGGAAAAGCAGCTTCCTAAGAGTTGTCCAAAGATGTAATAAACTGCTTTACTATCACTGTGGTTATCTGAATGGAGGTCAGTTACCTCTAGGGTAAACTTAGGAATGTACAAATATGGAAAGGAGTTGGCTAACAATACATACCCCTTTTAGAGGGCTTTATACCAATCTTAAATACTGTTAGTCTCCACTAATAGTAGTGAAAACTTATGCTGATATAGCAAGACCATTTTGACAGTCCACAGATATACCTGCTCTCTTAACACAGTATTATTTGAGAGGAATTTTAATACACTGTTCTCATTCATGTATTTGGCACTTGTTGGTCCTAGGAATAGTTGATACTTTGGATGTTGTCTCTAGGGACAACAGAAATCATCAAATGATAAACAACAAAAAATGAAAGTTACGTTCTCTTCAACACTCTTGACTCCATTCTTATCACCTCCCTTTGGTGCTTATATAGTACGTTATTTATAACTCTACTCATAAATTATCCCTCATTCCCTCTTCAAACAGGCAGAATGATTACCAGAGTGGAATGCTGAAGTACTAAAGCCCACTAAAGTCATTTGTCCCTTCAGTCATGAATTTATTAGGCAAGGAATTTAAAAGTAGTTATCTTAAAAAACAAACAAACAAACAAACAAACAAAAAAAACTTCCCCTCTTCCTCCACAACATTTTAACCATATACTCTTAAATGTAATTGTATGTTCTTTTGCCTTTCAGCTAATGATGTATGCTACTTTGGTTTCCAGATTGCGGGAACTAAGCATATTTCTTAACTTAGAAAAATAACAGAGTCCTCCAAACTAGTATTTAATTTCTGCCTGTTGTTGTTGTTGTTATGTGCCGTTGAGTCGGACCCAACTCACAGGGACCCCTCCTTGGGTTTCCGAGGCAGTATCACTATGGAAGTAGATTGCCTCATCTTCCTTCTGAGGAGTGACTGGTGGGTTTGAATTGCCAGCCTTCTGATTAGCAGTCAAGTGCCTTAGGTACTCTGAATATCAAAGTGAAGAAATCCAATGAAGTGGGAGTAACTATGACTCTCTTGAGATAGCCAATATTCTATCATCTAATTCATTATGCCCAAAAATGGAAGAACAAGATCCTCACTGTTCTCCCTGCTACCCAGTGAAACCACAGCCATGGCAATGGGCTTGACAATAAGAGTGGGGGAAGACCCTGTTGAACTTAACTCTGATCTAGAGGAAATGAGTTTGTGTATTTTCTGTTCCTGGTTAATCTTATAAAGTAATAACCATGGCAGGAGTTATTCAAGACTAAAAGATATGTGAGAGTTCCGGCAAGATGGCGGACTAGGCAGAAGGACTGCATCAGCCCTCTTCAACAAAGAAAAGGGAAACCAATTAACAGACACTAGAAGATAATCTTGGACCCCTGAGCCTTGAAGGGAAAGATACAAAAGTGGACTAAACCCCAACTTGCAGAATAATTTGTGTGAAAACACCAAAAAAGGAGACACACAGAGCTGTGGTCTGGCAGTGACAGACGGCTTGGAGATTCCCGAGTGGTGGTAAGACCTAAGAATTAACCTTAAAATCACCCTGCTAGCCAGGGACTTCACGGACTGTGGATGGTGACTGGGGAACAAACGGAGAAGGTGAAGAGAAAGGTGGGCTGAGCTGTGGACTTTTGCCGGTCCGGAGGACACCGCCATTCTGTAGGTTTAAAAAACGGCTTGACTATTTTGGATATTAAAAGACACAGCGCTCTCGCAGATTCCTGTGGTGGTAGGACTTAGAATTAACCTAAAAATCACCCTGCTAGCCAGGGACTTCACAGACTGTGGATGGTGGCTGGGGAACAAACAGAGAACATTAAGAGAAAGGTGGGCTGAGCTGTGAACTTTGCTGGTCTGGAGGGCACCGCCATTTTGAAGGTTTAAAAAGCGGCTCAACTATTTTGGATATTCAAAGAGACAGCGCTCTCGCAGATTTCTGGGGCTTAAGAACACGTTCTGCTTTCCAGCAACCCCAAGGATACTCAGGGCCTGCAAGACTGAAAAGGTACGACATTCTTCTTGTTATTACACCCTACACCCGCTTGGTGAACAGAGGTGTGGCCATCCTCACTCCCACCT
>NW_006921594.1:15468567-15475557 GCF_000298275.1 Orycteropus afer afer | reverse complement strand
TCAATGACATGAGACAAAGTATATGTGAACTGCTGTATGCAAAGTAAATTCGCTCTGTAAATCTTCACCCAAATCACACACACACACACACACACACACACACACACACACACAGACTAAAAGATACCTGTCTGTATTCTCAGAAATGATCACAAAAATCATTGTTTATTACCAGCTTGATGAAAGTGCGTTTTTTTGTTTTTTGTTTTTGGCATCATGTATCTACTGTACTGTTTCCCAAATATCTATTTGCCTTGGCTGTATTACTGACTTGCTGAAATAATTTTTAGTTCTTTATATAAGTAATTTAAAAACTAAACAAATGCTTATTTATCAATCTAACGTGGAGACTTTAAACATAGAGGATCAAGAAAGCTGACTTTGTAATAAGCAAGTTGATCTCTCTCAGGCTGAAGGCATATTAGCCAAGCAAAAAGACAGATGTATAAAAAAAATTATTCAATTTATCAAGAAAAGATACCTATTTCTGGCCAGCACATTTTCTCCAAGTAGATAAACTAAACTGCAAGTCTAATTATATTTTAAATGTTGCCTGTTGAACATGATACAAAATAGTATATTCATGACTAAGAAGTAGATCCTTAAAAGACCCAGACTGTAACATCTAAATTTCTATAGTTGACTGCTCTTAAGTTATTAACATTAAATGAAGTGATGCTTTCTGCTCTGAGTTGCAGTTGTGGGATTTATAGTTAATGGTTTGACTTTTAACAGAAATCTTTAATTGAAATGTCACATCCTCTATCTTAATTAGCTGTACAAGTACCAGGATGAAATCTCCCCCTTCACAACAAACCTCAACACAGATTGGTCCCAGACCAACAAGACTTGACCCTTATTTTTTATATATATATATATATAAATCAGTCCAATAGGGTATTAAAAATTTCTTAGGGATAAAACCTTATGTTCTTAATTCTGATGCAATCTCTAAACAGAAAGAGGCAAAAGATCTACATTCAGTGAATGGGTGGCTATGGTGAACCTCTATTCTAGGATCTAGTCACTATTTTTTGGTTCAGGGTTTAATCTGGTCCTTAATGAGAGATACATTGAGGCTGCTGGACAGGTTTAAGAGAACTAAGACTATCCTCAAAGTTTATGCCGAAAACTAAAAAAGCTAAATAGACAGTAGACAGTATAACTGAGTTTACTCATAGTTAGGTTCCTAACCGCCTGGCTCTGAGGTGAGTGACTTGGCAATTTATATTTCATGTCTCCTTCTCATTTATAAAATAAAGGAGCAAAGGAGCTGGGTTAAACTTTAGGTAATCCTTCTATGTCAATGTTCACACCATATACAATATTCCCAGAGTTATGTAAATACTACCTTTAATCTACTAGAATAAGGGGTAAAGATATAAGGAACTCTGGTGGCATAGTGCCTAAGGCATTTGACTGCTAACTGGAAGATTAGTGGTTCAAACGCACCAGCCACTCTGTAGAAGGAAAACAGGAAAATGTACTTCCGTAAAAATTTACTGCCTTGGAAATCAAGTCAGAGTAGACTTGATGGCAGCGATTTTTTTTTTTGGTTTGCTTGGAATTACCCAAAAGGCAAAAGATCCAGTATATTTGTTTTTGAAGTTGTGAAATGAATCCTGATATAAGACTGATGATGTAGTGTTTATATACTTATTTATGTATATATGTAGTGTTTATATACTTATGTAGCTTTATGTTTCAATAAGAAAAATTTCCCCACATCCTAGAGCTAACCTTAAATATTACATCACACATGTTAGGAGTCCTAAAGATGGAGGGGTGAGTTAAGTGGAATTTAACATTCTCATGGTAATCTGGAGCAGAAATTAACTTAATTTGCCCTAAACATGTGTCTCAGAAATGAGGCTTCTCATTCCCAGATACTTTATTATCAGAGTCAGATTCTGAGGGTGACCAAACTGATACTTGAATGGCTCACTGCAATAGTCCCCCCAACCCACGTCTCAGGTTGATTATGACTAACAGCACAATAACATGTGCCAAAACAGAAAACTGTCTTTGCACTATAGCTTTACATAGACTTTTTAATGAAACATTTCATCCCTTATCTCTTAAATGTTTCCCAAAATAGAATTTGCACAAAAAGCACCTGGATATGAGAAAGGCTTGTTAAAAATGTAGATTCCTGGTCACATTAAGTAGTAACTCAACATATGGCTCTGTGGGAATTACTACATTCTAAGAAAATAGTTAATAATGATACATCTTTCTTGTTTTTAAAACCTCTGGGTATAGCCCAGGAATCTGTATTTTAGTAAGCTTCACAGATGATTATGGTGATATGGCTTGGGAACCAATGGTTTGCAGCATTTTAATATACTCTACAACAGAAAATAATTTAAAAACAGTTTGTTTGGTAATGGAAAACTTGGTAGCCATAACTTACAATCCTTGATACAAGAATTTTGTTTTCAATCATAAAGCGATCGAGATGTTCCAAATGGGTGACCAATTAAATTATGCCTTAGTTTTGTGTATTTCACTGTACATAACTTATATTTCAATAAAATGCATTAAAAAAATAGAATTAAAGGCACTGACATTTCTACTGGGAGCTCTGGTGGTGTAGTGCCTAACGCAGTTGGCTGCTAACCAGATGGCTGGTTGTTCAAACCCACCAGCCACTCCTCAGAAGGAAGATTGGGAAATCTACTTCCGTAGAGATACTGCCTCAGAAACCCAAGGAGGGGTCGCTGTGGGTTGGGATCAACTTGACAGCAGTGAGTAGTGTATATACATTTCTATTAGTTTGCAATTAACATTTCTGAAAAGAAATTTGTTCTTATCTACAGAACAGAGTAAATAAAATTATTTACTGTTATAAACCTGGGAAGTGATTTTAAACTTAAGTGTGAGATTTCCCCTACAGAATATAAAGCTACTGGTGGTGTGGGAAGGAACAGTAATAGCCTCAGCTTTACAAAGATAGGTACTGTTGAGGGTAAATCACTCAGAACTGACGCTAAAGAAATTTCTGTGCAGGGATAATCACATTTTCCCCAGATCCATCTTTCTTCACACCATACTGATAATCATGTATTTTTACCAATGCCATTTTGGGATGCATACCTGTTTAGTCTCTAAGATTTCCACTGTATATTGGTAAGCATTTATGGATCTCCATCCATATTTATGGAACTGTACCTATTCTTTTGAAAGATGGTAGACTCTAGCTCCCAACTTCTGTCTTGTTACTAGGGTTGCTGAACTATTTAGAAAAATTAAATGTGGCGATGTTTTCTGCTCAGAAGTGTTTAAAGTACACATGCACACATACACACGTGTATATATATTTAAATTATGCATTTGAAAGGCAAGGTTAAATCTGAAAAATAAGACTTTATAACCAAACAATGGAGGATAGACAGATACCTTCAAATTGCCTAATACAATTTAACACGTTTTTTGAAAGGAGACTTTTAGCTGCAATGGACAGACAAGAGTGCTTCACCTAGGATTGCTTCACTCGTTTAAAATAAGTGCTTGATGTAACCTAAGAGAAACAGATGTCTAATTTGTTTCTTGGTCTTATTCTTTTCTAGAGTAGGAATGGTTATACTCAAACCACTAGCAATTTCACGTTTACTAGCCTTACTTTGGAGCCTTGGTGGCAGTGCAAATTAGACATCCCTTGCTCTTTGGGAGTTCATATTCTATCAGAGTGAGTAGATTCTAAGTGATTACAACAAACTGCAGTAAGTGGTGTGCAAAACGTACACAGGATTATAAAAAACAATGAATTCTTCTGGGGGAGGGGATCAGAAGAAACTTCACAGAGGAAAAACAAGTGAACCAAAAGTGACAAGAAAGGAATATTCCACACAGAGAGAATAGTATATACAAAACAAAGGAAGTATGAGAGAACAGGAAATAGAAAAGAGTAATACAGGTGGAAGCAAACAAAGGAGCAACTCTAATCTTTGGGGGAAAAAAGGTAGGCAGCAGATCAGAGGGCTTTGTATATCATCCTAAGAATCATAAACTCAACAGGCAACCTGTATTCATTCATTAAAGAATTTCAAGTAAGTAATAGTAGATTCTCATTTGTGTAAAAATCACTGTGAAGTGATAGATGGATTTAGAAAAGGGCACAATTAAAAGCAGGGTAAACGAGAAGGTTACTACATAGTTATTTCCATATTATTATTATTTGATTTTTGTTGATTCATATCCTAGATTCATACATATGGAGATGAATTGCTTGATTTGTCCTATATCCTTCAAGTTATCATCAAACAATGTACCTGTATTCAAGGATGCTGAATATAAGTCTTTTCCATCTTTACCATTCACTCTAAAGACTTCTGTGAGGAGATCCTGGATAGAGTGGGAGAACAATGTGGAACAAAACTCAAAATCATTTAAAAAAAAAAAGAAAAAAAGGCCAGATTTACTGGTCTGATAGAGCCTGCTAAGACCCGAGACTATGGCCCCCAGTTACCCTTCAGGTCTGGGACTGAACTTACTCCTGTGATTTCTAGCCAAACAGTAGACAGGTATATGGAGTAAACATTTATATCATGTAGATACACTCCCCAGAGTGATTGTGGGAGAACAGAAGGGAAGGGCAGTGTTTGCACAGGAAGACAACTGGGGTACGGGGCAGGGAGTGTATGGGAGGGAAGGACACAGGGAAGATGTAACTATGGGGAGGAAGTGGGAAGAGAACTGTTACATTGTGGGGAATTACAGTCAATGTCATGAAACAAAATGTGTATGAAATGCTGTATACAAAATGCTCTGTACACTTTCACCCAAATCACAATAAAAATTTAAAATAAGTAAATAAAGGCTCCTGTGAGAAGCAAACATCCTTGATTTAGAAAGAACAAATCTAACCTGCCTGCCAAGAATCTACCTAGTCACTGCCTGCGACTAATATTTAAGGGAGTTACCCGCACACCTTGAGAAAGATGTTTTATTATGATTAATAATTACCCTGTTCTTATATGCCTTTCCTACAAGCAGCTCAAAAAGCCACCTGGTACACAATGCCTCTTTGATACACAGTCACGACCAGAAATGCAACATGCTTGGAAATTAAGTTCTACCAGTGAGAGGGAGATTGAAAAAAGGGCACCAATAAGTTCTGAGAAATCCAACTACTTTCAAATTCAGTTTTAAGTCCAAATAGCTTGTGATGGAAAAAAAAGCTACTCCTCAATTTAAAGAGGGCCTATCCCTACATTTGAGAGCTCTGGTGGCATACTGCCTGAGGCATGTGACTGCTAACCAAAAGGCTGGTGGTTCAAACCCACCAGCCACTCCTCAGAAGGAAGGCTGGGGAATCTACTTCTGTAGGGATACTGCCTCAGAAACCCAAGGAGTGGTAGCAATGAATCAGATCTGACTCCACAGCAATGGGTATCCCTACCTTTGGGAGCTCTGGTGGTGTGGTGCTTAAGGCATCTGACTGATAACCAGAAGGCTGGTGACTCAAACCCACCAGCCACTCCTCGGAAGGTTGGGCAAACTACTTCCATAGTGATACTGCCTCAGAAACCCAAGGGGGGGTTGCTGTGAGTTTGACCCTACTTGATGGCAGTGAGTTTGGTTTTTTTTTGGTTGTCCCTACATACTTGCCTTCCTCTGAACATTCTAGAGCCCCAAGTTAAATGTGGGGTTGCAGACTTCCGGTAAGATGGCAGAATAGGCAGACAAGAGACACACAGACCCTCTTCAACAAAGAAAAGAAAAACCAATTGACAGAGATACAGAAGATAATCCTGGAGCCCTGAGCTTTGAAAGAACTATACAGAAGTGGATTAGGCACCAACTAGGGGAAAAACCTGAACAAAAACAGTGAGTACAGAGACGGTCAGAGCTGTGGACTGTCAGGTACTCTGAAGGGACCAACAGCCTGAGTATTTCCAAGTGGTGTTGGGATCTGAGAATTGACCTAAAAATCAGCCCTGGTCACCAAGGGCTGCAGGGGCAACTGCGCTGGTGGCCAATGACTAGGAAGGGAAATAGCAGGGAGGGAGACAACCTGAGCTGCTGACTTTCTGCTGTCCAGAGGGCGCAGCCATTCTGAATGTTTATAAGTGGCTGCCATTTTGAATCTTTACAAGTGGCACCATTTTGGATTTTAAAGTGACAGGATTTTCATTCAGATTCCAAGGACCTACGAATAGGCTCTGTTTGCCAAGGTCGGCAGGGACATACAAGAGGCTACAACAGGAAAGGAGACAGGTGGTGAGTGTGTAAGTGCTGCCAACTAGCAAATAGAGGAGCACAGCACAGTACCCTGCTTGCGTAGATAACATATATAAACATAAAAACGCCACAATACCTCGGAGAAAACAGAGCATCACAGTCCATACAAAGAAGCAAGATAAAGCAGGAGAAACAAGGGACCAGGATATAGACCCAAAACTCATGCCCGAGGAAGATGCAGCATTGGGACTCCCTGATAAGGAATTCAAAAGAATTATATTTAGGTATTTTCAAAGGACTGAGAGACAGATCAAGGAAAACACAGACAAAACCCTAGAAGAATTTTGGAGGAAAATACAAGCACAAAATGACAAAATACATGTAAAATTAGAAATGATTCAAAATCTACAGATAGAAACCCAGAAGATTAATAGTAAATCGTCAGAAATAGGTAACACATTGAAAGGCAAAGGAGTAGAAAGGATGCAATGGAAGACAGAATTAATGAGATCAAAGACAAATACCTGAATACTTCTTTGGAAAGGGATCAATCAGAAAATAGATCAAAACAAAAAGAAGAAAGCCTAAGGTTCATGTGAGATACCATCAAAAGGAATAACCTATGTATCACTGGAATTCCAGAACAGGAAGAGAGCTTCCCTGATATGATGAAAGACGAGAATATATCCATTCAGGAAGTCTAACAAACCCTAAACAGAATAGACCCCAAATGAAAATCACCAAGACATATCATCATCAAACTCATCAAAACCAAAGACAAAGAAAGAAATCATGAGAGCAGCATGG
>NW_006921594.1:15467966-15468467 GCF_000298275.1 Orycteropus afer afer | reverse complement strand
GAACTTGGAGGACATTATGCTGAGTGAAATAAGTCAGTCACAAAAGGACAAATATTGTATTAGTCCGTTATTGTAAAAGTTAAGGAAAGGTTTACTATAGAAGGAAATTTTCTTTGTTGATTACCAGGGGTGGGAGGGGAAGGGAGGGAACGCTGTTAGACAGATAGAGATAAGTATTGATTTGGGTGAAGAAAAGGGCAATGTACCAAATGTGAGTGACCAATATGGCAGCATTGAAGATGACAAAGACAGAGAGGTACATGGGAGGTACAGACAACAACTATGAACCCTTTTGCACATACAGTACTGTGTTGTCAGTGAAGGCAAGCATGGGTATCTGGGTGGATAGATGGGTGGACAGATAGGTATGTCTACGAAATGGGGAGTGTATCCAGGAACATATATAGGTTGGCAGGCAATGGTCCTATAAGTTTATGTGAATGATCAGAATTCCCAGGTGTATAGTAGAGTTGACAAGGGGAAGGTTGTGGTCACTGCTTG
>NW_006921594.1:15461924-15467527 GCF_000298275.1 Orycteropus afer afer | reverse complement strand
ATAAACAAAACGAGCTCAGCACAGAAAATTATATGGAACAAAGAAATCAACACCATGAAAAAGCACATAACAAAAATGACAGCAACAAATTCATATCTGCCAATAATTACGTATCTGGTAAGGGACTTATCTCTAAGATTTATAGAAAACTCCAATGCCTCAACACCAAAGGAATTAACAATTCAATTGAAAAATGGGCAGAAAACATGAATAGACAATTCACCAAGGAGGATATTCAGGTGGTCAGCTAACACATGAAGAGATGCTCACAATCACCGGCCATCAGAGAGCTGCAAATCAAAACAACCACAAGACACCATCTCACCCCAGCACTGATAGAAAGGTTCAACGAAACAGAAAATAACAAATGCTGGTGGGCATGTGGAGAGATTGGGACTCTCATACACTGCTGGAGGGACTGAAGTGATACAACCACTGTGGAAAGCAATATGGTGATTCCTTAGAAAGGTGGAACAGGAGATACCATTTGACCCAGCAATCCCATTACTAAGTATATATGCTGGAGAGGTGAGAGCCAGGACAGGAACAGATACATGCACACTCATGTTCATCACAGCACTATTTACAATGGCAAAAAGATGGAAACAACCAATGTGCCCATCAGCAGAAGAGTGGATGACCAAACTATGGTATATACACATAATAGAATGCTATGCAGCACTAAGAATAACGTAGAATCTGCAAAACACTGCATATTATGGATGAACTTGGAGGAACATTATGCTGAGAGAAATAAGTCAATCACAGAAGGACAAGTATAGTGTTAGCTCACTGTTGTGGAGGGAGAAGGAAAGGTTTATATATGGAGGGAAATTTTCTTTGTTGGTTGCCAGGGGTGGGAGGCAGGGAACACTGCAAAAAAAAAAAAAAAAAAAAAAAAAAAAAAAAAGTCACGTTAGTTTTGTGTATTTCACTGTACATAAATTATATCTGAATAAAATGTATTATTATTATTTTTTTAAATGTGGGGTTGCCATGAATCAGAACTGTCAGGAAGGCAACTAAAAACACCATCTCATAAAAATGCATGGCAAGGAAAAAACTGTTTCAATTCATTTATACATATAAGATGTATCCAGGGCACACCTGACTTGTTACATCCTTCAAGAAATGGACCATATAGTCTAAGTACTACTGACTTGTGTTTTTGGGGAATATCTTATAGGACCGTTGGTGGCAGAGTGGTTAAGTGCTTGGCTGCCAACCTAAAGAGCAGTGTGAACCTCCAGCTGCTCTGCAGGAGAAAGGTGTGACAATCTGCTTCTATAAAGATTGACAGCCTTGGAAAACATGAGTCATTTCTACTCTGTCCTATAGGGTCACTATGAGTTGGAACCAACTTGACCAGTGGGTTTAGCTTTATGGGAAAGGTTGACAGGGGAAGACAAGAGGACTTTCATCTTAAATTTATGCATAAAAAACAAGGAGCTGCTTTTCTTCCACAAATAACCAATTTTACTTAGGAACCTGTACAGACAACTTAATTTATTTAAAAAGTTTAATCCTTAAAAATGAAACACAAAATTATTACATTTTGACCTAAGCCTCTACTTAAACTACCTTCAGAGTTTAGTCCTTATTCTTGAATATAATTTGATAATTCCCACTTAGCTGATGAATAATATTTCTATTTGGTATTTAGTTATCAAAGAAACGAGAGACACACACTATTAAGATCTCACAATCATTCTCATTTTCTTTGATGTATTTTCTATTTTGCTTTTAATTTCAGAGGTTATTTGGACTCTAAACTTCTGAAAGCAGTCTACTACCTAAGTGCAACTTGAGGCCAGCTTATTTCCTCTTTACAGAGGCTGAGGGCTTCCTATGGTACCACAGTTTGATTTATCAGTTATAAACAAACTCTTTCTTGCCTCCAGGGGTAGGGATAACAAATGTACTTAGAACCTGTATTTGCAGAAGGGCTATTATAGTAATCTACAGTAATGCAAAGTTGTTGATCAGGAGGTAAGTTTGTAAAAAGATTATATAGGGAAAGGACAAAAGAATGAGAACTAAAGATTAGGTACCTGTTAGGTATGGACAGTGTTAAGGGTTACTCAGGAACATAAGACATAGTTACTTAAAATACTGAAAACAAAAATATGTAACATTTAATACAAGTATTGCCTAAGGGACTGGATTCATTCAAGAAAAAAAAGGAAAGATGGAATTTGATCCGACTTAGGAAAATACAGTATTGTATTTCATTTAAATCTGGGTAATCTTGATAAACCCCAATTCTTTCATTTGTAAATGAAGGACTAAATCAGAAGGCCTTTCTGTCACATAAAATTAAATTTCTGTAAGATATGGTATAAAGGCAAACACAATGCAAGTATCCAAGCAACATACATGGAGTGTGAGTGTGTTCGTGTTTAGCTGGTTCTGACCTTTACCTATCCATAAACACTTAAAACAGCATGAGCACAATCTTCAGCAAAAAAGAGTAAGCTATAGTAGCATAGTGGCTACGGCACTTGACTGCTAACCAGGAGGCTGGCGGTTCAAACCCATCAGTCACTCCTCAGAAAGAAGGTTGGGCAATCTACTTCCATAGGGATCGCTATGAGTCAGGTAGGACTTGACAGCAGTGCGTTTTAGTAAAACCAATCTAGTACCACATTTGGCGACATCATACATGCTGAACAGGGTATGGACATCTTTTATTTTTAAAAGTACAGATCTAAAAAAAAAAAAGCACAGTGAAATCTGTGCTTTAGTTTCATACAGGTGTTATAATTCAGTAACAGAGACTTCTTTTATAAACTACTATATTAAGTAACACAGTTCATAAGCTGATGGATGAGAGATGAAGATAAAGATTTTGTAATTTAAATACACGTATTTTTGCAGTTTCTTAAAGTTGACAGAAAAGCCCTGGTGGCACCAACAATCAGGCATTCCACTAGACAGCAAAGCTGGTGGTGTGAACCCACTACCAACTCTGCGGAAGAGACATGGGGACCTGGTAAAGTTTTCAGACTAGGAAACCCTATGGGTTCTAGTCTTACAGGCTTGTTATAAGTCAACAGCACTCAAGAACAAAGTAGACAGAGATAAAGTAAACTGAACATATAGTCTAAAAATTTGCCTAGGCAAGACATGTTAATCCTAAAAACACCCAACACTAGCCATGTATACAATTCTATATATAAAAAATAAACAGAAATGCCCTTGGGGATTTTTTCTCAAAATTCTCACAATATTTTTCTTCTTAAAAGCCAATGCCATAGCTTATTTGGAGGTTATATAAGAATTTCTTCTGTTTCTAACAGGTATGCTTTAGGATTTATAAATGGATAGGGCATAAATAACCAAAAACTAATTGTAAAATGCACACTGTGATGGTGAGAATATGAAAGCTACCTGGGAATTACAATCAGAATTTTCTCTATAATGACTGCTCACCACCCAGTTACAACTTTCTAATCGCGCTAATTACGTATGTAGCCAAACAGCATTCAGTTTAATACTAAAGTCTTGGTCACAGAAGCATATACTATTACACAATTTGATTATGATTTCTGCTCATTTCCACATGTGCATACTTCCTCCTAAAGCCATAAAATTTGTACTTTGCACGAGCACATTAAATATAAGATGCTCAACCATGAACAAAAATACCAACCTGAAATTCTAAGCATTTTAATAAGATCTCTTTTGGGGCCTAGAATTTTTAAAAAAGGTAATCAGTTGTCAAGATATAATTTCTGACTTCTGACACAAAGGTATAGACATAATTGTCTGCACTATGTGGATTCTCAGCATAAAACTGGCCATACCAGAACTCTCTAAGTACGTTTACTAATAAACAACAGCTATCAATTATCCAGCATCTAATGCTGCCAGGCACTAAGCCACACATTTGCAGATATTAAAAAATTTACAAGGAGCCCTGGTGGTGCAATGTTAAGCATCCAGCTAACTGAAAGGTGGCCAGTTTGATCCCATCAGCTGCTCCTCTGGAGAAAAAACCTGCCCATCTGCTCCCTTAAAGATTACAGCCTAATGTGAGTTAAACATTTACCTCAAGTAGACACATGCCCTGGAGAGAACAATCATGGGAGAAGGAAGGGCTGCTTATGCACAGGCAGACAGCTCAGGTGGCAGGAGAGTATGAAGGGATGGACACTGGGAAGAGGTAACTACGGGGAGGAAGTGGGAGGAGAGCTGTTGCATTGTGGTAAACTGTGGTCAATGACATGAGACAAGGTGTATGTGAACTGCTGTGTGAAAAGTGAATTTGCTCTGTAAATCTTCACCCAAATCAAAATAAAATAAAATAATAAATAAATAAATAAGATTACAGCCTAGGAAACCCTGTGGGGAGACCTTACTGTCACACTTGGTCACAATGAGCTGGAATTGACTGGATGGCACACAATAACAAAACAATTTAGAGGAGGAAATAAGGAAGGTGAAATAAACCAATCGAGATCTGTAGCAAGAACTAAAAAAGGTTTTTAGCCTAATTTCATCTAAAGTTGAGATACGGAAGACTGGGAATGAGATTTACAACCTGCTACCACCACAACAGACTATCAATTGTCTAATTTTCATTTAGAGGTAGGATATCAATACCTAGGTTGTACTCTGGGCTGTTACTACTTGCTTCAGATTCGTGTCAGTCATTTCCCGTTTTGAGGTTGTTTCCTCAACAGGGAGTGGTGGGGGAGAAATGGCCTGAGCTACGCTGCAGAAGACATTACATAAAAAAACAAAACAAAACTATCTGGTCCCGGATTCCTGGGGCTTAAGAACACGCTCTGCTTTCCAGCAACCCCATGGACCCTCCGGACCTGCAGGACTGAAAAGTTTTCTGAAGGTTATTCAATTGTAATTTGTGTCTAATTGGGTGGGAGACAACAACAATCCCCATAAGACACAACTACATCCACACCTCCTGCAACTTCACTTACTTAGTGAGGAGCCCATTACCTCCTCCTCCAACGGGCCAATGATAAAAAACCACCAAGAAGAGCTGGAATCACCCTTGACTGCTCTTCACAAACAGTTAACAGAGATCTAAATACAACAACGCCACGATGCCTCAGAGACAAGAGACCATCACAGTCCACACAAAGAAGCAGGATAAAGTGGTAGAAACAAGAGAGCAGGATACAGACCCAGAACACATCCCTGAGGAAGAAGTTGCATTGGAACTCTCTGATAAGGAATTAAAAAGAATTATCTTTAGGTATCTTCAAAGGATTGAGAGACAGATCAAAGAAACACAGAAGAAAACTTAGAAGAATTTTGGAAAAAAATACAAGAACAAAATGACAAAGTAAATGAAAAATTACAAATGATTCTAAATCTACAGACAGAAATCCAGAAGATTAATAGTAAATTGTCAGAAATAGATAACACACTGGAAGGGCAAAGGAGGAGAATTGATGCAATGGAAGACAGAATTAATGAGATTGAAGACAAATACCTCAATACTTCTTTGGAAAGGGATCAATCGGAAAAAAATTCAAAACAAAATGAAGAGAGCCTAAGGTTCATGTGGGATACCATCAAAAGGAATAACTTACGTGTCACTGGAATTCCAGAACAGGAAGAGAAAAACAAAACCA
>NW_006921594.1:15451253-15460049 GCF_000298275.1 Orycteropus afer afer | reverse complement strand
TTGAACCCACATCTGTGGTTTCCAGCCAAACAGAAGACAGGCATATGAGCTGAACATTTACCTGAGGTAGATACACTCCTTGGAGAGAACAATCATTGAGAAAGAAGGGCTGCCTATGCACAGGGAGACAGCTCAGGGGGCAGAAGTCCAGGGAGGGATGGACACTGCGAAGAGGTAACTATGGGGAGGAAGTGGGAGGGGAGCTGTTGCACTGTGGTAAACTGTGGTCAATGTCATGAGACAAAGTATATGTAAACTGCTTTATGGAAAGTGAATTTGCTCTGTAAATCTTCACCCAAATCACACACACACCATCTGGTCCCAATTTACATTTTTAAGTTTCATCTCTCAATACTTCCTTTAGGCTTAGTCAAACTCATTTCTTACCCATAAAACACATTTTCTCTACTTCTGTTCTAGGCATTTACACATAAATCTACACTGACCACAGATCTGCTGTGCTCCCTTTCTCCCATCCCTTCACTATTAAAATCCAAATACTCTGCCCTCCCAGTACAAAAATTTTATCTGTAAAACACATTATCCACAAACTGAGGTTCATAGCTGAATGCTTTTAGTACCTTGGTTGTATCCCCACATGGCTTAATCTCAAACTAGACTGTAAACTAATAGAGTAGGTATTAGTCCTTCCAGTTTCTTGACAGGTACAAATATTCAAGTGAAGAGGAACACGATGGACAGAAACCAGGTCTGAGTGATAATGGTGGCCAAATACATGTTAAGAAAAAAGTGGAGACCAAAAGAAAGAAAAATAGTTTTATACCATGACTAATATAGAACCAACAAGTGAATTTTGGCACTATATTTTATATTCAACTGACTTGCTCTATTACCATACCATAAACACACGTTATGGCAAAAATTTTCAGACACTTGGCATCAAATCAGATTATCTATTAATTTTGTAATTTGTGCAATAAAATTGAAAGTCAGGAACTGTGTACTTCAGCTATAAAAGACACTGATTATCAAGAGCTCATAGACTAATGGAAAAGAGGAACACAAATGTGACAGCAACAAAGAAAAGCGAATGTCCCATTCTGGAAAGAAACGATATTTTGTATTTACTACAAGGTGACTATTGTTCCTGGAGCTTTTACATCTCATTTAATCCCCAAAACTACTACAATGAAGTAGTTAATATCTATTCTACGGATTAGGAAACTGAGGCCCTAATATTTAGAAAACTAAATAAAATTACACTGGAAACTCAAGTCATTCTAACAGTGATGCCCATGTGCTCATAGAAATGTTGGGAGGTTTCAGTATTCTGGCACACTTTAAATTTGTAGAGCAGCTGAGCGCCCAACATCACATTGAAATACATTTTTTTTATTTCTGCCACCACTTCATTAACCACATATTCCTTATTGTCCAGGGTTCTCTTGCAATTTGCGTACTGTTCCAGAATGACATCTACATTCTTCTTAGCCAGGAGCTACAGCTGCTTCTGCCTCGTAACTTAAGTCCCAGTCCTCAACAAACCATGGTTTTAATTCTTCAAGAGTCTCCACCTTAACCTCTTTCCTATTATTAAATGCCTCCTCACATAACCAAGTGTTTTAAAATAAAAAAGATTATTTTGGAAAGATATTTGATTATATGAAGTAGGTTAGAAAGGTGGGACCACTGACCAAAAAAAGCAAAGAAAATGCTATTAATCATTTTTGTGCACTATAGAATAATTTAACAGTAAATAGTAGTGCTTAGGACAGTTACAAATAATTATACTTTATTATTATTCCTACTATAACTAACCAGATTGAGGTAAGTATGTACTAGCAAATAATTTAGCTACCTGGAAAACTCCAAAAGAATCAGTTCCTTCTCCCAGGTCTATAATGTGGACATAAGATGTCAGCTTTCTTGCTAGATGTCAGTTATTAAGATTGAATGTACTTGGCTTTGACTTTTGTCTCTGAAGACTACTGACTCTCAACGATTTAAAAAAAAAAAAACAAAAAACTTTCTTCTCTTATTACCCAGGCAGCAAGCACAAATGTTTCTGTAAAGTCTTGTGTACCTTCTTTATTCTACTCTCATTCAGGCTCTTCTTTCATGTTGTTATTAAGGACATTACATTTTTAAGCTAGTTCCTTCCCTCGAGTTGAAGGTGGGTAAGATTTACAAGAAGCCTTAAAACAATTCATTGTCACACGACTAGGCTCAAAAGGAAGTCTTTAACAGTATACCAAAACCAAACCAAACTCACTGCTGTTGAGCTGGATCCAACTCATAGAGACCCCTCCTTGGGTTTCCAAAGCCAGCCTTTTGGTTAGCAGTCAAATGCCTTAGGCACTACGTCACTAGAGCTCCTTCAAACAGTATCAACAGGGCAAAAAAAAAAAAAAAAAGGAACTCTGGCGAGGTCAGAAACACAGCTGTTTAAATTTCTGCTCTGCCACTGGATAAGATTATCACTTACCTGGCAAACTACATACAATACCATCAGACATGGTTCTGGGCACTCAAAATATTCTTTTTTGGGGCAGGGGGAGGGTTGTGTTAGTGGTTAAGAATTTCTGGTTCTACCACACCTGTGGCTTCCAGCCAAACAAAAGACTGGCAGGCATATGTGTTGAACATTTACCTGAGGTAGATACACTCCTTGGAGAGAACAATCATGGGAGAAAAGCTGTTTATGCACAGGGAGACCGCTCAGGGGGCAGTAGTGCATGAAGGGATGGAAGCAGGGAAGAGGTAACTATCTGGAGGACGTGAGAGGGGAGCTGTTGCATTGTGGTAAACTGTAGTCAATTTCATGAGACAAAATGTATGTGAACTGCTGTATGGAAAGTGAATTTGCTCTGTTACTTTTTACCCAAATCACAATTAAAAAAAAAAAAAAGATTTTCTGGTTCTAGCATTAAGACTAGGAGCTCCGGTGGTGTAGTGCCTAAGGTACTTGACTGCTAACCAGAAGGTTGGCGGTTCAAACCTACCAGCCACTCCTCGGAAGGAAGGTTGGGCAATCTACTTCTGCAATGATACTGCCTTGGAAACCCAAGGAAGGATTGCTATGAGTTGGAGACAACTCAACAACACATAACAACAATAGCATTAAGACTACTGCATCCTTAGTAAACCATGGGATGGTACACCTTGCTATATTTTTTTCTCACATTCTTGTTACCCTTGAGTCCTTCCTTTTACCTGTTATATTCTCACTTACTCACTTTTCCTTTCTTTGATATTACATGCCAGCAACACATCAATCTATTCATAAAGAAATGCAAGTGCCATCAAAATTGAACTACATTTAAACAAGTAGAAACAAAGGTTGGGGAAAAACAGCAAGTATTTAGATATAAATGCTTTGAAAGGCTTAATTACCTACTAAGCAGTTTATCTTCTCGGAAGGAAGATGGGGCAATGTACTTCCATAGTGATACTGCCTTGGAAATCCAAGGAGGGGTCACTGTGAGTCGGTCCACTCGACGGCACATAACAACAAGCCAAGCAGTTTATCATCCTAACTGAAAATCGTTAAGGGCCAGAAATTTGGTCTTATGTGGTTAAAGTGTAAAAGCCCTGGTGGCGCTGTGGTTAAGTGCTCAGCTGCTAACAAGGAGGTCAGAAGTTCAAACCCAGCAGAGGTTCTGTAGGAGATAGATGTGGCAGTCAGCTTCCGTAAAGATTATAGCTTTGGAAATCCTATTGGGCAGTTCTACCCTATCCTTTAGAGTAGCTGTGAGTTGGACTCAAGCTGCTTGCAATAGGTTTTTTGTGTCTGCCTAAAATACGGTAGAAATGAATGCCTATCAAGTGTCAAGTGTTGGGCCTGGTCATATGTAAAAAATGGTCCATAATTACTTGGGAGTAATAGAGACTGAGAGTTTCAGAGGCACCTCCCACAAAAAAACTCCCCAAAATTAAAGTTGTATTGCCCAAGTGGGAGCAGAGGCACTTCAGGTAGTGTGTGGATAAAGGCACCAAGTATGAAATAGCACAGCATTCTTGGGATAAAATGCACTTTGGCACATCAATGGCTATCAGAAAAATAAGGTAGACGAGGTGGACAAGACCCAGATCAAGGAGAAAACTATAGCAATAAATCTGGATTCTTCCCTAGTAAATGGGGGAGGGAGAGCACTAAGTTTTAAATAGTGGAATAATATGATTAAATACACCTGTAAACAGAAAAGGCTAAATAGAAGACTACTGAAATTGTGTAAGTGATGATGATTTGAACAAAAACAATAAGAGAAGAAGGTTGGAGTATAACTTAACCAAGTCATAAAACGTAAGCTGAGCACTTTTGGAGGATTGGGGAGAGGAGGAAGAGAGAGATAGTAAGTGAAGAACGTTCTTAAGAACTTGTATATGAACTTCTGCGGCTAAATAATAGGCAAGAAGGGAACGGCCCCGGGCAATACGTAATGTAAGAAGGTAGTCAAAAAAAAGAAGTACATATTGCAGGAAGTGCAATCAATGTCACAAAACAAAATGTGTATGAATTGTTGAATGGGAAATCACTATTTTTGTAAACTTTCACCCAAATCATAAGAAAAAGTTGAAATATTTTTATTCAAGTAGTATTTAAAATATCACGGTGAAGCCTGAAAACTTACAGCTCAAAAGGTTCATAGATTTGGCAATCAGGAACAATGAGGGTACCAGATGATGTAGAAGTAAAAAACAAAACAAAACAAAGGAATTGTTTGTATTAGCTTGGAAAATGGCCTCTTTTCAAGACACAATGAAGCAGAGATCATTTTGAAAATTATCTTAGAATCTACTGGTTTCATTTTTGGTCCTTCTTTTCTAAGCAGGAACAAGGGGTGCTCTGAGGGAAGGAAAGACATTACTTATTTCTTATATAACAAAGTAACTGTAACCCTTGAAGTTATTTAAGAGTTCTCATAAAGATAAAAGGCCCATTTTATTTTCAGAGTAGACAAAAACAAAAATTTTGAACTTTAAATGTTCTGCACTACTTAAGGATTTACGAATAAACAAACGAATTAAAAACCCAATCTTGTTTTCAAACTACAGTGCCAAGAATCTACAACTAAACAACAAAAAAAAATCAACCACTGGGCTGTTGAGTCCATCCAGACTCAAAAGGACCCTACTGGACAGAACAAAACTGCCCAGAGGGCTTTCCAGGCTGCAAATCTCTCTTCCCTGGAGGGGCTGGTGAGTTCCAGCCACCAATTTTTTGGTTAGTAGCTGTGGACGCTTTAATCACTGTACTACTGGGCCTCCTACATACAACCAAGATTCAGCAAAATACCACAACCTTGACCCCAGGTTAACCTCATCATCTTTTCAGGTCCAGCATTTCCTCCTAGCACCAAATACACACATGTTCTGTCAAAAAGTTAACCAGATTATAGTTGCAATCTGTTGAATAACTCCCCTGTCACACTCAACACCACCCAAGAAAAGAAACTTTTTAAATCTTCAGTAGATAAAATAATCTGTCATTTGCTACAAACTCAACCACTTAATTTAAAAGCAGGTAGTAGTAGCACAGCGCTAGCTGCTAGATAGGTATTGAAAGCTATTAGGACTATCAGCACAGACAAAACTAGAAATTAAGCTTTACTAATTGCTTAACAATGAGCACATTTTTCAACATCCCCTTTGCCTGTAATGAAGAGCTCTGGAGGCACAATGCGTAAGGCATTTGACTGCTAACCAGAAGGCTGGCAGTCGGAACCCACCAGCTACTTCAAGGAAGACTGGGCTATCTACTTCCATAAAGATTCAGGAACGAGGGTCGCTATGAGTCGGAATCAACTAGATGGCAGTGAATTACGTTTAGGTTTTTGCTAGTACTAAATGCTTATTAGCATTATGTAACTTCCCAGGTAACAAAGCCCCAATTTACTGACAACTCTTGCACTTGCCCTTTAATGTTATGTAAATTTGCCCTCACTCTGAAAGGCGTGAACCTGGCAACAAACTGTTCATCACAATCACCTTCACATGCTGCACATGCAAGTGAACAAGGGCTGCTATGATTGAAAAGGCTTTCAGCCATTTCCTGCATTAAGCAAACCAAAAATCAAACCTATTGCCAAAGTTCAACTGCTGTTTCCAAGGCTGCAATCTTCTGGAAGCAGAATGCCACATCTTTCTTCCGCCCATTGATTAGTGGGTTGCAACCGCTGACCTTTCAGTTGGCAGCCAAGCGCTTTAACCACTGCACCACCAGGGCCCCTTTTTCTTGCACTAAAAGTCTTATAAGTAAGAACCATATGCATCTATTTGGATTTACCTACAAATGCAACTTAAGGACACACAGGAAGAGATCATTCTTAACCATGGGACTGCCTCTATTAACAGGATTTAGTTGCTAAGTAACTAGTTTGACCAACTGGGAATAGCCGAAACTAAAATTTATATACCTTACTGAATCTGTCACAAATAGCCTTTTGAACTGGGGATCTTCACTTTAACAAGGTTTCAAAACTAAAATTATTATTCATACCGAGGCTTCCAGCCAGTTCATTCCGATTCCACCCCAGAGATACTGAATCAGAATGTACATTTAAACAAGACTCCCAAGTAATTCTTTTTCAGTGTATCTGGGATAGAAAGCAGGGGGTCGAAAAGAAAGGAACCCGTGCAAACCCTGGTTAATACTACTAAAAGTAATTTTAAAAGGTAGCTTTTAAATTATTTCATAAGGGTACATGGACCTTCAAGAGTAACATTTGCCAGAAATGATTACAATTCTATCAAGTTTACTTTTAAAAAGACGAAAGATAACTTACACTAAAAGTATTAAAAACCTTACAACTTCGTATAGTTTAAAGCACTAAAGGTTTTATTCTTTAAATATCACCAATTACGCCTACATTTTAAAAGAAAAGCAAACCCTAGTAGTAAGATTATACATTCTTGTAGCATTTACAGAGCGGGAGGATACAGGATGAAATATAAAGCTCAGAGAGAAGGTACAGAAAATTTGAAAAAGGCCCTTAAACGCAGTCCTTGTATCCCGGGAACTTACAAAGAACTTAAATGGCTCATGGGTATTATTTACACCTGCTTCCAAACTTAGGAAATATTTTTCTAATCGGATCTAAGAAACTTCAGGTTTTCTCAGAAAATATACTCCCTGACGTTGTGCCTCAGGAACTACTGTCTCCTTGCCGGCCATTCCAGTGGTCCTCGGGCACTCAAAGTTGTTTCCGATTCCCACATCAAGGACCCTTACGTAAGTATACTTTGCAAGGAAAAAGGCAGATAAGAAAATAGAGCGTTAAATCTCCTCCTCCAACAGCCGTCACACCACACAAGGAGTGTCCCTCCAGGGGCTTTCCCCCAGGAACCGCAGCTGGTATGCTGTTTGGGGGAGGGGAAGCTCTTTTAAACAGTCATCTCTTCCTCTTCAGGCCGCCAACGCCGACCGCACCACCCTGTCCCCTCCCCCGCCCTAGTCTGGGTCTGAGCCAAACCCCACAGGAATGCAGCCCGGTCACATGCGCTGCGGCGGCGGTGGACGTGCCTCTCCCCCCGCGCCCCGAGGAGACCCAGCGCCATCTTGCCCTGACGCAGTTAACAAGTGTCAAGGGAGAAATTGTGTCTCCTAGATCGCGCCAGCGCCCCAAAGTTTCGCAGAGGCCGAGCCGGGGCCCTCACCTCGCGCAAGGACAGGAGAAAATGGTCAGGGAAGAGCCTTGAGATTCCCTTCGCCACTGCTTGGGTTCCATATCGGCCGCGGCACCAACGATCACCAACGCTACTTCTCCCTTTCTGCCTGTGTAACCGCCTCCCCCAACCGCCTTGGCCCCACCCGCTGCTGCAGCATGAGGTCATCGCTAGCCAATCATGACGCGCCGGACAGAACACATGCAGCCCTGATTGGCTGTATAGACCGCCTCTGCCTCTCCCCACTCGGCTTACCAAGCGATCCAGGTCGCTGTGGGGCAAGGACAAGACGGAAACCGCCATTTCGGGGAAAGACCCCGAAATAGAAGAACCGGAATCACCATGTCATTTGAGTGGGGAAACCCGTTTTATTCTTTGGCCTCCCCTTTTTCCTTCGAGATAATCCTCTCTGTTCCTCCCTAGATTAATTACCGCAATATAAAGGAATTCCCGGTCCCCTCCCTGTCCCATTGTCCTGCCGGCGAGGAAATCCTTCCCCAGGGCCAAGAGAAGTAGGAGACAGCGACGGCAACTGCACCGACGGCAACGGCAGCTTTTTACCCCGAAACACGGTGGCAGGGAGGCGGCGTTGACGTGGCTGTTTTTCCTGCTCTTTTTCCCCCCGACCTCTTCCGTTTCTTGCTCCTCCATCGAGACGGCGCTTGACTCGCCAGCTCCGCTTTTATCCGGTGACTGGAGCCTGCGCACTGGAGCTGCTCTCCTCAGCCCCTAGTGGGCGTCGAGTGACACCTCAACCGGGTTCACCCTGCGCTTGAGGCCAGACTCGGGGAGGAGGGTAGACCGGGTCTGAGATTGTTTTGTGAGTGGGAGAAAGTGCATCGCTTTAGGAGGGTAACGGGAGGGGCCACAGTAGTGGGCCCAACCAGTAGTGGCACGCCCAAGTTCACCTATAGCTAGACTTGAGAGCTACTCGGCATAGGGGTAAAGAACCAATCCCAGCAAATACCGAAATTTCCCCAAACCTGTCAGTTGTTGAATGCATCTGTTGAAAAAAGATGGAGATTCTTTCCACCTCACTGCCTCCAGTTTCCTATCTTCGAGACTCTGTAAAGGCAACGGCGGGCGGCCGCCCACAAGTAAAATGGCGGTAGGCAGCTTCGTCCCCTCCCCCTCTGCCCCTGCGGAGCGGGGCGGGCGGGCCCCGTGCAC
>NW_006921594.1:15437411-15451153 GCF_000298275.1 Orycteropus afer afer | reverse complement strand
CGCCGTCGCCGCCATTTTCCCAGAGCGAGAGGCAGTGACACTGAGCGGGCGCAGGGGGCCGAGTCGGAGACTGTGCCTGAGTTCGGGAGCGGCAACAGAGGGGGCATAGACACCCTGAGCAGCCTCGTCGTCGCCTCTGCGTTCCTGCTGACTGTCTGGGTGCCCCCTCCCCTACTCAGTTGCTGGTGAAGAGGCTGCGCGTTGCTGTTTGGGGAGGGGGTGTGTAGAACCGGGTCCTGAGTTCCGCAGTGACTGCTATCGGAGGGTCGCCTGATCACGGAGGCGTGGAGAGACTCCTTGGGGGTCGAGCAAATAACGGGGTTCAGGTGTCTGGTGTGTGAACATCACAGGTCAGTGCCTGTCGTCTCCGTGGGAGTTCGTGGGGTTTGCGGGGTGGGGGGATTTGTGTTTCAACCGGGAGGTGGATTTCTCATCTTTATCCTTCCGGGGGAGAATCGACGCTGACTCTCAGGTGTTTTTACCGGGGCAAGACGTTGTATGTTTAATCGAATTTATCTTTTCTCTTTTCTGCCCCTACAAAGGGAGCATTATGGCGGGTTTTAGGATTGGGAAAGGGGAAACTGGCAGTTAAACCCCCTTGAGAGTGGGAGTTAGGGAGGGGGCGCCCTCACGGGCAGCAGGTTAAGGCCGCTTGGGTGAGGAGGGAGCCTGTGACTGTTGGTAGGGCTTGTGTCGGAGTGGTCCCAGGAGCTGCCAGCGCTTTCGCTTCCCCACCGCATCTTGGTCAGGTGTTGGAAACCAGTATAGGCCCCGATTTTTTCTTCCATCTCTTGACTGGCAGTCTCTGGTGTAATTTTCACGTAAATACGAGGGGAGCAAAGAGAACAGCCGGGGTATCTCTCTTTGTGGGAGAAGGAGACAGCTCCTCATCCTCTCCTGGAGGAGGTAAACCCGCCCCTAAGGTGGTCACCCCCTACCCAGCCTTCACAGTCTCCTCCCCCACACCCCTTGCTTTATCGCTGCCCTTTACTGTACCGGAGGCTTCTAATCCACAATATGCCACATTTCAGAAAAGCTTATTTGACCAAGGGGTTGGCACAAACACTGTGGCAGCAGACACAGATGAGAAACAAACGGTTCACTGTGCTAAATGGGGGAGGGGGAGAGAAAAAACAATCCGGGTGCTCTCTTCCACTGGCCTTAGTTCCGTATAGGGCCATTCTTGCTGGACTCTAAAGTATGATACAATTTAAAGTCAGAGAAATCTCCAGAGTTAGCGCTAGAGGAAATCCCATTTTGTCTATTTTATTCCTTTTTTAGAGATGTGAATAATGTAAGGTGTTTGGCGTTTTGGAGACCCTGGAGAGAATTAAGTGAGGTGCATTCAACTCTAGACTGAAGACATCGATACCTAATTAGAAAATAATACGGTTTATTTCTCTAATTTCTGAGACGGGGCGTAAAAACTGAAATTTCCCTCTTTTGTCCTTTACAGATTCTAAAAATGGCGGCCCCAGGCTGATGTTGTGGTAATCTAATCAGCTCGGGTCCTCCACACCCCATGCAGTGCGTTTGTCTGCAGCATATTACAGGCTTATTATGTTTACATGAAAAGACTGGGCTTTTTTCCTTTCCCAAACCATTTACATTAATGTGTTGATTTTACTGCACATTACAATGCTATGCTTTAGTTGATACATTTTATTTTTTCCTGAGAGGCAAATGACACCACTTTAGGGGGAAAAAAAACAGAACATTTAGGTATCCTTGGAAATTGCAGTGGTGGGGATAGGTGCTCTTAAACATTTATCTGAGGGCATGTTATAGTTTTTGTTCGGTTTAATGCAAGCATCTTTTTTTATTCAATATGCCAAGGTAGAATACAACGTTTAGTAAATGTGGCCTATTTTATATCATAAAACATTTTAACATAGAGTAAGATGATTCCTATCCAACTCGACCAGTTTTGTGAATTTGGTTTTACTTTGAGATTAATTTTTAGGGAGCTGTACAAACAAGCCTAAACCTGTTACTTCATGGAGTTTGGAGATGCTATTCTTCCAACTATTTTGCACCCATTTTTCCCACGAATTAAGTTGACCATGTATTTAAAAAGTGAAGCTCCATGCTTTACTGCCATTTAAAATTGTCTTACAGACTTCTACCATAATTATCTAAATAAAAAAGTAAGGCTTTAGTTCGTGATGTGTGTGTGCGTGCGCACACACACACACACACACACACACACCCATCTGTTTATTATGGGATTGTGGAATTTAGTCTGTTTTAATAGACCTTCCATAAAAGTCATTCCATATAGGATCTTGAATCCGTTTTATGCTATGTTCAAAGTCTTATAGGTTGAGACAAAATTAAATGGTATCATTTAAGTGGCTTTTTAAAAGTGTGAATGGTTAGAATTCATTTCTTTAGTGGGAGGTGGAGTCTCTTTTTGGCATGAACTAAGCAGTGAGATATGAGTGGGCATTTAGTGGCAGTTAATGACCATTTTGATGATGGAGCAACTGAAGGATGAATGCCTTTTAGTGTAGTAGTACTTCAAAAGGCTTGAACATATACACCTTTTGTATTCTCTCAGTCCATCGTAAATATTTTAGAGCAGAATTATTTAATATGGTGAATATATGAGCTAGTTAGGTAAGGTCCTATTCTTCAAAAATAATTATTGAAATTAACTGGCTTAGGGATTTTATGTGTATGAGTGAGTTTCATCATGGAAGATTCAGGCTGTGCACACAGCCTTTCTTAGAAGCTTTGAAATCTTTGATTATAAAATGAAGGTGGGTAGTAGGAGAGTGTGTAAGGATTTGGGTCAATACTTATTTGTAGGTTCTGAGTGAGCATATAAATACAGATCCCTCACTGCTATGTAAAGAATGTACACTTATTTTATAGGGTAGGTAGGTAAGATCTGTGGTTCTTTAAACTTAACCATCCAAGGTATGAAATCAGTATACTCTAATGGAAATTTGGTTTATGAGCCACGGGAGTAAATGTACTCTCTGCCTATGTTTTGTTTGATAGTGACATTCTTCAGATCTAGACACAAAGCAGTTTGACTTACTTGACTTCATACAAAAAATACCAAGTTAGAATTTAGAAGGAGTTAGAGGTGCCTTCAATATACTTTCTTTTTTCACATTGGCTGACTTCACTGCCTTGGATGTTTGATTCCTTTGTTTTTTATTTGTTTGTTTTGACATGTTTTGGTTCTTGTAAAATGGTAAAATGAGAGTGCCCCTTTTTAGTATACTGCACCTTATTTAAAATTGTTGGTTTGTAAATAACATGATTCTAAAACATGACTCTAAATATTTGTTTTTGATCAGTATATATACTCCAATTGACTATGTATATTTTAAATTAGGATTGTGGAGGCAAATTTATTAAAAGATTAGACATAATTTTTGTTCTCAGAGAGTTCTGAAGTATTTAATCCCTTGGGGGGGGCGAACTAGTCAAATGGTCTTTGTTCTTAGGGTAGCTGAGCTTGGGGGGGAGCAGGGGAGAGATTAGTTCTTTATCTATTTAAGTAGATTTGTAGAAAACTGTGATGTAATTGGAGAGCAGATTTTATTTAAGTTTACATTTTTCATTTCCCCTCAAACCTATAGGACTCTGATAACTTTTACAATTTTGTTTTGGTTTTTTTACTGCTTGTAGTCAGAGAGTCAGAGAGTCTTTGGCACATTTTTACAGTAAGCTAGGACTTTTTGATCTGAAAATAAGAAGGGAGAAAAGTAGATTAATAAATTAGGAGACATTTTTCCCTTCATACATACTTTAGTGAGACTGTTGTGGTCTTAGGGAAATTTTAACTTCTTAAACGGACTTCCCAATTTTGAAGATAAATGTACCTATTTTCATGCATCAATCTCTTAAAGAAATCTATGGTTTTATTTTTGAAGGTATGTTCTGTAAATCTTAACATAGCTCTGCTTTTCTGTAAGTTACTACTGGGACTTAAATGTGTACTACCATATTGTGTTTAAAATGTACAAAACCAACAGAATTTTAAAAAGCTATTAAAAACTTAGAAAATATTAGTATGCTATTTATTATGTTAAAAATATTTTCATAATGTGTAATAGCTTTTCTCTAAAGATTTTACTCTTAGTAGATGGTAGAAGCTGAGTTATTTTTCTTAATGCTTTCATTTAAGAGAAACAGCACATTTACATCTCAGATATTCAAGGTGATCAGAGTGACAATGACAAGTTCCTTGTCATACATTAGAAGAAAAATACTTATATAAGTTTTTAAATATTGAGTATAGAATTATTTTTATTGTATTTCTATTATAAAATTAATTTTTGTATTAACTGAAAATTAACAAGAATACTCTGAAATATTGCTATATTAATGTTAGCTAGATTTTAGGCTGGGCTTTGAATTGGAGTAGCTCAATTTTTTTTTTTTTTTTTTTTGGTAATTTACAAATGCTGGAAGGAGCCTTATATTTTCTTAGTATTGGAAGGGTAATTCTTTGTGTATTATCTAAAATATATTAAAAATGGACCAACAGTGTTTTGGGTTCAAAATGATTTACTACACTAACTGTAGACAATATTTTTAACAATTTTTCTAGTCTGATTAAACAAGGAGGGTTTTTTTATTATTATTATTTTTATTGTGATTTGAGTGAAAGTTTACATAGCAAGTTCATTTTCCATACACTGGTTCATACACATTTTGTTTCACGGCACTGACTGCAGCTGCCCACGATGTAATAGCTTTTTTGCCACTTCCTCCCTGTTAGTTACCTCTTCCGTATATCTTTCTTTCCTGTGCATTCCTAGCCCTCTGAGATATCTCCCTGTGCAAATACAACCTTTCTGTTCTCCTATGATTGATTGTTCTAAGGAGTGAATCTACTTGTTGTAAATGTTCACCCTGTATTCCTGTCTACTGTTTGTCTGGAAGCCATGGCAATGAGTTCAGCTCCAGGCCTAAAGAGTAACTAGGGACCATAGGCTCTGGGGTCTCACCAGGCTCTGTCAACCTAGTAAACCTGGCCTTTTTTTTATAAATAAGGAGTATTATTAAAAGTATTATAAAAAGAAATTAATGATTATGATGTAAATAAATTGTTGTTGTGAGCACCTATGCTAAGTGATAAAGTTAATTAGATCTTCTTTGTATCTTTAAGAATGTTGAGAAATTTGTATTAACCTTTGAGGGTGCTTTTTATTTTAATCATAGTCAAGAAAACATTTGGTCTTATATTTCACTTAATACACATTTTCACTTGATAAGAAATTAATGCTTTTTTTTTTTTCTCTCATGGACAGCTCATAAATCAAATTTTATTTTAAGAAAGTTTAAGAATGTCACTTTTATATTGTTAATAAGTTTTACAGCTTTGTCAGAAATCTGATTTGTTTATTTACCAAAACTATTTGGTAAGTTTTGGGGATGTTGGGCATTTCAGTGCAACAGATTAACCACAATTTTTTTTTAATGGGTTGCATTCAGATACCATCAAAACAGACATCATATCTTTTAATGAGTAAATATTCAACTACTTATCCATCAACATTTTTAATAAGAATATTTAATCTTGCATTTTAAACTCTCAGATATGAAATCTGGATGTAAGAAAGGACTTGTATACCAACATGAGAAAAAAAAATGATTTGTACAACTTTCTTTATTCTATTTATACAGCAGTTGGAGAAGAGAGACAATTTCCTAACAACTCTCAGATGATTGCTTAATTTAGAGTTAGTACAAAGGAACAAACATTCTTGGTCCTTAAATTTATTACTGAGAAAGGTAACTTAGTTGCAGCTCTTAAAGTCTGAGCCTATATCATAAAGCTATGATATAATAGATTGAATTAATTTTGGTTTGTTGTATTTTTAAAATAAAAGTTCATGTAATTTTATGTTTCCTACCATTTAATTTAAGACCTGAAAAATTTAAAATTGTTTTCATTTAACTTTTTTCCAAAGGTATTTGAAACATAATTTGTACTTATTAAAGACTTAATTAAAATTTAGGAGCTCTGGTAATGTAGTGACTAAGGCATTTGACTGCTAACCAGAAGGCTGGTGGTTCAAAGCCACCAGCCTACTCCTTGGAAGGACGATTGGGCAATCTAGCCCAATCTACTTCTGTAGAGAATACCACCTCGGAAACCCAAGGAGGGGTCTCTATGAGTGGAATCAACTCGACGGGAGTGAGTTTGGCTTTTTTTGAGTTTAACCAAAATTTACCCTTATAATTTATTTTAACTTTATTTGAGTTAAATAAATTTAAAGATTAAATGTGTTCCAATTTTTTTCTCACTTTTTGGTGTAATAAGGTCAAGCCTAGTGCCAGTGGTTTTTTAGCAGAGACTGAGGAATATAGTGAAAACAATTAACCATCACTACTTAAAATATTATCAGGTAAACACAGTTTTCTTTTACAAGGGTTCACGTCTCAGGAAAAAAAAATATATGAAAAAGATATACTCTTCAAGTATTTTTGTTTTCTAATACATAAACTAATGAAATATAATTGTGTCTGTTTTTGAATTTATAGAAAGGTCTCTTAAATTCTTATGTTGCTTTATATATCCTTTAAAGAAATACAAGATTCACGATTTTGAAAACTCATTTTCTTTGTAATAATGTGGCAAAAGGTGGAAGTTCTTGATGTGACTGCTTTGAGTGGTTAGAATTGTGCTCCAGTAGCCATAAATTGCTGGGGTCTGAGATTGGCCTGATACATAGTAGCTCTTCTCCAAAAAATAAGATTGTTCCTTTTGGAATTATTTGCTTTTCTGCTACTTCCCCTTGAAAGGGTTGCTTAATTGGTTGAATTGGCAGTTTATTACATCTTAAATCTTGAAGCCCCCATCAAAATAATATTTTTGAAACACAGAGAAAAGATAAATTTGAGTAGCTACTATTTCTCTGTCACCAAGGGTGTGTAGAGACACCCTTGAGGGATTTCAGAATTTATTGCCACCTCCCAAAAGTCTGCTTTTTTGCTTTAGCATTTGTTTGGATGCAAGGAGCAGAAATCAACTCTAGCTAGCTTAATTAAAAAATATATTTTAAGGCTATAAGGAGATGTCAGAACTTTTTAAAAAATCAGTCTCACAGGAATTGGCAGTGTGTCACATAGTCATTTTTCTGCACCTTGATCTCTAATGAGCTGTGACTGACTGGGTAAGAAGATGGTGCTGGGATAAATATTTATGGTGTGTGTGGGAGTTTCCTTGAATGAGGAACAGGAATTTAAATAAAGAGAGTAGTGTTGTTTTTCAGGGAATCCATAGATGTTCAAATATTGGAAGGGCTTCCAAAATGAAATAATTGGTTTTAAATTGATTATTTCAATTTGTATTTTAAAATCGCAAGTATGTATACATAAGATGAATATTGTATATCCGTACCAAGGTTTTTTTGTTGTGACTATTTGTTTTAAAATAATTTAAAACTTACAGGACAGTTACATGAGTACTACAAAGAACTCTTATATACCATTTATCCAGATTCCCAATTTTTAACTTTTTTTTCACATTTGCTTTATTATTTTCTCATACATATAAAAAATCTCCAAATGCTTTGCTGATTCTTCTCTTGAGAAACCAGGCCGCTATTTTTGGATTCTCGGAATGAGAGAAAACTGATCTTTGAGCAATGACAGACTGTTCATGTTGACTGGTTATGTACATCCCTATTCAAGATGATCTGTTGGTTACCACCCATGTGTAACACTTGCAAAAGTTGCACATCCAACACTTGCAAAAGTCTTGGATTTGAAACTATGGCAGTACTAGATTGGGATCAGTTTGTGGTGAGCTTTGAATGCCAAGATTAAATAGTAAGAATTTTATGGGAGAGTGCTAAAAGGGCAAGGAGGCCACATCTCCTGACCTCCTCTAACCGCACAAGAGGAAGACAGAATCACTATCAGTAGCCCGAGGCCCATTCCTGTGAGGTCAGACATGCTGCCTCCCTCCAGCCCTTACACCAACATTCCTCCCGCAGGACCCAAAGCCTGTCTGCCGCGTTCGATAATTCACTGCAGTGGCCACCCAGAACTCACAGATTATGGGGTTTATTAGGGAAGCACCAGGCTACAATTCAAGTTCAGGAACAACGTTCAGTTTCTCCCCCAGCCTGCCATCTTTCATCAACAGTCTCTCTCAGTCTCTCTCCCAGCAATGCACGTCTCTCGGTGTCCCTTTCTCAGCAGTGCATGTGTCTTGGTGTCTCAACAACACATCTTCCTCAGCCAGAGGTCAGAGAGAGATTTCTGCCTCTAGGAGGCCTCCTTTTGAGCCCGGCAGAGTGGCCAAGCCAACCAATCATAACATCAGAATTCTAAGCACCTGAGAGAGAGCCCGGGAACCTTGCAGAACATTGCTTTGTGTTGCGCCCAATAGAAATACCCCAGGTGGATAACTTTTATAATCAGGAGCTCTTCAGTTGCTCACAGCAAATTCCACCACAGAGTTTACAAAGACTTAAGGGTAGAAAAGGCATACCAGGTAATTTGCTACACCGCAGAGAGATACTGAAAAGTTTGTTTTGGGTAGTGATATAATGGAACATGCTCCTCTCCCTTCAATTCATAAAATTAGAAAGTGATACATGTTCATTAAAAGAAAAGTTTAGAAGAACTCAAACAGTACTTCTTTAGAGGCAGTATTAGATAGGGTTCTTGTAGAGACTAGAACCCAGATAGCTTTGGTTTGACTACAGTTAAGTTAAACCTGTTCGTAGTAGCTTGGGCAAGTTACTTAACTTTTTTGCAACTTAGTTTTTTGATCTGCAAAACGGGGGGTGATAATAGTGTCTATCTCACAGGATTGTTTTGAGAATTCAGTGAGTTAATAAGTATAAAATTCTTAGTAAGCTCTACAGCTGTTTCTGCTGTAATTGTTTCTGGAAAAAAGTCTAACTTCCACCCCTTATTGTAGTTGTTATGTGCTGTGAGTTGGACCTGACTCATAGTGACTCCTCCTTGGGTCCCTGAGATGTTATCACTATGGAAGTAGATTGCCCATCCTTCCTTCCAAGGAGTGGCTGGTGGGTTTGAACTGCCAGCCTTCTGGTTAGCAGTCAAGTGCCGTAGACACAATGCTACCAGAGCTCCTAATTCCCATCCCTAGGATCTTTCATATGCTGGAGTGAGCACTGTTTGTAATGAAATTTATGTATTTTTCCTGAAGTGTTTTATGTAAATACTATAAACATTTCTTCAGCTTTCATTTAACCAACTTTCAGAATTAATAGGAACTATCCATTCTTTCTTTTTTTAAAAATATTAATGTTATATCTATTGATATTATTGATATTTATTAATGATAGATAATGTCTATTTATTAATGATGGATAATGTCTATCATGTTGAATGATACAATCTACTTTGTGTTGCTTCCACAAGTATAGTTGAATGCTCTGTAAGAATCATGTTTGTTCCCAAATTGGTGAATCCCATTGTACTTACATTGTGTTTATATTATTTAATTATCATATAAACAATTGGTAAATATGCATGTGAAGAGAGAATTAAATGCTTTGGAAATTTTGATAAAAAGTTAGTTATTAAAGAAGATTGTTGTCAATTTAGATGTGGGTAAGATAACTAAAAAATTATGGGGAAAACTAATACAAGTGTAGCAGGAAATTTTCATTCACATTGCTCTACAAGTGTTTAAGTGATGTCTTATCTTGAAAGAAACTAAAACCAAAAAGTATAGGCACTGCATGGGAGATATGTTTATGCAAGGAAAAGAACCCAGAATTGAGTTAGAGGATCTATACTTAAAGAAAACACTGGCTTGACAGCAAAAGATTGATGAATGACATTTTAAAAATAAAATATTTGAGGTAGGATTTTTTAATTATTTTTTTCATGTTAACTGACTGTGATGGACCCACAAACTACTGATCCTTAATGTATATATGTAAACCTAGATTTCTTTTTTATCTGAAAGTTGATGGATCCTACTATATTCTATCACTTTCCTTTTCCATTTAAAGTATTATAAACCAAAAATTTTATTTCATAATCTGACTCTGGTTAGTTCAGTGTGGTTTACAAGGACACTATCTGATAAAACAACAGATTTTTAATGCTTCTGGAATTTACCAAATAGAATGATTTACTTACCAAGACCCAGTAACCTTTAAAAAGGGTTATCTGAGATTTAAATTGTACTCTTTTTAAGAACCTTTGTAACTCTATAATCTTCAAATGTGGATTCATTGAGTATCAAACAGTTAAATGCCATTGAGCCATGGTGGTGCAGTGGTTAAGCACTTGACTGCTAACCTAAAGGTTAGTGGTTCAAACCCATCAGCAGTTCAGCGGGAGAAAGATGTGGCATTTTGCTTCCATAAACATTTACAGTCTTAGAAACTCTATAGGGGCGGTTCTGTTCTGTCCTGTAGGGTCACTGTGAGTCAGAACTGACTCTGTAGCAGTGGTTTTGATGGGTATAGATAGATACGTTTTGTTTATCAATTTATCTGTTAATGAGTACAGGTTATCTCCCCTTTTGGCTATTGTGAAAAATGCACACATTGGTGTGCAGGATATCTGTTTGAGTCCCTGCTTTCAGTTCTTCTGGGTATATACTATACATCTAGGAGTGAAATTGCTGGGAATGTTAGTTCTGAGGAGCTCTGGTAGCATAGTGCCTAAGGCATTGACTGCTAACCAGAAGGCTGGCGGTTCAAACCCACCAGCCACTCCGTGGGAGGAAAGTTGGGCAATCTACTTCTGTAGTGATACTGTTTCGGAAACCCAAAGAGGGGTTGCTATGAGTCGGATCTGACTCGACGACAGTGAATTTGGTTTTGGTATGTTAGTTCTGTGTTTAACTCTTTGAGGAACAGCCAAAATGTTTTCCATGCAGCTGCACCATTTTCCATTCTCACCAACAATGGATGAGGGTTCTAGTTTCTCCACATCCTTACCAACATTTGCTACTCTCCATTTTTCTGATAAAAGCCACCCAGCTGTGTGTGAAGTGGTAGCCATAATTCATTTTTCAGGATAAGGTACATAGACCTTTTTCTTTTTTTCCCCAAGCTTCAGTGCTCTAGTTGTAATATACCAGTCCTTCTATTTTAAAGTCCCCTTCCCATATGTATTAATATGTCAAGAGGAAAAAATTAGTCTTTGAATACCCTTAAGTCTTGGAATTAAAGGACCTGAGAAAATACTGTAGAAGTAAAAGATGTACATGGAAAGTATTTACATGTAGTTTTTTCTTTTTTTTTATTCATTTTGACCCCTTGCTCATTTTATAGGTTTTTAAATACTTGGAAATTAAGCTACTCTTACATCCCTTTACCTTTAGAATTTTATAGTAAGTATTTAAATGCATGTGACATATTGAGGTAACTTCCCAAATAAAGTGATAGAGCTGTTGTTCTTTCACTATTTGAGTGGCCTCGGGGTCAATAGTATAGTGATTAGAATTGGTTTTCATTGAATTGAGTAATAAAAATCTTCCTATCTTCTAAGAGGCAGGAGAACTAGCATTAATAAATGAATATGTACAGTGTATTTACACATCTATTTACTTTGCACAGCAACTCTGCAAAATAGATACTTAACCTGTTTTTCAGGAGGGATCCTAGGGTCATATAGCTAAAGAGTAGCTAATCAAGAATCTGAATTCAAGTTTTTGGCATCAAAATAGATTGTTTTTAAAAGGATGCTATGTATTAAGCCACTTAAAGAAAAATCTTCATAGCTTCTGTTGATCCTTATAAAGGACTTAATTCTTGGCATGGTAATAAGAATGTACAAATCATTAATAAAGGTGGTTACTTAAGGAAACTAAGGTATACTTGATTATATTGGATTACCTTAGCTCATTTCAAGTGCCTTAAGAGCAGCTTACTTTTGTTCACTGCTGATTCCCCAACCAAAAACCCAAACCCATTGCTGTTGGTTTGATTCCACTCAGAGTGACCCTATGTGTGCAGAGTAGAACTATGCATGCAGAGTAGAACTGCCCTAGAGGGTTTCCAAGCAGTACTGTTTACAGGAGCAGTGTGTCATATCTTCAAATAGCAGCTGATGGGTTTGAACCACACACCATTTGGGTTTGCAGCTCAGTGCTTAACCACTGCACTATCAGAGCTCCCACTAATTACCCAGCACTAAATTTTCAGCACATAGTATATGCTCAACAAATATGTTGAATGTGTTTGAGTTGATTTTGCTGTAGAATAGTTGTGACAGGAAAAACCTTAACACCAAAGATTTCTTTCACTATTTAGAGATAGAACTTTATTTCCTCTGATGACAAGCTGGAAGGGTTGTTGATTTTTGGAAGTTATTCAGCCGATGATGGTCATCAGGATTTGGGTAGGAGCCATGGAGACTGAGGAAGAATGACTCTGAAATGCTGGGAGATACAAAAGACTGGGTGACTGAATATAATTGGAGGCTGAAGGAAAGAATGATTAAAAGGAGAGCTGAGAGAATGGGTTACTAATAGGAAATGGAATGGAAGAAAGTGTTTGGAAAAGAATCTGTTTGAAGGCTTGTTTGATTTTTGAAATGATGGCAAATATTCAAATACATATATATCCTGTTGGTGACTGGAAATAGAAAATCAGTCAGGTCAGGAAAGAATGGTTAAATCTAATATTGATTGGAGACATAATGGGGAAGACTGAGTTTTGGGGAACAACCTCATTTTAGGGTAATAAGAGAAAGTGAAGCAATTAGAAAAAACAAATGTTGTGTAAGGAGATCAATCATTCTTCAATGGCAGCTTTTTTTTTTTTTTTAAGATATTAATATTTATCTGGAGGTAGAGAGCATGAGTATGTTGAGAGAGAAAGAATGTGGTTTAATCAAGAATAGTTTAGGTCGTATCTTTAGGAGCACCCAAATTCAAGCTTTGAGAAAGAATATATAAATACCTGTGGTGGGGTAGTGGATGAGGCACCTGACTGCTAACCAGGCGGTCAGCGGTTCAAACCTGCCAGTTGCTCTGCAGAAGGAAGATGGAGTGATACATTTCCATAAAATTTACGGCCTCAGAAACCCAGTGGGATTGCTATGAGTGGGAAACAACTCAATGGCATTGAGGTGTTCCCCTGTACTCCAGTTCTTGCTGTAGGATGAAATGTATGTCTAGTCGTGGATGATAAACAACTACCAGCTGTTCCAAAATACTATTTGTCAAAATATCAGTATAAATAGTATTTATACAAAAAAAAGTATGTATACACATAAATGTACATACGTGTGTGTATATATATATATAATTGGTTTATATTATGTACATAATTGGTTTATATTTATATACGTTGTTGTTGTTGTTGTTTGCTGTTGAGTCGGCCCCGACTCATAACGACCCCTCCTTGGGTTTCCGAGGCAGCATCACTACGGAAGTAGGATTGCCCAACCTTCCTTCCGAGGAGTGGCTGGAGGGTTTGAACCGCCAGCCTTCTGCTTAGCAGTCAAGTGCCTTAGCCACTATGCTACCAGAGCTCCCAATAGTAACATACAATCCCTGTAAACTATTACAAAGGACGATCCCCACCTGGAGAAACTCAAAGCAAGCATCAAGTGTCCACTGCTCACTCAATATCTGCCTTCTCTTTGGTCTCACCAAATGGATACAGCTGGAGACAGGCATCCCCTGTGACATCACACATGGAGACTTGCTGGGTGGGATCTGAGCACTGTGCTACTTGTCACCCACAACCAATTTACCATACGATGGGGAAATGCATACACAGTAATCACTGGGCAACTTCCTAGCTTTCCTTAGTGGGGGTGTG
>NW_006921594.1:15312384-15437311 GCF_000298275.1 Orycteropus afer afer | reverse complement strand
GCCAGCCTTCTGGTGAGCAGTCAAGTGCCTTAGGCACTATGCTACCAGAGCTCCCATATTTATATATAGGAAGCATTATTTGCGAGGTTAGGAAGAGATTATTGTGGAACAGGTTTTTTAACTGGAACAGACTTTTGAGATAACGTAGTCTGTTTTTATTTTTTTATAAACAGATGAAGAAACAGTCCCCTGGTGGTTGATCTACTGGAGATCTCAAAGCTAGTTTTGCGGCAGAGATGTCTAAGTTGGGAAGGCTTCAAGGAAGCAGTGGTACTTAAATGATCCTTGAAGGTTTAGTAAGATTTTTATTGAATGGGATGGATATAAAAGGGAAGAAAAATGATTTTAGAATAGTTGAAGGGGAATGAGCAAGAATAGTCTCACAATAGTGAAAAGAATATTGAAATAATTTGTATATTGAAATAATTGGTATGGACCATAGTAACCTAAGATTATGTCACAATTAGGATTACTGTAAACTACTATTACTATGTTTTTTTTTTTTTAATGCAACAAAGTCATGTTGACATTGCTGCCTCTAGATATATATTCTGTCCAAAGTTGTAAACAATAGTTCTAAAATAGAGCAATGGAGAAAATGTATCTATTTGTTTTAATACATTCGCCAGGCTACACCCTAGACTTACTGAATCAGAATCTTTGGAGTCTGGCCTAGGAATTCTGTTGTTTTTCTGCATTCACCCTTAAAATATGGTAATTTGTGAGTCTGTGTTTGGGAACCACTGGCTTGAAAGGTCAGGTTAGAATAGGGAGAGAAAAAAAATCAAACCCAGGGCCATTGAGTTGATTCTGACTTATAGTGACCCTCATTGGGAAACCTATTGGGTTTCCAAGTGTAAATCTTTACAGAAGTAGATTGCTTGATCTTCCTCCCATGGAGCACCTGGTGGGTTTGAACCACCAACCTTTATCATTGGCAGCCAAATGCCTTACCCACTATGGCACCGGAGCTCCTGTGGTGTAGTAAATTATCTGGTATGGCTTTTCTAGCCATAAGTCTTTGTAAACTCCATGGTGGAATCTGCTCTCTCTTTGAGCAATCGAGGAGCTCCTCATTGTTAAAGTTATCCACCTAGGGTATTTCTGTTGAGAGTGGCACAAAGCAGTCTTCTGGGAAGTTCTCTCTCTCACATGTATAGAATTCTGATGATGGGATTGCTTAGTTGGCCACTCTGCCAGGCTCAAGAGGAGCCCTCCCATAGGCAGAAGTTTCTCTGACTGCTGGCTGAGAAAAGATGTGCTGCTAAGAGACACATCCTCCTGAGAGACATGAAAGACATACACTGCTGAGAGAGACCTTGAAAGATACACACTGCTGAGAGAAACTGAGCATTGTTCCTGAACTTGAATTGTAGCCTGGTGCTTCCCTAATAAACCCCATAATCTGTGAGTTCTGTGTGGCCACTGCAGCCAATTATCAAACCCAGCAGAGAGGAGGTGGGTGCTGCGGCAGTAGCAGTTGGTGTCAGGGTTGGTGAAAGGGCTGGAGGGAGGCAGCATGTCTGGCCTTGCAGGGATAGGCCTAGGACTACTGATGGTGATTCTGTCTTCCTCTTGTGGGGTTAGAGGAGGTCAGAAGATGTGGCCTCCCTTCCGCTTTGGCAGCTCCTTAGAATAGGGAGAGAAATTACTTAAAAAATTATTCTGGTTGCCTATGTCTGAGAATAAATGTAGATCGTAGGATTAGAAAAACTTCTTATCAACCCTATTAATTAGGTTTGGATGCACATTGTTTTTAGAGAAGGAAAGTAGCATGGGACTCAGCTTCTCTCTCTAGTGTGAAAAAAATGGATTCAAACTAGTGGTAGAGGAATACTTAACCCTGAAGAGTGAGGATGTTGTTTTACTTGAGATTAAAAATGAGAGAATAAAACATGTTGCCTCCTGCCTTTAACTGGTGGCATACTTATTTAAAGCCTAACAGATTAATAATGAACGAGCCTAATAGTCTATATGGATTGAATGAATAAAAGATAACTATATTTACGGGAACCCTGGTGATGTATTTGTTAATATTCACAGGTTTTTTTATTTCTTTAAATTTAATTAAAATAGACTTTAACACATTACTTTTTGGAAGAGCATTCTTTTCTTCCCTTTGGACAGGTAGAATTACCAGTGAAACAAGATTTCCATGTCACATTTTGTGTCAGTAAGTATTTTCTTTTAGCTAGTAATTTTCAAATTGTTCGTCAGGAAGCCTTAGGCTTTTCATGTAACCTAACTGTTAGTATGTTCCCTCCACCATCCTCTTTAACCATCCAAAACCAAATCCATTGCTACCAAGTCGAATCCAACTCATAGTGACATTATAGGACAGAGTAGAACTGCCCTGTAGAGTTTCGAAGGTTTTAAATGTTCATGGAAGCAGATTGTGTCATATTTCTTCCACAGAGCAGTTGGTGAGTTTGAACTGCTGACTTTTTGGGTAGCAGCCTGTGGTAGTTAAATTTGTATGTTAACTTGGCTGGGCCTGGTTGAGTGGCTGGGCAACTGGTGGTAGTTATTCCCCATGATGAGACTGGCAAGTAACTCCATGGTGGGATCTACCACAAGCAGCTGAGTAGCTGCCTTTGGGATGTGGTCTGCTTCCTGTAAATAAGGAGAAGCCTTAGGGATAGTCTGTAGCTTATGGCACGCTTGGACCCTGCACATAGCCGTGTCGTTGTTTAGCAGCCTGCCATGCTCTGCTGACCTTGGGCCTCACAATGGACTTGAATTAATTACCTGCGAATTAATGACCTGCCACGTGGTTTGGTAACAACGGGACTGTGCCATTTTGTGGACCTTGGGCTTGGCAGCCTCAGCAGCCAGCAACTGTCTGAGTGAAGAAAAGCCTCTAGCTTCAGTGGGCCGGGAGCTGGAGGCAGAGCTGAAGCCCAAGGCTGAGGGGATTTCACCCAGCCCCTAGAGCTTGGCACTTTGAACTTGGACTTAAAGCTTCCAAATTGTGAGAATAAACTCCTGTTTGTTCAAGCATCCCATTTGTGGTATATTCTTGTCAGAGAGGCACTAGGTAACCAGAACACAGTGCAGTGCTTCAATCATAGCACCACCTTTTCTTTAATCACAGACAGAGCAAATGTAAAGTACAAATGGCTACTGTACCCATTGACAGACATCATCACTCATCACCTATGGTATTCTCCCATTATATCTGTAGACATTAGCAGTCATTAGAAAAGCATAGGAGATATAAACTACTTTTCTTCCTAGAACCAGGATAGATGCTTAGATTTCTGTGTAAGATTTCATATAAGAAAGGTACTGTGAAGACTGGGAAAAAAAAACTTGAAGGCCACAATTTTTAAGTCATTAAAAAAATTGTTTTGACTTAATTCTAAGTTCGCACGTATTTGTAAGAAATAATAGAGCCGAGTGATCAATCATGGGAGAACAGAAGGGCAGTATTTGCACAGGGAGACAGCTAAGTGGGTGAGAGTGCATGGGAGGGAAGGACACAGGAAAGAGGTAACTACGGGGAGGAAGTGGGAAGAGAGCTGTTACTTTGTGGGGAATTGCAGTCAGTGTCATGAGACAAAATATGTATGAACTGCTGTATGGAAAATGAATTTGCTCTGTAAACTATCACCCAAATCACAATAAAAATTTTAAAAGAAAGAAATAATTAGAGTATCTGTGTATTCTTATGTCCATCAATGGTAACATTTTGCGATACTGTAATACAATATTATGACCAGGGTATTGACATTGATACAATCTACTCCTCTTGTTCACATTTCCTCAGTTTTATTATACTCTGTGTGTGTCAGAAGGAGCTCTGGTGGCGTAGTGCATAAGGCATTTGACTACTAACCAGAAGGTTGGCAGTTCAAACCCACCAGCTGCTCCATGGAAGGAAGACTGGGCAATCTACTTACATAAAGATTTACTGCCTCGTAAACCCAAAGGGGGTCGCTATGAATTAACTTGATGGCAGTGAGTTTAGTTTGGTGTTTTTGGTGTGTGTCAGTGTTTGTGTTTCTATGCAGTTTTATCACATGTGTAGGTTCCTCTGTCCACCACTGTAGTCAAGATATAGAACAGTAGTTTTTGTTTACTGTATCAAATTTATGTTGTTGTTTGCTGTGGTGTCACTTCCAACTCTTAGGGAATTTGTGTGTACTTTTTTGAAAAAGTAGAGGTTTTAAAATTTTTACAAAGTTGCTCTTCTTGATACTCTACTTTGATTCCAATTTTAAATCTCTAATAAGCTGAAGACAGGATAAACTGTGTTGCAAGTTAAGCCAGTACAGAGTTTCATAAAGTATTTATTGGGAAAATCATCCTTGATGAGATAGGGGTGGTTTGATTCTCATTGGGTGATCATATTGTGAGTGTTGCCATTATTTTATTCTTTAAATAGTCTAATCTTACCAGAACAAATCCTGTTTTGATTAAAATTCTAGAAAATGAATTTCTGGGTCCAAAAATCAAAACCAAAACTAAACTCATAACCATCAAATCAATTCTAACTCACAGCGACCTCATGTGCTATAGGATAGAACTGCTTCTTTGGGTTTTCTTGGCTGTAACCTTTGCAAAAGGAGCTGTGGTGGCACTGTAGTTAAGGCATTCAGCTGCTAACAAAAAAGGTAGGCAGTTCAAACCCACCAGCCTGCTCTGCCTGTTGTGTGAGAAAAACATGAGGCAGTCTGTTTCCATAAACATTTATAGCCTTGGAAACCCTATGGACAATTCTACTTAGTCCTATAGGGTTGCTATGACTTGGGATCGACTCAGTGACGATCTTTACAGAAACAGATCACTAGGCCTTTCTTAGTTGTTGTTAGGTGCTGTCAAGTCAATTCTGACTCATAGCGACCCTATTTACAACAGAATGAAACCTCACCTGGTCCTGCACCATTCTCAACAATCCCTGCTGTTCTTGAGCCCATTGTTGCAATCACTGTGTTGCTCCATCTTGTTGAGAGTTATCCGTTTTTTCTCTGACCCTTCACTTTACCAAGCATGATAATCCTTTTCCAGGGAATGGTCCCTTCTGACCATACGACCAAAGTAAGTGAGATGAAATCTGGTCATCCTTGCTTCTAAGGAGCATTCCAGCTGCATTTCTTCTAGGACAGATTTATTCATTCTTCTAGCAGTCCATGATATTTTTAGTATTCTTCACCAACACAATTCAAAGGCATCAATTCTTTGTTGTTGTTGTTATGTGCTGTCGAGTTGGACCCAACTCATACCGACCCCTCCTTGGGTTTCTGAGGCGGTATCACTACGGAAGTAGATTACCCAGCCTTCCTTCTGGGGATTTGAACTGCCAGCCTTCTGGTTAGCAGTCAAGTTCCTTAGGCATTACACTACCAGAGCTCCTTCTTTAGTCATCCTTATTTGTTATCCAGCTTTCACATGCATATGAGGCAATTGAAAATACAGTGGCTTGGGTTAGACATACCTTAGTCTTCACAGTGACATTTTTGCTCTTCAGCACTTTAAAGAGGTCTTATAACAAAACACTCGGCCATTGAATCAGACCAGACTCATAATGAGTCCTTTTTGGGTTTCTGAGGCTGTATCACTATGGAAGTAGATTGCCCAACCTTCCTTCAGAGGAGTGGCTGGTGGGTTTGAACCACCAGCCTTCTGGTTAGCAGTCTAATGCCTTAGACAGTAGGCCACCAGAGCGCCTAAAGAGGTCTTTGGCAGCAGGTATGTTCAGTGCACTATGATGTCTGATTTCTTGACTACTGCTTCCATGGGTGTTGATTGTGTATCCAAGTAAAATGAAATGTTTGACACCTTTAGTCTTTTCTCTGTTTATCATGATGTTTCTTATTGGTCCAGTGGTGAGGATTTTTGTTTTGCTTATATTGAAATGTAATCCATACTGAAGGTTGTAGTCTTTGATCTTCACCAGTAAGTACTTCATGTTACCTTCATTTTCAGCAAGCAAAATTGTATTATCTGTATAACGCAGGTTGATGCATCTTCCTCCAATCCTGATGCTCTGTTCTTCATATAGTCCAGCTTCTTGGATTATTTGCTCAGCATACAGATTAAATAAGTATGGTGGAAGGATACAACCCTAATACATGCCCTTCCTGATTTTAAACCATATAGTATTCCTTTGTTCAGTTTAAACGACAGTCTTTTGGTCTACGTGCAGATTTCTCATGAGTGCAGTTAAGTGTTCTGGAATTCCCATTCTTTGCATTGTTATCCATAATTTGTTACGATTCACATAGTCAAATACCTTTGCATACTCCGTAAAATACAGGTTTTGGTTACCTAGTGCCGCTGTAATAGAAATACCACAGTGGGATGGCTGAACAAACAGGAGTTTATTCTCTTAAAGTTTGGAGGCTTTAAGTCCGAGTTCAAAGTGCCAGGCTCTAGGGGCTGTGTTCTGGTTACCTAGTGCCACTCTGACAAGAATATACCACAAATGGGGTGGCTTGAACAAACAGGAGTTTATTCTCTCACAGTTTGGAGGCTTAAAGTCCGAGTTCAAAGTTCCAGGCTCTAGGGGCTGGGTGAAAGACCCTCAGCCTTGGGCTTCAGCTCTGCCTCCTGCTCCTGGCCCACTGGAGCTAGAGGCTTTTCTTCACTCAGAGAGCTGCTGGCTGCTGACACTGACAAGCCCAAGGTTGACAAGTAAAAAGGCACAGTCCCAATGTTACCAAACCACACAGCAGGCCATTAATTCAAGTCCAGTGAATGTCCCAATGCTGGCAGAGCATGGCAGGCTGCTGAACAATGACACAGCTACATGCAGGATTCAAGCATGCCATAAGCTAGAGACTGTCCCTAAACTGAACTACCACATTTCCATCCCTTGTCAACTTGGCACCGGTACAGATCTTCAATCGATGGCATCTGTACAGATCTCCTCCACTGGGTGGCTCCAGTCCCTTAGTTCCTGAGTAGCAACCTCACTCCTTTGGCCTGGCAGGCCCCATTCCTCTTCCTTTTGGGTATGGCAGCCCTGCCCCCTCACTCTTGGGCAGTAGCTATGGCTCCATCCCACTGGCTCACATGAATGAGCAGCCCCACACTCCAGAACCAAGTTGGTGAAGGTCTAACTCTTTGAAACTGAGGGGCCTATGGTGGTTCCATTGCCAGAGGCCATGGTCCTACCCTTTGAGGCTGAGGCAGCTCTGCTTCCCGTTTCCTTGGTGTCTCTGCTTCCTGTTTCCTTGGTCTCTCTGCTGATTAATGCTGAAGGCAACCCACTCCACAGGAAATCTTCCTGCCCAGAAAACACTCAGCTTTCTTGCTCCATGGGCTGGCCAACCTGCTACTCCATTTCATGCAGGTTTGTTCTACCAGTTAATGCCCGAAGACAGCCCACTCCACCAGGAAGCCACCTGTGTAATGGCATTCATCTTTCTCCTCTGTGGGCTGGTAAGGCTGTTGCTGTCTCTTGCTGGTCTCTGGGCTCGGCTACTGTCATCTCCCATGCTGCATACCAGGGTCTCTTTGCCAGGGTCTCAGGTCAAGGATGCACTCCACTCCTGTTTCCACATTTTAGGTATCTTGTCAGAATAGCACCCCACACTCTCAGTACCTTATTCTGTTCTGGTTACCTAGTGCTGCTCTGCCAGGAATATACCACAAATGGGATAGCTTGAACAAACAGTTTATTTTCTCACAGTTTGGAGGCATAAAGTAGAGTTCAAAATGCCAGGCTCTAGGGGCTGGGTGAAAGACCCATGGCTTCAGCTCTGCCTCCTGTTCCTGGCCCACTGGAGTTAGAGGTTTTTCTTCACTCAGATAGCTGCTGGCTGCTGAGACTGACAAGCCCAAGGTTGATAAGTAAAAAGGTGCAGTCCTGATGTTAACAAACCACATAGCAGGCCATTAATTCAAGTCCATTGAAACTCCCAAGGTTGGCAGAGCATGGTGGGCTGCTGAACAAGGACACAGCTACACACAGGGTTCAAGCATGCCATAAGCTAGAGACTATCCCCAAGGCTTCTCCTTATGTACAGGAAGCAGACCACATCCCTAAGGCAATTACTCAGCTGCTCACAGTGATTTCCACCATGGAGTTGATTACCAATCTCATCATGGAGAATACTATATCCAGCTGTCCAGCCACTCCACCAGGCCCAGCCAAGTTGACACACAAACTGAACTACCATGTTGTTGTTGTTGTTACATGCCGTCGAGTCAGCCCTGACTCATAGCGAGCCCTCCTTGGGTTCCCGAGGCAGTATCACTACAGAAGTAGGATTGCCCAACCTTACTTCCGAGGAGTGGCTGGTGGATTTGAACCGCCAGCCTCCTGGTTAGCAGTCAAGTGCCTTAGCCACTATGCTACCAGAGCTCCCAACTACCATAGGCTGGGTGAAAGCCCCTCAACCTTGGGCTTCAGCTCTGCCTGCTGCTTTCAGCCCATTGGAACTTGAGGTTTTTCTTTACTCAGGCAGCTGCTGGCTGCTGAGACTGACAGGCCCAAGGTTGACAAGGAAAAATGCACGGTCCTGATGTTACCAAACCACACGGCAGGCTAGTAATTCAAGTCCATTGAAAATCCCAAGGTCAGCAGAGCATGGCAGGCTGCTGAACAACATCATGGCTATGTGCAGGGTTCAAGTGTGCCATCAACTAGAGACCATTCCCAAAGCTTCTCCTTATGTACAGGAAGCAGACCACATCCCAAAGGCAGCTACTCACCTGCTTACAGTAGATTCCACCGTGGAGTTGATTACCAGTCTTATCATGGGGAATACTACATCCAGCTGCCCAGCCACTTACCCAGGCCCAGCCAAGTTGACACACAAACTTAATTACCACAACATTTTTCTCGTATTCTCTGCTCTCAGCTAAATCCATCAGACATCAACAATGATATTCCTTATTCCATGTCCTCTTCTGCATCCAGCTTGCATTTCTGGAAGTTCCCTGTCAGTATACTGCTGTAACCATTTTTGAATTATCTTCAGCAAAATTTTACTTAGTGTGATATTAATGACACTGTTCCATAATTTTCACATTCTGTTGGACAGACTTTCTTTGGTATGGGCACAAATATGGATCTTTGCCAGTTGGTTGGACAGGTGGCTGTCTTCTAAATCTCCTGGCACAAATGAGTAAGTTCTTCCAGAGCTGCGTCTGTTTGTTTAAACATCTCAGTGGGTATTTGTCAATTCCTGGAGCCTTCTTTTTGCCAATTCCTTCAGTGTGGCTTCTACTTCTTCAATACCATGGGTTCTTGGTCATATGCTACCTCCTGAAATGATTGAATGTCAGCCAGTTCTTCTTGGGACAGTGTATTCTTTCCATCTTCTTATGCTTCCTGCATCATTCAATATTTTGTGTTGTTGTTGTTGTTATGTGCCGTCGAGTCAGACCTGACTCATAGCGACCCCTCCTTGGGTTTCTGAGGCAGTATCACTCCGGAAGTAGATTGCCCCATCTTCCTTCCGAGGAGTGGCTGGTGGGTCTGAACCGCCTCTGGTTAGCAGTCAAGTGCCTTAGGCACTATGCTACCAGAGCTCTCATTTTGTGTGTAGAACCCTTCAATATTGCAATCTGAGCTTGAATTTTTTCTTCAGTTCTTTCAGCTTGAGAAATGCCCAGTGTGTTCTTTGCTTTTGGTTTTCTAATTCCAGGTCTTGGCATGTTTCATTGTAAACTTTACTTCTCAAGCCGTCCTTTAAAGTCTTCTGTTCAACTGTTTTCTTTCAGCATTTCGTGTGTGTGTGTGTGTGTGTGTGTGTGTGTGTGAAATACTGATTTTTATTGGTTGGCACAAGATTACAACCTGCAATTCCAATGCCCTTCCCTCCCACACAGCTCAAATGGAAAGAAAGCAACATTTCTTCTTTTTGCTTAGTAACTGTCTATTCAAGAGCAAGTTTCAGAGTCTCTTCTGACATCCATTTTGGTCTTTTCTTCCTCCCTGTCTTTTTAATGACCTTTCACTTTCTTAAGATATGTATGATGTTCTTTCTTTCTTTCTTTCTTTATATTGTGATTTGGGTGAAAGTTTACAAAGCAAATTCACTTTCCATACGGCAATTCACACACACTTTGTCTCATGACGTTGACTGCAATTTAGCCCAATGCAACAGCTCACCTCCCAGTTCCTCCTGATAGTTACCTATTTCCTGTGTCCATCCCTCCATGCATTCCTGCCCCCTGAACTGTCTCCTTGTGCATAAACAGCCCTTCTTTCTCCCATGATTGTTCTCTCCAAGGAGTGTATCTACGTCAGATATATGCTCAACTCATATACTTGTCTTTTTGTTTGGCTGGAAGCTACAGGTGTTGGTTAAATTCCAGACCTGAAGGGCAGCTAGGGACCAGTCTCAGTGGTTCCACCAGGGCTGTCAGACCAGCAAACCTGGTCCGCCTCCCTTTTTTTCCCCCAAATGATTTTGAGTTTTCTTCCACATTGTTCTCCCTCTCTATCCAGGATCTCCTACATAGATCCCCCTCCAAGTGGTTGACAGTGGTAGCCAGGCACCATCTAGTTCTTCTGGTCTCATAGTCATATAGGCTGAGGATCGCATGGTGTACCAGTCTTGAGGACTAATTGTTTCCATGAATCTTTGGTTTTCTTCATTCTTCTTTGCTCTGGACGTGGAGAGACCCATTGTTGCAACTAGAAAAATGCTTGCAAGCTTTTAAGATCCCAGTCGCTATTCACCAAGGTGGGAGGTGGAACAGTGTTTTGTGTAGTATGTTATGCCAATTGAGCTTGATGTCCCCTGTGACTATGGTCCTGAGCCCACAGGTTCAACTGCTCACTCCCTCTAGGTAGCTGGCTGTGATCAAGAAGTGACTACAACCTTGTTCTTTTTCAGCTCTACTACATGTGTGATGTTCTTGATGTCATCTTACAACTTGTCTGGTCTTTGGTCACTGGTGTTCAGGGCATCAAATCTCTTCTTCAGATGGTCTTTAAATTCAGATGGGATATACTCGGGGTCATATTTTTGCTCTCATGGGTTTGTCTTAATTTTCTTCAGTTTCAACTTGAACTTGGTTATGAGCAATTGACAGTCTGTTACACAGTCAGCTCCTGCCCTTGTTTTGACTGATTATTCCACAGATTTGTTGTTGTTGTTGTTAATGTGCCGTCAAGTCGGACCCGACTCATTGGATTTCCGAGGCAATATCACTAAGGAAGTAGATTACCCCATCTTCCTTCCGAGGAGTGGCTGGTGGGTATGAACCACCAACCTATTCCACAGATTTAGTCAGTTTGATTTCTCTGTATTCTATCTGGTAAGATCCACATGTATAGTTATTGCTTATGCTGTTGAAAATGGTATTTGCAATGAATAAGTCATTGGTCTTGCAAAATTCTGTCATGCAATCTTCAGTATCTTTTCTATCATGAAGGCCTTATTTTTCAGCTACCAGTACTGCTTCTTTGTTCCCAGCTTTTGCATTCCAATCACCAGAAATCATCCGTATATCTTGATTACATGTTTGATCAATTTCAGACTGCAGAAGTTGGTAAAAATCTTTAATTTCTTCATCTTTTGCTTTGGTAGTTGGTTTGTAAATTTGAATAATAGTCACATTAACTGGTCTTCTTTGTAGACATATGGATATTATTCTATCACTAATAGCATTGCACTTCAGGATAGATCTTGAAACATTCTTTGTGTTGATGAATATGGCACCATTCCTATTCAATTTGTCATTCCCGGCATGTTGTTGTTGTTGTTAGGTGCTGTCAAGTCATCTCCGACTCAGCAACCCTTTACACAGCAGAACAAAACACTGCCCAATCTTGTGCCAGCCTCACTTTCCTTGCTGTACCTGAGCCCATCGTTGCAGCCACTGTGTCTATCCATCTCTTTGAGGGCCTTCCCCTTCTTCATTGACCTTCCACTTTCCAAAACATGATATTGTTCTCCAGGGAATGGTTCCTTCTGGCAACCTGACCAAAGTAGATGAGACGAAGTCTGGCCATTCTCGCTTTCAAGAAGCATTCCAGCTGCACTTCTTCCAGGACAAATCTGTTAGCCCTTTTAGCAGACCCTGGTACTGTTAGCATTCTTCTCCAACACCACAACACAAAAGCATCAACTCTTCTTCAGTCTTCGTTATTCATCGTCCAGCTTTCACATAAGAGGCGATTGAAAATACCATGGTTTGGGTTAGGCGCACCTTAGTCTTCAAGGAGACATCTTTGCTCTTCATCACTTGATAGAGGTCTTTTGCAGCAGATTTGCCTAATGCAGTATGTTGTCTGATGTCTTGACTGCTGCTTCCATTGGTGTTGATTGTAGAACCAAGTAATATGAAATCCTTGACAACTTCAATCTTTTCTCCATCCACCGAAGCTGTTTATTGGACCAGTTATGAGGCTTTTTGTTTTCTTTATATTGAGGTGTAACCCATACTGTAGACTGTAGTATTTAATCTTCATCAGTAAATGTTTCAAGTCATTGTCACTTTGAGCAAGCAAAGTTGTGTCATCTACATATCGCAGGTTGTTAATGAGTCTTTCTCCAATCCTGATGCCACGTTCTTCATATATTTCAGCTTCTCGGATTACTTGCTTAGCATACAAGTAAAATAAGTATGGTGAAAGGATATGACCTTGATGCAATCCCTTCTTGATTTTGAACAATGCAGTATCGCCTTGTTCTGTTCGAATGACAGCCTCCTGATCTATGTACAGGTTCCTCATGAGTTCTGGAATTCCCATTCTTTTCAATGTTATCCATAATTTCTTATGATCTACACAGTTGAATGCTTTTGCATAGTCAATAAAACATAAGTAAACATCTTTCTGGTATTCTTTGCTTTCAGCCAAGATCGATCTGACATCAGCAGTGATACCTCTTGTTCCACATCCTCTTTTGAATCCAGCTCATATGTCTGGAAGTTTTCTGTCAATATACTGCTGCAACCATTTTTGAATTACCTTCAGTAAGATTTTACTTGCATGTGCTATTAATGATATTGTTTGATAATTTCCACATCCTGTGGGATCACCTTTCTTTGAAATGGATACAAATATGGATCTCTTCCAGTCAGTTGGTTAGGTAGCTGTCTTCCAAATCTCTTGGCATAGTAGGCCATATGAGTGTGTGATTCAAAATAGCCAATACCAGTTCATTTCAGCTCACTGATGTCTAGGATATCAGTCTTTATGCATTCCATTTCATTTTTGACAACTTCCAATCTTCCTAGATTCATGCTTCATACATTCCAGGTTCTGATTTTTAATGGATGTTTCCAGTTGTTTCTTCTCATTTTGAGTCACTCCCCATCAGCAAATGGAGGTTCCAAAAGCTTTACTCCATCCACATCATTGAAGTTGATTCTACATTGAGGAGGCGGCTCTTCCCCAGGAGTATTTTGCATGCCTTCCAATCTGAGGGGCTCATCTTCTGGCACTATATCAGACAGTGCTTCATGGCTCCTCATAAAGTTTTCAGTAATATATCAGGTAGTATTTCACTCCTATTCATTAAGTTTTCAGTGTCTGGTTTGTTCAGAAGTGGATGGCCCTGCCTTTCTTCCCAGTCTGTCTTAGTCTGGTAGCTCCACTGAAACCTGTCCACCATGGGTGACCTTGGTGGTATTCGAAATACCAGTGGTATAGTCTCTAGCCTCACAATAATATGCGAGCTACTACAGTACAACAAACTGGCAGACTAGTGGTAGTTTAGGTGAGGGTTGAGTATAAACTCTTTACTCCACCAAGGGACCTTTCGGGGTCCAGGTGGCCTTTTGTTTTATCATTAGAGCATATAGTTGAAACAGTATGTTTGGAGTTTGTATTAAAGGGACTTTGCCATTGAATTTTTAAGTGAAATTCTAACACAGTCTCTATACATGCAATATAATACAGAAGGATTCTTTCTTCTTTATTCACGAAAAGGGGCTCTGGGAAAGATCAGAAGCTCTTATTAGTTTGACTTTTACAAGTGTAATAGGTGGGAATTGTTCTTCAGTACTCACCTTTAAGAATTTTTCCCATGTATTTGATTCCTAAGAATTTTACCTGATAATAATAGCTAATACTTAACCAAGTGGCACACAATCCTTGGAACAATTCAGGAGTATATTCTAAATAATTACACCTATTTACAGATGAGAAAGCTTTCAGATAGTAAGTAGCTATTAATAACCATTAGTAGTAAGTGTCAGTGTGAATGCTGAAGCATTGCTACTTTGATACCAAATTTAGTAGGAACAGTTGGTTGATATTTCACAAATATGATACAGTGAAGCTTTTAAAACTCTTACAGAACCATAAAATGCCCCCTTTTTGGGAGAGACAATTGCCATTTTTTTTTTTTTTGCTTAACTGTAAATTTTAGATGACCTATTTTCCCTATCACTTGGCAAAATTTAATTTCAGACCAACTAATACATAGGCTCTGGAATCAAATGGTTAGTGTTCATATCCTTGCTGTGCCATTTGTAGTTAAGTTTGGATGAGTTTAAACCCTTTGTCTCAGCTGTAAAATGGGGATAATAATTTTATCTGCCTTATAGGCTTTTTAAGGAGTCCTGGTGGTGCAATGGCTAAGGCATTTGGCTGCTAACCAGAAGGTTGGCGATTCAAACCTACCAGCTGCTCCATGGGAGGAAGATGAAACAATCTACTTCCGTAAACATTTTCAGCCTTAGAAACCCAATGAGGGTTGCTATGAATTGGAATTGACTTGATGGCAATGGGTTTGGTGTTTAGGTTTTTATAGGCTTGTTAAGGAGTTCTTGTGCTGCAGTGGTTAAGGCATTTGGCTTGTACCCAAGAGGTTGGTAGTTGGAACCTGGAGCTCTCGTGCTGTAGTGGTTAAGGCATTTGGCTGGTAATCAAGAGGTTGGTAGTTGGAACCTACCAGCCACTCGAGGGAAGAAGAGGCATTGTGCTTCTGTAGAGATTTATAGCCTTGGAAACCCCATAGGGGTCGCTAAGAGTTGATGGCAGTGAGTTTGGTTTATAGGCTTATTAGAATTAAACAGTGAAAGCACTCAGTAAATATTTGCTATCATTACCATTATAATGATTGGCACTTACTGAGGACGATCAAAGACTGTAGCCTTCAGTATGGATTATACCTCAACACAAAGAAAACAAAAATCCTCACAACTGGACCAGTAAAGCAACATCACAATAAACGGAGAAAAGATTGAAGTTGTTAGGGGTTTCATTTTACTTGGATCCACAATCACCACCTGTGGAAGCAGCAGCCAAAAAATCAGACGTCATTTGTTACTAATCATTTATAATAACCAGTGGTTGAGGAGGTTCGGTTATCAGTAAGATAAATGTTCACAGAGCACTATCTGATACTAATATTAACCTTATTGACAAAGTATATAACTTGTTGTCAAAATGTATAACTCACTGTTGTCAATTTTTTAATTCCACTTTTAAGAGTCTGGTATAATCTATTGCTTTGATTACTAGAAATAATCTGTTAATGGATTTGTAATTACAAGATTGAAACTGTAAGATCATCCATTTATGGTTGAGCCTGGAACAATGAAATGGCAGCTTTGCAGAAAAAGACCTGGCACTCTGCTCTTGTAAAGATTACAGTCTCAGGAACCCAATGGGGTAGTTCTAGTCTGTTAAATGGGGTTGCTGTGCGTTGCAGTCGACTCGTTGGTTCCCAACAATAACAACTTGGAATGGATTTTGATCTTTTTATTATACCTTGTTCAACTGCTATAAATTAAAAATATTAAATGTATAATGAAGATAGTTTATAAGGAAATCTTGGGTGCATGATCTCTTACAATTTCAAGTTTCTTTATTTTATTTCCATTAGTAATTCAAACAGAAATTCACTTGCTTATTCTTTAAGTGATACACCATCTGAATATAACCATTCATTTAATTTTAAATATTTATTGAGCACTGTGTAAGGCACTTGTAACGTACAGAAAGAAAGCAATAAATGGCCCTTCCCTCAAAGAGGTTATGTTTGTTGAGGCCCTTTTACTTGTAGTTTCAGAAAAACTTTGTCTTCATGTTTTCATCCTTTTTGCCTTTTGAATATCATATTTATCTTTTCAGTGGTATTTTTAAATTTACTTTTAAATACAGTTTTAAAAATAACCTCTTCTACTTTTTCTGACAGACTGTTTTCTATTTTAATTGCTTTTCTTTGTCTTTTATCTCGTTTTTCCTACTTTAGGGCTCTTTTGGTTTGATTTTTGGAATTTTTTTTTATTTTGTATGTCTGATATTGTCACCTTTGCTTGACCTAATTTGCTTTCCCAGATTCTTTTTAGTTTTATGTAGTATTTAGCTTTGATTGTTGCTTTTACATGAGTTTACATTCATTGGTGTAAGAAATTGAGGAATTAATTTATCCTTATAAGAATTGTTCCTGTCTCTCCGAGAATTCCTTTATTTTAGGTACCATATTAGTCAGAAGTACCTATAATTTTATGTCATTTGTAAAATAGCTCAATACTCCTATGTTCACTTGGTTTCTAGGTCTGTTCTGGATAGCAGGTTTTGTGAAGACATTTATTCTTTCTTGGACCTCAGATTTACCAGACATCTCATGGTATTTCTTTTTATATTATTTCTTTAATGGCTGACATTTACTCTCAATGTATTTTGTACATATCTTACTTGCCTGTTTGGATAATCAGTTTTGTGATTCACATATCAGATGTGAAAGTTTTGTAGTAATTATTTGGATTGTGTTGTATTTATTTTTTCTCCTTTACATATACCTGTGTTCTAAGCTCACATCTTTTCTGCTTACTATACTGCACCTCTTTTTTTTTAAACAATGATTTGACCCTAATGAATTTATAATTTTTTTAAGTACCAACTGGATTTTTAAACAAGATGAGTTTTCTGGCTATAGAGCTTTTTGGTATTAATGAGTACAGTGAAATATTGTCAGTTTCTGGTCTAAATAGTTGTGATTTCTTGTCATCTGACCTCTTGTGAGTAAATTACTGGAATCTTCCCTGTTGAGTCAAATTTGGAGTCTGGTTCTGTTTCAGATGTGATGATATATCTTTATCTTGGTGGTAAAGATTCTGTGTTTTTTAAGAGAGATGTGTTTCTGGAGAAGATGCCATTAGTTGTTTTTAAAGCACTTAATTGTATAGGTTGACAACTCAGTTGATTAATGAGGCCAGGGGTACACTTTCATTCCAGGTGTCTAATTAGTTCACTGGTCATTTGTAGAGTGCCTGTTATATTCCAGACACTGTGCAGGGTTTGGTCAATAATCATACACATATAAGCCATTGCCCAAGATAGGCAATCCCATCATAGTTATTTAGAAATAGCTCTGTGTTCATTAATGATTGTCTATTTGTATGAAAAGGGAACGTTATTAATGTATACTCACGCAGATTATTTTAGAATGGAAACATTATTCCATTTAACTAAAATCTAAACTCACTGCCGTCAAGTTAATTTTGACTCATAGCAATCCCTCTGGATTTCAGAGACAGTATCTCTATAGAAGTAGATTGCCTGGCCAGTCTTCTTTCAAAGTGGCTGGTTGGGTTTGAACTGCCCACCTTCTGGTTAGCAGTTCAATACCTTAGGCACTGCACCACCAGAGCTCCTTTACTCCATTTACCTAGAAGAATACATAACTTGATTTCTGTTTTCCAGTTTCTGCTTCTGGCAAACAAATGTACAGTTAAATACCTAAGAACATATACCTTAACATATAAAACTTTGTATGAGTTTAACCTAAAGATAAACTAAGCTGAAGAAAACTTCTGTTTGAATGCTACCAACAAGGAAGAGAATCTTAAAAATATTCCATTTGTTCCCTGTTAGGTCCAAATCTTCAGCATTTTAATGAAATACAGAATGATGTAACATTTGAATAGAACGACTTGTAGTTTTAGTACATGTCTGCATTTCACCTTTTGGCATTTTATAGCGTTATGTAGGTTAATAAATAAGGCTTTTATGAAGTAACTCTAATGTGGCCACAGGTGTAAAGAATAAAGTAGAGCAACTTTTCCTGTTTTTCAATGTGCTCTAATTGTCTTTGGGGGAGCATTTTAAGTTAGTGGAGCAGTGTGAAAACATAGCAAGTTGAGAACCATAATTAATTTATTTTTAAAAGCTATTAGAGGATTCTCTTTAAGTGAGAACTAGAGTTTTTCTGTCCACACTTTTTTTTTGATGAAATAACAGCAACTGTTGATATGTAGCTGTATAGCAGTATATGTTTAGCAGTGCATAAAATGCTTCACATTCATTATTTCATTTTCTTCTCAGAAGTCCTATGAAGATAAATCCCCTTTTTGTACACAGTGAAACTGATGGTTAGATAGTTTAAAATCTTTTGCTTAGCTTACACATTTAGTAAGTAGTGGGGACAAGGATACAAAGCTTATGCTTTTAACTTTTAGGCACAACTGCCGACAATTACATATTTTTATTGTAACAACTTATAATTTAGTAGCTCTCTTCCGTTTCATACGGTTTAAAAGTAAAGGCAAGTTTTCTTGGTGTATTCAAGCCATTATTATTACCTTATTGCTCCCTTTTAGTATTTTTTCCCCTATAAGATAGGATTTCACAATCTGTCATTTGTGAAAATCAACCTGAGTAGGTAATCTCAACCTTACTTCTAAAAGTTAAAGATAAATACAAGAGCAACTATTTGAAGATCCAGGGCTATTCAAGTATTTTGAGTAAAACGGGGGCAATTTTGACTGTTGGTGTAGTCCATTTTATAAGATTATATATTTGTTTTCTTCCTGAATTGTTCTTTATCATTGCTGAAAAGACTTCAGGTTGCTATTTCACAACCAACACATAATTGCAATTTTTATATAGTGAGTTTGGAGTCCTTGGGTGGCACAAATGGGTAAGCCCTCAACTGCTAGCCAGAGCCCACATAGAGATTCTGCAGCAGAAGACAGGCCTGGTGATCTGCTGCTAAAAGGGCACAGCCTTGAAAACAGTACGTTTGGAGCAGTTCTGTTCTGCACACGTGGGGTCACCATGAATCAGAATCAACTTGACAACAACTAAAAACAGCAACAGCAATGCAATTAGTTTAGATTAGAAAAATTGATGTTGGAGCTGAATATCTTTTAGTGTCTATGGTAAATTTACCTAAAAAACACTTCAGGTGTATTGATTTTCTCTACTAACTAATTGCCAGTATTTTGGGGAAAAAAACCACTGCCATCGAATTGATTCCAACTCATAGTAGTTTTCAGGGCAGTAAATCTTGATGGAAGTAGATTGCTTCACCTTCCTTCCACCGACTAGTTGGCAGGTTTGAACGGCCAACCCTCTGGTTAGCAGTTAAATGCCTTAGTAACTGCACCACCAGAGGTCCTATTGCCAGTGTTAGGGATTGTTAATTGTAGTGAGTTAACACTAACAAGAAATAGAGCCACCATCCAATAATAATTTATTTATGTGGTATGAAAGATGGCAACCACTATAAAACAATTGACTTTATTAAAAATAAAAATTGTTTTTGTCATATACGTATATAAGCAGTAGAGTGGAATTTGGTTCAGATCTTGGTTTCATCTTTTAAGCTGATAAAACTTGATTAGGTTATTTAACCTTTCTTGGTTTTGTGTTCCTCAAGGTAAAATGGAGATACCTACCTCAGAGTTGTGAGTATTAAATAGATCATCTATGTAAAAAGCTTAGTATGGTGCTTAGTCTATACTATGTATTAAGTATTTGTTAGACAGTATATTACTAGATCAATCACTGAACCAAGAAGTTGTGTATTATAATAAGACATTCCATTTTATCTTTCAAAATGAATATTAATTGTTATTTCTTCACTAAACAATTTTTTTTAAAACAATGTCTTAATAGTCCTTCATGAGGCATCCTAAATTCATTCCCTAAGAAAGATTATGATTCAGAAACTTCAGAAAGTTTTCTTTTGATCATAGTCACATTACTTAATTCTGGAAAAAATAGAGATGATTTGAGAAAATTCTAACATACTGAGATTTTAATAAAGAATGCTTTCTTTATGTATTTTACTTACTATTAATTGTTAGAATGTGGCTATTGCCAGAAATATGAAGATATTTCTTAACTGTTCTGTTCCTTTTTCTTTTAAACAGGGTTTTTGGATGCACTTAGATGTTTGCAATGAGCACTGTGGCTGGCATGCCCCAGTGTTTTGGATACCAATGCATAGGACTCCATAGTAATCGAATTTACCAGAGGCGAACGTCATGAGCATAGTCATCCCATTGGGGGTTGATAGAGCAGAAACGTCATACTTGGAAATGGCTGCAGGCTCGGAGTAAGTATTTAAATTGAAAGTATTTTGGAGTGAGAAAGTCAAAGTTTTATGCAGTTATTTTAGCAAAACCAAGTGATGCTTAATTTACATTTATAATTTTCCTCATTTTAAACTCTTTATTGAAATAAAGTATCAGGAATTAAAAATTTTATAAGTAACTATTTTGAGCCAAAATTCTCTATCTTTTAAAAATTCTTTTTGTCTTTGCCATTTGCTAATTGTTGATAGCATAGTGGCTAAGGCACTTGACTGCTAACCAGAAGGCTGGCGGTTCAAACCCACCAGCCACTCCTCGGAAGGAAGATGGGGCAATCTAGTTCCATAGTGATACTGCTTCGGAAACCCAAGGAGGGGTCGCTATGAAGTCGGGTCCGACTTGATGGCACATAACAACAACAACAATTGTTGATAATCAAGATAATAGGCTTTATTTTTTTTTAAATGTAAGATCTGTCTTGTTTATATTGAAAAAGTAATTTGATTTTAAATTTGAATATTGACTAACTTAAAAAAATTATAAAACTCATTTAAGTATAGGTTTTTTTTTTTTTTTAAAGTAGAGTTGAAAAACATAATTTAAACCATTTTTAAATAAGAAAAAAGAATTTCCTTTTGGAGGGATGATTATTTTGATAACTGTTGCTTTTTTTTGGAGCCATTTCTGATGGACTCAGTGAAAGGTTCTATGTTTACTCCAAACTCTTTGGTCCAGGTGATTATCTGGATAGATTTTATTAATCTTTTGTTTTTGAATGATCAGCCACTTAATATGAAGTTATTGCTGTAAAGAGGGTTTGCTTGTTTGTTTTTTTGCAAGGGGTTCAAGTGAGTGCTTAAAGCTGAGGCAAAGATTGGTATGTTTATTCCCAGGTTCAGTATTATTGGTCTGTTGTGCTTAATGGGATATCAGCCAGAAGTGGAACTTAATGGAATCTAATTTTTTTTTTTTAAAAAAAGTTGATTCATTCCCTGAATCTCTGCTATGGGTAGAGCAGTAAAATGCTATTTTTGTTTCTCCTACTACTGTCATTTCAAGTGGTCTAGAAGTGCTTTTACCACTCCTGCTTCTGCCACTGGGAAAGATCCAGAGATGCTCTCTAATACTCTATATCCTAACCCTTATCCTTATATCCTTCACAGTCTTTTTTTAATTGTATGAGTGTTGTAATACAGGTTTTTTTTTTAATGTTACCTTTTTTGTACTATGTGTAAGTAATTTTTGTTGTAAAATAATAGATTCTCAAACAAGGTACTCTTGTGACAATTGACCACCACTCATTCTGCTTTCATTAAATAGGGTTACTGCTAAGGAAGGGAGGAAGGAAACTTGGAAGCAGGGTTTTGAGAGGCAAAGGGTTCCAAGTCTAAAGTATTTATTTGTCTTTTTTTAACTCTGTGAAAGTCAAAGAGAAAAAAAATAGCTACAAAGATGAGCACATATAAATAACATGTTCTTCATGGTGTTGTGTGTTTTGATGTTTTATTCCAACTCCCCATTCCTCTCTTCCCCTTAGCCCTAGGTAACCACTTACTAAAGGGGCAAGAGGGCAGCATCTCCTGACCTCCTCTAACTCCACAAGAGGAACACAGAATCACCATCAGCAGCTCAAGGCCTGTTCTTATGAGCCCAGACATGCTGCCACCGTCCAGCCTTGTTACCAACCTTGACACTAGGCATCCCACTTGTGGCACCCACCACCTCTCTGCTGGGTTCGATAATTCACTGCAGTGGCCACGCAGAACTCACAGATTATGGGGTTTATTAGGGAAGCAAAAGGCTACAATTCCAGTTCAAGAATGCATTCAGGATAAAGTTCTTTGATCAGGACAGTCTCCTCTCTGCTCTACCCTTAGACATGCCTCTCTGGCCCTTGGCCTCTGCCTCTGTGGGCCAGGTAAGCCTGCCGCTCTGTCTCGTGCCTCTTGGTTCCTCTGCCCCCATCTCTCAGCTGGGCATCTCTGTCTTCCGGTTGTCTCTCTCTCTCTTTCTTTCTCTCACTCTCTCTCACCCAGGCATCTCTCTCTCTCAGCTGGCAGTCAGAGAGTCCTTCTGCTGCTACGAGAGCTCATTTTGAGCCTGGCACAGTGGTAAAACAACCAAGCCTAACATCAGACTTCTACGTACCTGAGAGCGAGCCAGCTTTTCCACATAACTTTGTGTTGCCCCAGGTAGATGACTTTAACAAGCAGCTACTCGATTGTTAACGGCAAAGTAGGAGTTACAAAGACTGGCTAGAAAAGCTGTACCATGTAATTCACTATAGCACACTACTGATCTTTTATCTTGATGAATTTACCTATTCTAGGCATTTCTTATAAGTGGAATCATACAATATTTGTTCTTTTATATCTGACTCGTTTGACTCAGCATAATGTTTTCAAGGTTTATCCATGTGATAGCATGTGTCACAACTTTTATTTCTCATTATGGCTGTGACACAGTGGTTAAAACGCTTGGCTATTAACCAAAAATTAGTAGTTTGAACACATCAGCCCTCCATGAGAAAAAGATGTGCAGGCAGTCTGCTTCTATGAAGATTTAGAGCCTTGGAAATCTTATGGGATAGGTCTACCCTGTCCTATAGGATTGCTATGAGTTTGAATTGACTTGAGGATAATAAGTTTGGTTTTTGGAGTGTATATATATATATATATGATATTTGTAATATATGTATAAATGTATAAGTTAATACTAACTGATGTTAGTGTGTGTCTGTGTATCCTTTTTTAAAATCCATTCATCCATTAATATATATAATATACATATTATATATATATATATATATATATATATATATATACATACGCACACACATACACATAATATATATAACATAAAATTTGCAATGTTAACCATTTTAAAGTATACAGCCAGTGGTATTAGTTATATTCATTATGTTTCAACCATCACCATTTACTTCCAAAACATTTTATTAACCTAAACAGAAACTCTGTACCAGTTAAACATTGGCTTCCCATTCCCCTCTCACTATTCCATTCCCTTTCTCCCTAGCCCACTGTTCCTTCATTAATTTAAAAAAAAAAAAAAGTTCCTACATGTACAGTTTAGTCATGGTGATTACATTCTTTGAGTTGTGCCGCCATTCTTACCCTCTTTTTCTGAGTTAATCCTCTCACATTAACATAAACTTACTGCCCTCTAAGGTTTCTATTTAATCTTTCAAGTTGCTGTTGTCAATTTCATCCTGTATGGTTATTAAAAGAGCTTAATGCTCAAGGCAGACCTTTCCACCCCCACCCCCCGATTAGTTAAGCTAAACTGTTTTTGAGGAGCTCTGGGGATATAGTGCTTAAGGCATTTGGCTGCTAACAAAAAAGTTCTGTAGTTTGAACCCACCAGCCACTCTGTGTAAAGAAAATGAGGTAGTCTGTTTCTATAAAGATTTACAGCCTTGGAAATCCTTTGGGGCAGTTCTACTCTGTCCTGTAGTGAATTTGATTTTTGGGTTTTTTGTTTGGTTTTAAGAAGACTTCAGGATGTTTTCGGTTTAAGGTTTAAAATTACCTCAGGGCAATAATATTGGGGGCCTATCCACCCTTCAAGGAGCTCTGGTAGCATAGTGCCTAAGGCACTTGACTGCGAACCAGAAGGCTAGTGGTTCAAACCCACCAGCCACTCCTCGGAAGGAAGACTGGGCAATCTATTTCTGTAGTGATATTGCCTTGGAAACCCAAGGAGGGGTCGCTGTGAGTCGGGTCCAACTCAACGGCACATAACAACAACAACAGCAATCCACCCTTCATGGCTCTAGAAAGTCTGGAGGGCATGAGAATTTGAATTTCTATTCTGTATTTTCTCCCCCTCTGATCAGGATTCTTCTATGGAATTTTTGATCAAAATGTTCAGTAATGGTAGCTGGGTACCATCTAGTTCTGATCTAAAGGGAAAGGAGGCAGTTAGTTCTTCATGGAGGCAATTTGCCACACCTTCCTTATCCTCCTTCTATTCCTGACTCTCCTTCTTCCTCTGTTGTTGCAGATGAATAGAGACCACTTGTTGTGCCTTGGCTGGCCCTTGTGAGCTTTTAAGACCCCAGGGACCATGCAACAAACTAAGAAGTAGAACAGAAGCACTAAATACATTATTAGTCCAGTTAACTAGGATGTCCCATGAAACTATGACCCTAAATCTCCAAACCAAGGGATCAAGTCACATGAGGTGTTTGGTTACACATAAGCAGGCTCAGCAGCTACTCTTTTTTTTTTTTTTCCTGTCATTGTTAATATGTCTATCACATAGCTCTTGCCTTTTCAACTATTGACAACAATTGGAATAATCACTGTGCAACCCTACTCTTAATCAACATTATTTTTCCATCACTGTTAACCTCTCTTTTCACCTTCCCTTTGGCTCCTGGTAACCACTAATAATCTTTGGTCTAAGTTAGGTCATACAATATCTGTCCTTTTGTGACTGACTGACTTCATTCAGCATGTCTTCAGGCTCCATCCATACTATAGCATGTATCAAGACTTTATTTATACTACTGACTGAGTAGTATTCCATTGCATATATGTACCACATTTTATTTATCCATTCATCTGTTGATGGACCTTTAAGTCATTCCCACTTTTTGTCTATTGTGAATAGTGCTTTAGTGAGCCATTGGTGTACACGTCTCTTTTTGTGTCTCTGCTTTTTGGGAATATACCTAATTGCTGGGTCATATGGTAATTCTATTTTTAGTTTTTAAGGAACACTGTTTTCCACAGTGGCTTTACCATTTTGCATTTCCGCAGCAATGGATAAGGGTTGCCCATTGATTTTTTTTTTCTTACTATAAAGCATCTGGTAGGTATAAATCCAAATCTGACTATTTCTAGGCATTTATTGACCATCCCAGTTAACTGGGAATCAGAGATTCTTTGCTCCTAAAAATATTCACCTTGACAGTCTTTTTGTTGTGGTGGTGGTAAATATATATGTAAGAAAAGATTTATCATGTTGACATTCTTCACATATACAGTTCAGTGACTTCAACTTAACATTTGTCCTGTTGTGCAACCATCAACCTTACCTGTCTTCTTAACTTTTCCATCACCCTTAAAAGAAGCTCAGTGCCCCCTAAACATTGAGTCTTAAAAAAAAAAATTTAAAAATAATAGCTTTTTAAGTAATTAATACAGTATTTGATTTATGAAAAACATATACTAGATAGGAATTTATCTAATATTCAAAGTAAGATATACTTGTACCTTGTTTGTATATATAGTATGTATACCATAAGACAACTCACAAACAGAACTTGAAGCTACATAGTGATTATACAGTTTGAGGGAATGAGTAATAATGTCGAAAAAGGGCAGTGGAAGGGGTAAGTACTTGCCTGTCTTTTTTATTAAATGCATTTATAGAATAAGTCTGATTTATATATGGAGCCAAATCTTTTCTGGTACAAATGTGGTCATTCTTATTAAAGGAAAATGATTCAATTTGTAGGTAATTACAGAATTACTATCTTTCATATATATGTATGTGTATTTTTAAATTGTGATTTGGGTGAAAATTTACAGAGCAAATTCATTTTTCATACAACAGTTCATACGTGTTTTGTTTCATGATACTGATTACAATCCCCATAATGTAATTGTTCTGTTCCCACTTCCTCCCTGTGGTTACCCTTTCCCTGTATCCTTCTTTTCTATGCATTCCTTCCCTCTGAATGATCTCCCTGTGCAAGTACTGCCCTTCTTATCTCCCACGGTTGACTGTTGTAAAGAGTGTACTTAATCTGGTGTAAATATTCACCTTACATACCTATTGTTTGGCTGGAAGTCATGGGAATGAGTTCAATTCCAGGCCCAAAGGGTGACTAGGGGCCATAGTCTCTGTTATTTCACTAGTCTCTATCAGACCAGTAAGCCTGGTCTTTTTTTTTTTTTTTTTTTTAATGATTTTGAATTTTTTATGATTTTGAATCCACATTTTTCTCTCACTCTGTCCAAGATTTCCTACATTCTGATTCCTTTCTGAGTGGTTGACAGTAGTAGCCAGGCACCATCTAGTTCTTCTAGTCTCCAGAATCTTTTAAGAATCACTCCTGGTTCGTGATTTTTTTTTTTTTTTCCCACGTACAGGTGTATGTCACTTAGCTATAATTTTTTTCCCAATTAAGTGGTCATAGAAAGTATAGCTGGTGTTTATATTTAATTATGGCACAACCATCAAAATTTTTGTGGTTTTATTTTCAAATGCCTAAATTTTCTTTTCTTTTTAAAATAACTTAAGATCTTTTTTTTTTTAAAAAAAAACCCTTATGTAGCACTTTTTCTCCTCCCCACTGAAACATAATGCTTTTGAAACTCTTTTTTATAAGAATTTTGGTATTTACAATTAAAATGTTGCTTTTATATTTTAACTAGTCAAAAGTGCTATAGTTGTGTAAGATGTAGGAATTTGGGGGAAGGGTATATGGGACTTCCCTGTATATTTCTTTGCAATGTCCTGTAAATCTGTAATTATATCAAAATACAAATTTAAAAAAAAAGAATTACATTTTATTTTACTTAAGTGGATATATAATATTAGTAATTATATATTAGTTACTTTTTGAAAAAGATTGTATATTGAATGAATTAATATACTGGACCAAATTTATAGTCCCTTCTAAGGCTATAAAAGAGAACTTTTTAGATCATTTGGCATTTATCTAGTCTAGCTGTAGCATTTTATAGGTAGGAAATTGAAGGTCTAGTACAGGATTTATGAGGAGAAGTTGGCTACACTCGAGACCAGTATCTCCATTCCCTGTAAAAATACTTGCTTTTAGATGACTACATTTCTAAAATAAAACTTATTCTCACCAAGTCCATCTCTTTTTTGTTTCATACTTGTTTTTCTCGTCACTAACTTTTGTGAAATCTTAAGTTGGTTTTGCCTTTCCTTCAGGGTAGGGGTCATCTTGTATTTTATTTCTTCCTTTTCTTGCATTACTTTGCCTAGAGTTGACTCTCCATAAAGCTTCCTAAATGTTTGAACAAAAAAGAATAGTTTTAAATTACTTTAGAAATAACTGATTAGTAAGGATTGATAGACTGAATTAGAGATAATCAGCTTTAGTAAGAAGAATAAAATTGTTTTGTTTTTTTTTTAAAGAAATTTTAAGTGTTCCAGAGTCAGATTTAATATAAGATTTCCTTAAAAATAACTTTTAAACTATAGGTATATAACATTAACAAAAACTAATAACCTAGAGGCTGGTGAATAGAAACATTTGTAGCCAACTGCTATAGTGGGGACTCTCCAGGATAGTCTAAAAAAATGTATATTAGCCACTCTTGAATCTTAGCAGTAAGAATTTACCTGCACAGTGTTTATCCCTGGATTTGAAAAATATTAATCACAGGCCACAGGTTAACAGAATGACTGATGATTTTCTCACTAGCACCTAGCGTTATGCTTGGTGTAATTAAAAAAAAAAATTGGGGAAAGTAAAAATATATTTTAAGGGAAAATTAAGCTACTTGTAAATAATTTTTTTTTTAATTGTGATTTGGGTGAAAATTTGCAGAGCAAATATACTTTCCATACAGCAGTTCACATACACTTTGTCTCATGACATTGACCACAATTTAGCACAATGCAACATCTCCCCTCCCACTTCCTCCCGATAGTACCAATAGTTACCGCTTCGCAGTGTCCATCTCTCCATGCACTCCTACCCCCCTGAGCTGTCTCCCTGTGCCTGAGCAGCGCTTCTTTCTCTCATGCTTATTCTCTCCAAGGAGTGTATCTACCTTAGGTAAATGCTCAGCTAATATGCCTGTCTGTTGTTTGGCTGGAAGCCACAGGTCTGCGTTCAATTCCAGACCTGAAGGGCAGCTAGGGGTCATAGTCTCAGTAGTTCTACCAGGCTCCCTCAGGCCAGCAAACCTGTTCCCCACTTTTTTTTTTGTTTTGTTTCCAGATTAAATAAAAAAATTTTAAACCCAATTGGCAAATTAATTGTCACTGTAATTAATAATCAGGGGAACACATTTCTTACCAGGAAGCTGTGTCTATATAATTTTTTGTTTAACTGTATGTCCATGAACGTAGCTAGCATTAGAAGTAAACATTTTTTTTTAAATTTTTAAATCTTTTTTGGCTGATTATTGTTAATTTAGTTAGTAGATTTTACCTTTTAGAACAATTTTAGATTAACATAAAAATTGAGCAGATAGAAGAGAAAATTCCCATGTTCTTCCTTACACCTCTCACAATTTCCCCTAATGTTAGCATCATACTTTAGTGTGGTACATTTGTTATAGTTGATGAAACAATATTGATACATTATCCTTTAGTAGAGTATATGGTTTATACTTTGTATTATAGAGTTCTATGAGTTTTGAAAGAGACATGATGTCAGGTATCCCCCATTGCATTATCACACAGGATAGAATTTTTACTATCCTAAAAATCCTTGTTTTGCAATGTTGTTATTGATTCAATTTCTTAATAGATATAGGCCTATTTAGACTCTCTTTGTGTGCATTTGGGTGTGTGTAAGTTTTGGTAGTTTGTATTTTTTAAGGAATTGGTCTTTTTCATCTAAGTTATCAATGTGGGCATACAGTTGTTTATATTAGAAGTTGACTTCTTAATTAATTTTTTATGCAAGACTGACAATCTAAGATGAAGCATCTTTTGGATCGTCATTGTAAGTATTGACTATGTGGAGAATGTTTGCTAGAGGTTAGGGTTACAAAGGTGAAATATAACATTTTGTCCCTACTCTTAAGGAAATATATTAGTTAGAAAGTCAGAACTCTAGACCAGCATTATCCAACAGAAATAAAATATGAGCCATGTGTATAATTTTATATTTTTTAGTAGCCACATTAAAAAGATTAAAAACAGTGAAATTAGTTATTATTATATAATTTATTTAACTGACTATCTAAAATATTGTTTTAACAGATAATATAAAAATTATTAATGAGATTTTATGTTCCTTTTTTAAAAAGTCTTTCAAATTTGGTATATATTTTATATTTCTAGTATATTTCAGCAGCTGTGGTAGTGTAGTGCCTAAAGGCACTTGACTGCTAATCACAAGGCTGGCTGTTCAAACCTACCAGCCACTCCTTGGAAGGAAGATGGGGCAATCTACTTCCATAGTGATACTGCCTTGGAAACCCAAGGAGGGGTCTCTATGAGTCGGGTCCTACTCAATAGCACATAACAACAACAACAGTATATTTCAGTACAGACTAGCCATGTTTTAAGTGTTCAGTAGCACATGTGGCTAGTGGTTATTTTATTGGACAAAGTATCTCTAGATTGGAAAAAAAGGTGGCTGGATCTCAAGAGAAAACTGTATAGCCTACAGTAGTTATGAAAGCTGTAAAAGTGATATCATAAATCGCTATCATTTTCTGAGTTAGAAAGATAAGGATATAGCTATGAGGTAGATAATGTCATGCTAAATTTATAAGTGAGGAAACCTAAAGTCACAGTGTGGAGAATAGCAGAGGCAGATGTAATGGCATGTTGGTTTTAGGCCTTTTCTATCATAGCACCTTTAACTGATACTATCACAAAGAATGACTTACATAACATAACTACTTTGTTTTGATATATGGTTCGTGTAACTTGTAGTTTCAGTTCTAAGAGTAGTAAATTCAGTATAATAAATAACTATGCAACAAAGTCCCTGTGTGGAGCAAATGGTTCCTGGCTATTAACTGAAGGGCTGACTGTTCAAACCCACCCACAGAAATACCTCAGAGGAAGGGTGGCAGTCTGCTTTACGGCCTTGAAAACCCTATGGAGCACAGCTCTACTCTGCAACACATGAAGTCTCCATGAGTCAGAATTGACTGGATGGCAACTAGGAAAACAAAGTATACAACAGAAGCCTTCTTAGGTCTTTGCTGAATGATAAGAAAAACTCCATTATCACCAGACAGAAAAGTTGAGCCAGAATTTAGCTGTTTAGAATTAGATGTTTTCATCCTAATAAATCTTAACCTCTTCTGTTGCTTTATTATTTTTTTTAATACATCTGGCACCCAATCATCTGAATTCCTAAATTGGTCACATAAACAAAAGAAGATAGGAAACGTTTCTGGAACTAGAAGGTGGGAAGATGTATAAATGGGGAGTGTTAAATTTCTTCTTTCCCTAGCTTTTTTTCCCCACTAATTAAGAAAAACCAAGTTACTGTTCTGTGTAGAGACTAGAAACATAATTGCTAACAATATCTTTTTTAATATTATTATCATCAAATATTCCTCAGTACCATTAGAAATCATTATAATGAGTTTTTATATAGTTATGTATATTTTTGGATGAGGTGGACAAATTAATAAATGTGACATGTGTAAGATAACCAAACAGAAACCTAAACTCACTGCCAATAAGTCAGTTCCAACTCATAGTGACCCTGTAGGATAGAGTAGAACTGCTGTATGGGGTTTCCAAGGCTGTAAATCTTTTTAGAGGTGAATTATTTTGGAGGGGACTCTTAGCACTATACCTGGCACATAGTAAATGCTGGGTTGTTGACTGAGAGTATTGAACATAGATACCTAGGTTCTTTCATTTTTGTTCTTCCATTAACACTCTGTTAGTTGCTGTTGGATCCACCCTGACTTATGGCTACCCCATGCATAACAGAATGAAACGTTGCCTGGTTCTGCAACATCTTCATGATTGTTGGTATGCTTTGAGTCCATTGTTGTGGCCACTGTATATTTTGAGTGCCTTCCAACCTAAGGGACTCATCTTTTCTCACTATATTGGAGAGTATTTAATTGTGAGCCAAAGAACTTTCATTGACTAATTTTTGTAAGTAGCTTGCCAGGCCTTTCTTCCTAGTTGTCTTAGTCTAGAAGCCCCACTGAAACCTGTTCAGCCTGGTAACCCTGCTGGTATTTGAAATAGCTTCCAGCATCATAGCAACATACAAGCTACCATAGTATGACAAGCTGACAGGTGGTAGTCCAACACTCTAATGAGCCCTTAAGCCACTTAATTATTCTAGACTTCAGTGTTTTCATTTGAAAAAGGGGACTTGGGCTGAAGTGTTGACTCTAAATTTCTGATACTCAATTAAATTTTGCCACCTGTATTTTGCTATCGTATTTGCTATTAAGTTATTTCATTGTCACTAGAGCCACCTGCTGACAGAATTCATTAAATTTGTTGGCGTTTGTGGTACTTTTAAAGTCTGTTTGATTGAAGAGTTTGTATGATTGAAGATACTAAAATGATTTGTGTATAATGAAATGTTTTCAGTGTTTTTTTTTTAATTTCAGTAGCTTTTTACTTAAGTATCATTAACTAGTGCTTAACATTTTTACTTATGACGTCTTTACCTTGAATCTACCATTATCAAGAAACTGGTATCTCTGCTGCTTTTAAAGTGGGTATTGGTTTTTTAATTCTAATTCAGAATTCTTTCATTTAAGTGATTTTTGTTTTAATATTCAATAAACTGTTTTAAAGTACTATCCTAGCATTGTTTAAAATTATCCTTTGAATAGTAGACTTTTTATTTGTTTCATACTTAATCATAAACAATTTTTTTTTTTTGTGGTACTGCATATAGAGCTGTATTTGTCCATAAAACTATCTATACCATAGAGTTAATTTAGCAACTCTCCTCCTTTGAGATGGTTTGAATAAAATATCTTTTAATCATTCCAGCAAAAACTCAAGCAAGTATTATTATCCTGTTTTATAAAAGAAATATGCATAATAATAAAAAAGAGTTGGATTTGAATCCAGGGTTGCTTGGGTCTAGGTTCATGCTGCCACATAGGTCAGAGAAGAGCTGAGTTTTATTAAATAAAGTTAAATGCCACATGTGATAAACTAAGGACCTTATTTGTCATACCAAACCTGCTCTCAGTTTTTTAGTTTCTTATAGTGTGTGTAATTTTAATAGGTGTTTTAAAAATAATAGCAGATTATAAGAGGGATGAAAGAAATAGAGAATTTTTGAAGGGCTATATTGAGAACTCATAGAGCTAGCTCTTTTACATCTCTTAGTGTAAAAATTAGAGATCCAACCTATTCATGTGATTTAGTAATCTCCAGAGTATGTTATTAAATGTTTTATCATTGAAAGAAAAATTAGAGGTTTCACTAAAACAGGTATGAATTTCTCATTAAAACCCAACTATATTTTGAAGGTTTATATACCATGAATTTAAATTTTTGATGAGGAAGAAGGAAATTGTAAAAGTTCAGGGTTTCTGATGAATCAAAGCTAATTTATTTAATCATTCTAAATGCTTCTCTTTTTCTCTAAAGGCTTTTTAAATTTAATCGTTAGCATTTTCTCCCTTTAGATCTTAAATCATAAGTTTAGTTGACTTAAGTGACTTAAATGCCTGCACTGAGAATACATGGTATGGCTTGTATGCTTTATAATGGCTTTTCAAAGAATGAGGACATTTTGACATACACAATGAGATTTTAAATTTATAAAGTGATTCCAGAAAAATGTGGCAAGATAAGGTAGATTACTGCAAACTGTTTGCTTTCTAAGTTATTCTGCCTTCTAAGTTTTTGACAATAATTTAGACCTATAACACATTTGAAAATAGCCCATTTTTAAGAATAGGAAATATTACATTAAAAAATAATGCTAATTTTTGTGACCAAAAGTGTTCTTCCTATATGTAAAATTAATGAAATAATTAAAGTTGTATAGATTGAGAGTTACCTGAACTCAGGCTTTTTGTAACTCTCATTTAAAGTTAGACCCATAGTATATTACCATTTTATAATATAAGCCATTTACCTCAGTAAGTCACTAATCCACAGGGACAAATAATACTCTCTCTTGTAAATATCATAGGCATGGTGGTAACAATGCAGTTTGATGGAAAAGGTGCTAGACTAACTTAAGAATTCTGAGTTTTAGTATTTACTTTGCTATCATAACACTGTGTGATTTAAGAGTTTATTTTATAATACTGAAACTGAGAATGATTGTGTGGCATGCCTCAAAGAGAGCTGGAGAGTGAGTCTAGAGTTTGTGACACTTTGTTGACCATTCTTCTAGTCTATGAAACTAGAGGTTAGACTATGTGATCTTCAAAATACTTCCTAGGACAGTGCCTGAACACCACTTTGGAGAAATAGAGACCCTACATCCAGGAACAAAGGAGCTCTGAAGGTACGGTGGTTAAGTCATTTGGCTGCTAACCAAAAGGTTAGCATTTCAAACAAAGTCATTCTGTGGGAGAAAGATGAGGTAGTCTGTTTCCATAAAGAATTATAGCCTTGGAAACCCTTTGAGATCTCTATGAATTGGAATCAACTAGATGGCAATGAGTTTGGTTTGCTTGTTATATCCATGAACAGTTCCTGTCATGCTGTACTTGATCCCACACCAAGCATGATTCAGCAGCTCATCCTCCATCACTAGCTTCATGACAGTATTGTCTGAGAGTCCAGGAACTACTACACTATATCTGTCTGGACTCAACAGGAGTAGATCCACTAGATAGTTCTAGGCCAAGACTATGCTACTTTTATTCTCTGATAATACCGAAACTGAGAATGATTGTGTGGCATGCTTCAAAGAGAGCTGGAGAGTGAGTCTAGAGTTTGTGACACTTTGATACCTCTGAGGTACGGGAACACATTCTGATACTCCCTTAGCAACCAGCCCTGTTTCACTCATTGCTCTACCAAGACTCAGCAAATGCATTGCTTCATGTCCCCAGCATTACTTCAGGGGGTCAGAGGTAGGACGTGGAAGGGGCTCACTTAAATCTTGAACCTTCTGTCAGTTTTATCTGTGCCTCTCATTTCTATAACTCCTTGGGCCCTGCTTAAAATGTAGATTATAGGTATGTAGAAAGAACATAATGTATTACACTTTTCTGGTTAAATGGACTTGAGGACTGGAATTCTTTTAGCGTTGCTTTTTTTTCTCATATGTGGAAGAAGGGCCTCAATTTCAGCCTTCCCTTGTCTTTTTTTAAACACTTGGTTTTTTTAGGTTATTACCTGACTTTAAATACCATCTCTGTTGAATACTCCTAAGTTTCTATCTCTAGGCATAATCTTCCTAAGACTTCTATACCCAAGTAAACTTCTTTTGGAGTTCTTGATCTTCTGTCCTCAAATCTGTTTTTCTTCTAGGCTTATCTATTTCTTTAAATAATGCCATCTTTGTCCAGCTGCTTCAGCCAAAACTGTCGTTCTTAATTGTTCCTTTTACCTCACCCTCCACATCAAATTATTGTTCAGTTTGTACCCCCTTCCAAAATCTATTCTGAAGTAGTATATTTCTCTCCATTTTCACTGCTGTCCTAGTCTAAGCCCTCATCATCTCTTGAATGGGCAATTGGAGTAAAGTAGTCTTTGTGTTTCTCTTTTGCATTCTATAATCCATTCTTGTAGAAGCTAAAGTGATTCTGTTGAAGCATAAACCGGATTATTCAGTTCCTCCACTTAAAACCTTCCTGTTTTGTTTAAAATAAAATCCTAACTTCTTATGGCCCATGTTGTTTTTGTTGTTATTTGCCGGTGAGTCGCCCCCGACTCATAGCGACCCCTCCTTGGGTTTCCGAGGTAGTATCACTACGGAAGTAGGATTGCCCAACCTTCCTTCCAAGGAGTGGCTGGTGGGTTTGAACCACCAGCCTTCTGGTTAGCAGTCAAGTGCCTTAGGCACTATGCTACCAGAGCTCCTCTTATGGCCCATAAGATATCTTAATGGTCGTCCCTTGATTTATGATTACTCCCACATTGATGGTTTTTTCTCCTGTTCATTTGAACATTCTGATCTGCCTTGGGGCCTTTTATTTTCTGATCCTTCTGACTGGAACATTCTGCTTTTTTTCTTTCCTTAGTCTTAACTCAAGTTTTCTTGAGACCTTCCCTCTCCACTCTATCAAAAATAACTCTAAATTTAATTATTTTGGTTTATTTAATTGCTTCTTATTTATCTTTTTACTAAACTATAAGCTTCAAGGTAGGAGACACCTTCCTTATCTGTTTTATTATATCACCAGAAGGTCAGAAGTTCAAACCCACCAACTAACTGCTCCATGGAGGGAAGGAGTGATCTACTTCTGTAAAGATTTACAGCCTCAGAAACCTGATGGGAGTTCTATGAGTTGAAATCGACTTGAATGGCAGTGAAATTGGAGTTTTGGTTTATAGTACCTAATACAAGATCTGGCATTTAATAAGTATTGAATTATGAATCATACTGCTTGAAGGTCTTACGATTAATCCTAAAGGTTACTATATAGGATTGATTGTTGAATGTTCATATCCTAGTTAATTTGATTTCAGCTGTTAAGAATGGACAGAAGTAAAACTAGAAATATTTTTCAGTCTCTGTATTCTAGAAATCAAGCTATAGAATTGAATGAAACTCTCCTTGTGTGTAAAAAAATATTAAAAGATTGGTGGGATTTTGATGAGTTAAATGGTACAGTTTTTCAAAGTAGAAAATCTTGTTAGTATTTATTTCAGGATGCTAGGAAATATTAAAAATCATTAGGAGAGTAGCAGAATTGAGTAGATTGCCCAGTCTTGCTTCCACAGAGTGGCTGGTGGGTTTGAGCCACTAACCTTCTGGTTAGCAGTCAGATACCTTAGGCACTGTGCTACCAGAGCTCCTTGTACCTACTAGAGGGAGATTGCAATTTACCACATTCTTTATCTGAGTAACTATGGACTGACTACCAGACACATTAAGGCAGAATGCAAAAAGAGGAGGAGTATAAAATTCTCCAGTACAAGAATTTTAACACATGATGGTATTTTGACTTAATTATTGAAGGATTAAATGATGACATTTTCCAGATCATATAGTTAAGTAAGAGTTTTAAAATAATTAACTTTCTTTGCTCTAAACCAAACCATTTACCATCAAGTCAGTTCCAACTCATGGCAACCCCATGAGTTCCAAGTAGAATTACTCAAGGTTGTGACTTTTCAGAAGCAAGTCGCCAGGCCTTCTGAGGTGCTTCTGGGTAGGTTTGAACTGCCAAACTTTCGAGTAGTAGTTAAGTATTTAACTAGTGCACCGCCTTGGGACCTAGAATCTGGAAAAATCCCTTTTTGGGAGCTCTACAGCTTCAGATCCTTATTTTTTTTTATCTATAGTAATGTGTTATAGATAAAAAATAGGAATTTGAAGCTGATTCTTTTTTGTGGCTAAGCAGCAAAATAAATGATGCACTCTTAGGAAGGTTTCTTTCAGAATTCAGAATGGTCTGTTAAGGAGGTAAGGAGATAAAAGAAGTTTGGCAGGGAAGTTAATAACTAGAAATGGAGAAGGTGAAAGGATACTTTGAAGTTTACCTGCAGAGAACACCCAAGTTTACTATGATTTTAAAAATAAAGTGCTAGAGTTAATAGGAAATTTTATTGTCAGCGTAATTGATAGAGCCAGAGATTACCAAGAACTGAATCTCCTTTTTAGTAATGCAACATTTGAAAGTCTTTTGTTTCCACATTACCATTGAAAGCAATTAAGTATCAGATGAAACTAATTGTATTTAATATTCCCTATGTTTTATACCTAATAACAATTAACGTAGGTAACCACCAAGGCCGGTTGGGCCTCGGTTTATTTAATTGCTTCTTATTTATCTTTTTATTTATCTTGAGAATTGAAAGAATTTGTGGGTAAATTGTAAATTATTAGCTATAATAACAAATTTTTGTTAAGTGGTAGAATTTCTTGACTTGTGTATGGAAGATCAGGGTTCAGTTTCCAGCCACTGCACCTTAGGCATAGCCATCACCCATCTGTCATTGGAGGCTTGCACATTGCTATGATGCTGACTAGGTTTCAGTCCACATTGAACAGACTAGGAAGGAAGGCCTGGTGATCTACTTCCAAACACCAGTCAGTAAAAGCCCTATAGTCCACAAGTGTCCCATGGTGCAGAATTGGGCAGGATTTCCTTCTGTTGTGAAGGAGGTGGCCTTGAGTCGAGGATTCTCAATGGCAGCTAACAGCAACAAAATTAGCAAGCTATATATTTTAATATCCCTTTCTTAAGTAAAAAAGGGTACTAATTTTGTATTCTGGGAACCATGGACTTCTGAGGATCATTTTGAAACCATGTAGGGTATTAAGTGCCTTTCAGTGAAGGGTTGGATTGAGCAAAAGTAACTTATTTGTAAGTGGGGAATGGAGAAAGGAGTCTTGGAGAGGGAGCAATTTTTCCATGGCTCTGATCAGGTCAGGACTTCTACTGAACCTGCTGAATCTAGGTGAATCATTTCCACATTACTCAGACTCATATTTGAAGTCCTTAGTCTTACTCACACCATGCTACTATTATGGTCACATCATTATTTTGGGAGGAAAAACAAACTTTTAGTGGCTGTCTATAGTTTTTTCGAAATAAATACCATGTTCCTAAGTTGGTACTGAGGAGCCTTAGCACTAGGCTGCCAACCAAAAGGTTGGTGGTTCAAACCCACCCAGTGGCTTCATGGGAGAAAAACCTAGTGATTTGTTCCCATAAGTATTAAAGCCTAGTCACAGGGACATCAAGCTCAGTTGGCACAATGTGTTATATAAAAATACTGTTCTGTGTCTTACTTTGGTATAGCGACTGGGGTCTCAAAAGCTTCTGAGTGGCCGTCTAAGTGGCAACTATTGGTTTCTCCTAGTCTGGAGCAAAGAAGAATGAAGAAAATCAAAGGCACAGCCTATATGACCCTGAGATCAGAAGAACTAGATGATCCTGGCTACCAAAACCAATCACTTGGAAAGGGATCAAAATTGGAGCTCCTGTACAGAGTGGAAGAAAAATGTGTATCAAAATTCAAAATCATAAAAATACTAGGCTTATTGGTCTGACAGAGACTGGTAAAAACCCCGAGACTATAGCCTCAATTCACCCTTTGGGCCTGGAATTGAACTTCCTCACCTGGCTTAACTCTCAGCCAAACAATAAACAGATGTACAAGCTGAGCACCTACACACGCATGCGTGTACACACACACACACACACACACACACACAAAAGATTACAGCCTAGAAAACCCTGTGGGGCAGTTCTACTCCCCATTGGGTTGCTATGAGTTGAAACTCAGTGGCACCAAACAACAATAGCTTGGTGTCAAGATCCTTCTTGAACTGATTGTGGCTTAACTATATCTGCCCTCATCATTAGGCTCTCCAAACCTTTAACTTTACGTGCCCTGAAATTTAGCAGTTCTTTCCTTTTTTTAAATTGTAGTTTGGATAAAAGTTTACAGTGCAAATTAGTTTTCCATTCAACTTTACATATATTTTGTGACATTGGTTGAAATTCCCTCAGTGTAAACAGCACTTTTCCTATTTCCTCCCTGGGTAGCAGTTCTTTATAATTGTGTACCTCTTAACCTTCAGTGAATATAAAATTGAAGGTGCTTATTAAAATGTATATTTGAAGCCTGATCTTTAGAAATTGAAGTGGCACTGTAAAAAATTTGTAATGTGCACTACAGGTGATTATGATACTGATAGGCTGTAGGAAAACATGTTTAAATGTGTCATGTTGATATCTCTGATGCATATGTCCCTTCTGTCTGGAATACTTTCTCTCATCTCTTCCATTGCTATTTCTTGGCTGAACTAGCCATTTTTTAAAACTTGTTTAAATGTGAATACTGTTATGAAACCTTCTCTGCATACCTCTGATGACATTGCTGTAGTCATTGATATATTTGTTTGCCTCTCTCAAGAAGGAACACTTTTTTATTTTCAGCATCTGGTAGTGCCTCAGTGTCTTGCACTTAATGTGTGTTCGGATGTTTATTGAGTAAATGGAAATTATATTATTGCTCAAATGTTTATTGAATAAATGGAAACTATATTTTTGGCTGCCTGGCCAACTGACTGGGAGAGATCCATATTTGTACCCATTCCAAAGAAAGGTGATCCAGCAGAAAATGGAAATTATCAAACGGTATCATTGATATCACCCGGAAGTAAAATTTCACTGACGATAATTCCAAAACAGTTGCAGCAGTGTATTGACAGGAAACTTCCAGAAATGCAAGCTGGATTTAGAAGAGGACATAGAACAAGAGATACCTTTGCTGATGTCATATGGATCTTGGCTGAAAGCAAAGAATACCAGAGAGATGTTTACTTTTGTTTTATTGACTATGCAAAAAGCATTCAACTGTGTGGATCTTAACAAATTATGGGTAATGTTGAGAAGAATAGGAATTCCAGGACACATAATTGTGTTCATGAGGAACCTGTAGATAGATCAGGAGGCTGTCATTTGAACAGAATAACTAGATACTGCATAGTTTAAAGTCAGGAAGGGAGCATGTCAAGGTTGTATCCTTTCACCATACTTATTTAATCTGTATGCTGAGCAGATAATCCAAGAAGCTGGACTATATGAAGAAGAATGCGGCATCAGTATTAGAGGAAGATTCATTAACAACCTGAGATATGCAGATGGCACAACCTTGCTTGCTGAAAATGAAGATGACTTGAAGCAGTTACTGATGAAGATTAAAGACTACAGTCTGCAGTATGGATTACACCTCAACTTAAACAGAAATCCTCACCACTGGACCAATAAGCAGCATCACAATAAATGGAGAAAAGATTGAAGTTGTTAAAGATTTTATATTACTTGCATCCATTGCACTGGGAACATCTGCTGCAAAGACCTCTAAAGTGCTAAAGAGCAAAGATGTCTCTTTGAAGACTAAGGTGCGCTTGACCCAAGCCAAGGTGTTTTCAGTTACCTCATATAAATGTGACAGCTGGACATTGAGTAAGGAAGACTGAAGAAGAGTGATGCTTTTGAGTTGTGGAGTTGGTGAAGAATACTGAAAGTACTGTGGACTGCCAGAAGAACGAACAAATCTGTCCTGGAAGAAGTTCAGCTGAAATGTGCCTTTGAAGCAAGAATGGCCAGACTTCATCTCACCTATTTTGGTCATGTTGTCAGAAGGGACCATTTCCTACAGAAAGGATATCATATTGGTAAAATGGAGAGTGAGCGAAAAGGGGAAGACCCTGAGTTAGATGGGTTGACACAGTGGCTGCAGCAATTGGCTCAGGTATAGGAAGGATTGTGAAGCTGGTGCAGGACTGGGCAGTGTTTTGTTCTGTTGTATGTAAAGTTACTGTGAGTTGGAGCTGACTTCATGGCACCTAACAATAACAACAACATTATTTTAAGTTCCTTGAAGACAAATACAGTATCCTATCTATTTATCTCTCCTAGACTCAGGCAAGGAGCTCTGGTATTGTAGTGCCTAAAGCACTTGACTGCTAACCAGAAGACTGGCGGTTCAAACCCACCAGCCACTACTTGGAAGGAAGATGGGGCAATCTACTTCTGTAGTGATACTGCCTCGGAAACCCAAGGAGGGGTCGCTATGAGTCAGGTCTGACTCGACGGCAAATAACAGCAACAGACTCTGGCAAACATTAGGCTCTCAATATCTGTTTAATCACTGATAGTCAAATGGGTCTATGAATGTAGCCCCCAGGGGTTTTGTGAAGTGTCTAAGGATTTTAAAGTTTGGTATTTTTTCTTGATGAAGTTTGGTATTTTTTCTTGAGTTAGGAAAATAAATTAAGCATATTTGGAATCATCCTGGATAATTACCATTTTATACCTAATAATACCATGAAATTTCAGTGCAAGTGTTTGAGTTTATATTTGATGGTGTTGGTACACAGATCACCTATAGACATAGTTTAATATAACATTTCTCTAAATCTGTAAGAAAACCTCTGCTTTCTCTATTAAAGGGAGTTTGTGTATTATTTAATTTTGAAAAACTATTAAAATGAATTAATACTTCTTGAAGTCTGACCACTTCCCTTAAGGCTTCCCATGCCATGTTTTCCTATCTCTTTGCATGTGCATAGGTGTTGTCTTTATCATTACTACTTTTTTTTCTTTTGATCGATTTTTTTTTGTATAGAAGATACACCTGGTACGCAGTTTTCAGAGCCCTGAATGTCTTTCAGAAGCGTTCTTATCTTCCATGAAACCTCATGATGTCTTTCTTCGTCCTTCTGTCATTCAAGTAGATAGGCTCTTCTTTTGAAACCCCTGTAGTCTAGAGCCGAGTACTTTGACCTTCTGCAACTCTCATAAGGAGATGTTTCAATTTCAACTAAATATTTAGACATAAAAGACTGCCATAGTTGACATTAGTCTTCATGGTATATAGATAGGAACCACAGCTTGCCAGAGGTTGGCACAAGTGTACCTCTTCTGTGGGAGACCATGTAGGAGTTCAATTATCCATTCAGGAGCTATTTCTTTGGCCTCTCAGATGACAGCCCAGATGCCCATTGTGTGGGGTATGAGAGTTGCCCTGATTCAAGTAGCCTCATTTCCCTCAGAAGCCAGTATTTCTTGTAACAATTGTATAGGCAGAGCTTTCAGGTTCCCTGTCAGGGACATGTCACTCAAGTACCACATTTGTTAATGTACCTAGCAGTATAGTTGACAAATTAAGTTTTTAAGGAGACTAAAGGTCAGAATTTTGTACCAAAGGGGAATGGTCTTGTTAAGCATTTACCTTTACTTTTCTGTGGCATTTACTCTACTTTTACCTTGTTAGGTAGATTTTGCATACCTATTTGTTCTTGCTGGAATGTTGAAATGTATGCTTTACATTCACGTTGGGGTTCATATATATTCATTGTAACCTGAGTCCTGTTTAAACAATTTCCACCACTACTTTCCACTCCTGTGCATAGTATCTCCAGTTCCAGGGGGTATATTAAATAATGTTTGTTGTTGTTGTTATGTGCTGTCGAGTTGGACCCGACTCATAGCGACCCCTCCTTGGCTTTCCGAGGCAGTATCACTATGGAAGTAGATTGCCCCATCTTCCTTCTGAGGAGTGGCTGGTGGGTTTGAACCACCAACCTTCTGGTTAGCAGTCAAGTGCCTTATGCACTATGCTACAGTCTCTAGTATAATTTTTTTTTTTTTTTTAATGGTAGGTAAATGCTATATTAAAGTTGGGGAAGGAGATTTATTTTACTTAATTAAGCAAAAGTTCTGTTATGATACAGAATCTAGATATATATCCTACCTTGGAGGGGCTCACCTACTATAAAAAGACTATAAAAAGACATTGTATAGTCACATATTTCAGTACTTAAATGAAACTATCAAGTCGATTCCAACTCCTAGTGAGCCCCATGGAGTTTCCAAGGCTGTAATCTTTATAGAAGCAGATTGCCTCGTCTTTCTTCCACAGAACCACTTGTAGGTTTGGACCATTGACCTTTTGGTTAGCATCCAATGCCTTAACCATTGTACCACCAGAGCTTCTTACTTTAGTACGTAGGATTATAAATTAATTAAAAGAAAAGAATGAATAGAATTCTGTTTGATGCTACTTTTTTTTTTTTTTTTCTCTCCCAGACCAGAATCCGTAGAAGCTAGCCCTGTGGTAGTTGAGAAATCCAACAGTTATCCCCACCAATTATACACCAGCAGCTCACATCATTCACACAGTTACATTGGTTTGCCCTATGCGGTAAGTGTCAAACATTTCTCTGGAAGGTTTTTATTTTTTATATCTATAGATTGAAAATAGATGTGAGTGTGGTGTTATACTTAAACCCTCATATTAAAAAAGTATAGTTGTTTCACACTGTCTAAATAAGCAAATAATTTAGTTTAAATTTTTATTAGCCATATTCTTATTTTTCAAGGTATTACAATTTTGTAAGAGAAATTCCTTAGATTTTTTTTAAAAAATTATTATTATTACATTTTATGCTATTAATGGTTTGGTGTAATCATTCTTTACCCTTTTCTGTAAAGACTATAGGTAGAATATACTGTATTAGTTGTTGTTAATTCTAAATTATATTATTACTATTCATTGAACACTTATTATGTGCCAGGCTCATTACTAAGCCTTTTTGCCTATATTTCATCTATTCCTTAAAAACAAGCTCGTAAGATAGGTACAGTTAGCTTCATTTTATAGCTGATAAAATAAAAGCTTATCTTGGTTAACTTAATGTTGCATAGCTAGCAAGAGGCAGAACTTAAGATTCAAATAGACCTTCAAAAAAAAGGTCTTTATCATTGTAGAACTGATAGTATAATGGTACAATTATGACAGATTTTTACTACTTGGACCAGGGTAAAGATTCCCAAATTAAAACAGTTTTTACTTTTTATATAAAAAAGTGCTTTACTTTATAGCAGTCATATGTCTTTTGTTGTTTTTTGGTTATTCTTTAGTCTCTGCATTTCTGAAGTTTTTTTAATCTCAATTCTCACATCTTGTACCCGCTTTCATCTTTTTCTTTTTGGCACAATATACTCAACAAAACGTTCTCCTATTCAACAGTTTCTACATGCACGATTCATTGACATTGATTACAGTCTTCATGTTGAGTAACCCTGATCCCTATCTTTTTTTCTAGTTATTCTGTCATTAATGTAAACTCAGTGCTCCTCAAGCAAAACCTCTCTCTTGTCCCCCACCCGTTGTAGTCACTAATAAGCTTCTGTTTCTGTATATTTGCTTATTTAGTGTAAGTGAAGTCATATGGTATTTGCTCTTTTAAAACTGACTGACTTCACTCAGCATAGTGTTTTCAAGGTTCGTTCATGTTGTACAACTTAACTGAGTTCAAATCATTCAAATTAAATAATTATTATTCTGTATTTGTGTTCAATTATCCAGGACCATAATTATGGTGCTCGTCCTCCTCCAACACCTCCAGCTTCCCCTCCTCCATCAGTTCTTATTAGCAAAAATGAAGTAGGCATATTTACTACTCCAAATTTTGATGAAACTTCCAGTGCTACTACTATCAGCACATCTGAGGATGGAAGTTATGGTACTGATGTAACCAGGTGCATATGTGGTTTTACACATGATGATGGATACATGATCTGTTGTGACAAATGCAGGTAAAATATTTTACATCATTAGTTTATTTTTCTTGGATGCTGCTAACCTTTGATTGTTAATGTTGGAAAAGATAATTAAAATCACTTTTGAAGGAATTGATTGCATTTTTTAAAATGGGACATCTGCTACTGTTGTAATATATATATATTGCTCCTAGAACAAGCCCCTATGGGAAAACAACAATCTTAGAGCTTACTAGAGAGCCCCATTGTTGATTGAGTAATAGGCAGTCAGTTTTGAACTTGATTCATTTATAGCCATATATATCCCTCTCTTCACTCAGTTCAGTAGTAATACAAATATATGTAGTAGTAGACAAGATAGAAATGAGAGAAGAATTGAGTCCTGTGTATTTTCTTGAGGAATTATTTGTGCTGTATAGTGAACTGTGATTTTCCAATTTGGGGGAATTATACATTTTGATTGATGTTTGTTTGACTTGACTCTCTCACCTCCTTTTGACTTGAACCTTGCAGCACTCTGGAGTCTACTTGAACCAGAACCACAGTCTCCCCTCCCCCAATCCTGGTTCAACCACCAAGAAAGGCCTCTTCCCCTAGAGAAGGTGTGATTGGGACAGAGAGTGGGGTTTTGTTTTGTTTTATTTTATTTTTTGGTGGGAGGGTGTTGGGGAGGATGGAGAGGGAATAGTAGGATTTCAGCCTGAAAGATACTGAGTCCATCCCATGCATAGAGTGAGGAGCAGAGAGTATTGAAGCACTACCTTATAGAGGGTAAGAAAGTTCGATAGCCTTCCAGAACTTCCTGCATTTGGTCCTTATAACATAGCTTCATTATTAGATTTGAAGTAGTCTGGTGTATATCCATATTTGAATGTGAGTATAAAGGTGTATCTCAAAGCCAAATATAAATTATTTTATATAATTTGTACTATTGTTCCTGTCTATTTGATTAGGTGATTTAGGAGTTGGATATTATATAAAAATACAGTTAGAGTTACATTTCAAAAAGTTGATTTACCTTTGCCAAAAAAGACAAAATTTAAGTGTTAAGTAGAATGTTATTTTTTAATAGAAAGTTGTAATATTAATCCTTTGAGTTTATTTTAATGATAAACATATATTGTGGCACATTTTCAAATTTAAAAATTAATTTTCATTACCTGTGAATTACCATGAATAATGTACCTGAGTCAATTTACTCAGGACCAGTTCACAGTTTGTGGATTATTCAAGTTTTTGCTTCTCAGTAACTGATCTCTTTCACATGAATCTTAACATTCTATGTTTCTGTTGTTTAACCTGTAGTATACTGCAAAGCTTAATCTTTTTTGTCTATTCTTATTTCACATTAGTTCTTTATATATTTTCATGTCCCTATTGCCCTTTCTTACCTGTTTCAAGTTTGACATCTACACTTGTGTTTATTTACTCATTTTCTAGCTTTGTTTCTTTTGTTGTCTGCATAACATCATTATTTTGCCCACAAATTTAACTGATTTGTTATTCTAAAGCTCTTTTGTCACCTGCTGTGCTTTTCATGTCTACTTTTTTTTTCACTACTTTTATTTATATTCTGTTACCTTCTGCATCCTACCAGTTCTTGCCCCAACATTCTCAGATTTGTCTCTCTCTCCACTTTTTTTAGCTGCCTTAATATTATCATTGTCTCTGTTGTTAATTGCCTGGATACTTCAGTAGATTCTTAGCTGCAAAGTTTTTAGTTAAGAAATAAAGAGCAACAAAGTAGCAGTTAGCTTAATAGTTATATATTGAAAGAGGCTGAATCATGTGAATAGCTAAGACTGTTTTTGGAAACAGGTAAACACATATTTTGGAAATAGACAAAGCAAAGTCTTGGCAATAAAATACAATAATAATAGCAAATTGAGAAGCCTGCCTTGATCTGGTCCTTATACAGGCACACCTCATTTTATTTGCTTCACTTTATTGTGCTTGGTAGATACTGTGTTTTTATTTTACAGATTGAAGGTTTGTGGCAACTCTGAGTCAAGCAAATCTATTGGTACCATTTTTCCAACAGCATGTGCTCACTTTGTGTCTCTGTGTCACATGTTGGTAATTCTCACAATATTTCAAACTTTTTCATAATGCCGTTACACACGTAATAGACTATAGTATAGTTGGACATAACTTTTGTATGCTTTGGGAAACCAAAAAATTTAGATGACTTGCTTTATTGCAGTAGTCAGGAAGCAAACCTGCATTATCTCTGAAGTATGCCTGTATTCCATTCAAAAAGGACTACAGTAGAGGACAGTATAGGTTTAATCTCTGTCCTCATAGCATACTTCTTGGATTCTTTAACTTCATTTTGTTTACCATCATTCTTATTCTGTCCTTAGGAATAAAGCAGGTCTGGAATGTTAAAGAAAGAGCCCTGATGGCACAATGGTTAAAGTGCTCAGCTACTTTAAAAGTTGACTGAAGTCACCCAGGGGCTCCACAGGAGATAGGTCTGGCAATCTGCTCTTGTATTGAGTACAGCCTAGAAAACCCTAGTAGGGCAATTCTACTCTGATGACACCTAACAACAACAGAATGTTGGAAAAGCTTTTTAGTTGGCTTGTCTGCCTCTAGTTTCTTAATTCCTTTGAAGTATTACTTTGTATCACCAAAGTTGTTGCTGATACAGGTTGGAGGAAAGCTACACTATCCTGACATTCAAAATCCCATGTGATCAGACTGCAGTTTACTAATCTAGTCTTCTCTCTGTTTCTCAAAATGAACATTCCTCTTTTTACATATTTTCCTTCTTCTGGCTATTGCTCATCATATCTATCTAATTGAGAAAAGATTGCTACAGTGATGTCTTTTCTTTCAACTTTCCTAAATGAGATTTTATTGAAGTCCAGTATTCTCCAGGGTACTTTTTCATTAACTCCAAACAGTGATTGAAGTTATGTAATTTCTGTTTTTGATAGTTATTAGCCTCTTGCAAAAGAGTTTTTGATGAGGTAAATATCTCTTAAACTTTGTGATTTCTAATATTTGTAACCTAGATCTTTTATGTTTTAAAATAGTATTTGCTTTGAAAATTTATATATATAAACATGCATATACACGTATGTATGTATACATCCTATATTCTCCTGTTTTTGTGTATCAAAATTTTATCCCCTAAGATCTTATTTCTGGCTTCCTCACAGCACTCTTTAGTGCTAAGGTCAAAGTTGGCACTTACTAAGTGATAGTTAGTTGGAATAACAAATCTTAATTTGAGAATGATTTTAAATAATATTTTGTATGTTCTCCCCCCCCCTTTTTTTTAAAGTGTTTGGCAACATATTGACTGCATGGGGATTGACAGGCAGCATATTCCTGATACATATCTATGTGAACGTTGTCAGCCTAGGTGAGTTGCACATAACTGATAATAATGCTGATAATTTTAACTGAAGTAATCTTTAGTTAACAGAAATTCACTTACAAATTCTGCTAGAGTAAAAAAATGATGAATTGCTGTGTTTCATTGATCCAGTATTTTAGATACAACTTTTCATTTTATGATATCATGTTTGTATTTGGACATGTCTGAAATCAGGAAGACTCCATTCAGTAAAGGTTTATGTGATAGGGTATTTATTTATTTATGTTCCACCCCACCCCCCAAATACACTATGTTAAAGAGCATACTCTCAGTCACAGAAGTTCCCTCCTTTTTGCAGTATCTTGCTATATATGGTTTTTTTCCCTCATTTCTTTTTTTTTTTTTTAAAAAAAAATCTTTTGATTATGTACATTGCAGAACTATCTAAAAGTAAAATACTGTAATGAACCCATATGTTTCCATCACTGTTTCAACAATTTTCAACAACCCATGGTATGTATGTATTATTGTTTGTTTAACCATTCACCTTTTGAAGGATGTTTGGATTATTTTAATTTTTGTCTGTTACAAATAGAAAAAAAAAACTGCTATAAAAACATTCAAATACAGGTTTGTGTGAACATAAATAGTCATTTCTCTGGGAATAAATACCCAAGAGTGCAATTACTTAGTTGTATGCATATTTAGTTTTGTGAGAATTGTCAAACTATTTTAAATGGCTATACCATTTTATATTCCCACCAACGATACAGGAATTATTCAGCTATTGCTATTTACATTTTATTTACTTTTATAATTATTTAAGAAATAATTTCATCATCCAGAAGTCAAATACATAAAACAAGATACATTCACACAAGTCTAGTTTCTGTCCCTGTTGCTTCCATCGTATCTTGCTAGAAGTAATTATCTTACATAATTGGTTTTTCCTTCTATCGTTTGTTTTGCATTATAAGCAGTTATGTACCTATATATTTATGTTTCCCTCCTTACTTAGGTAAATAATATCATGTGATAAATAGAATTGTCATTGTATTTCCTTTTTGTCTTTAAAATATATGCTGAAGATACTTCATTATAATATATAGAGACTTATTCCTTTAGGGTACCCCATCTATATGATGTACTGTAGTTTATTGAACCCATTCCCCTTTGGGTGGATTTGTGAGATGTTTACAGTCTTTTGTTATTGCAATTAGAAATGGGATCATTCTGTAAAAGGGTAAATGGATATATAATTTAGGCAGATATTGCCAAATTCTCCTCTAGTAGGAGCTGTGTATTTGAATTCCCGCCAATAATGGGTAAGCGTGCCTATTTTCCCAGACATCACTATAGTCTCTGACTGACTTGGATTTTTGTCATAGACATTAGATGAGAAATGCTAATCTCAGTGCATTTATACTTTGCATTTCTCTTATTATTCCCTGTATGGTTTTGTTTTACTTTATGATAGTTATTAGCCTCTTGTCAGATGGTTTTTGTTGGAATAAATATCTGTTAAATTCAGTGCTGAGTAAAAACTGACCACTACAAGGGCAGTCAATCAAGAAGTAATCTGTTTATCATTTTGTGATAACTAGGATAGTTATTTGTATTGCTAAGACAGTTATATGTCCTAGTAGACATTAAGGCAAGTCTATTATTTTAGATGTTTTAGTATAGAATTTTTTTCTTACTGTCCTGGGAATAATATGTAGTGTTATTTGACCTCTAGAATAATAAGTTTATGCAATGAAAAGTTAGAAAAAGAAAGTAAAACATTTACTATGGATGATATGGTTCATGAGGGTGTTGGGGGTGATTAATGAAATATTTCACTTAATTGCTAAATTTTTTCTATTTTTTATTTCAAAAGTAGAAATAATTTGAGGCTGATGATAGTAATACCATATATCCTAATTCAGTATTATACATTTACTTTAAGAAATTTGATTCGTGATTTTAATTATGTTGTTAAAATTATAATTTATTTTAGACTTTTGCTTTAAATATTCAATTTAAAACAAATTGCTAGATTCTTAGGTAAAAACAAACAAACGTTTTCTTAACAGAGCAAAAATGAGTCACTACCATCTAATGCTTCTAATTGTACTAGATCATATCTAAACTATAAGGCAAAGGATATTGCATACATCTTAATACTGTTGGTTTTTCAGTAAGAAATTGTGAAGTTTATCAATTTAAAACAGATCTGCTTTTACCTAAATTAATGAAAGTTTGATAAATAATCATGTTAATAATTTATTGTAGGAGTTTGGATAAAGAGAGGGCAGTGCTACTACAACGCCGGAAAAGGGAAAATATGTCAGGTGGGTAAAAATGATCTACATTAAATTAAGATTAGTGTGATTGAGAGAATAAGTGGTTTGTATATTTTTAGCAAATTCTTTACTGATGAATATTGATTGTATGTATAATTTATAATGTTAGATATAGAATTGAAATACTTGTGTTTTTCAGATTACAGAATCAGTGTGTATTTATTTTAGGAAATACGGAAATGAAGAAAGTAAACATTTAAAATGATGCATAGTTTTCCTGCACATAGATAACCTATGTTAAAGAAGAAATAAAATATATTTGTTCTTCAGAAAGATGGTGCTCTATTTTTATGATGTGGAATTGTATTTCTTTCATTTTTAGAAACAGAAACAAGCATATACCATAATTTTCTTTTTGGCTTAAAACTTTACTTTGAACGATTCCCATTCCTCCTTAGTGCATATTTGGATTATTAGTATTTTTTTGTTTTTGTTTTTGCTGTTACAAATAGTACTTTCAGTAAAACCTTAGTGTACTTTTGCCATATTATTTTTGGATAAATCTGTAGAAATGGGATTGCTGGGTCAAACAGTAAGTGGATATACAATTTTGCTAGATACTGCTAAATTTTCCTTCATGGAGAATGTTGAATTTCTCCTTGGTAATGTTCAAGTGTGCCCATTATTCACTGTCTGACCACCAGAGTATGTTGTCAGACCCTTGGATCCTTTCTACTTAATGGGTGATAAATAATATGTGCAGTTTTCATTTAAATTCATTCTGTTAATGTGATTGAGGTTGAGTGAATGAAGAAGTGAAAAGGTGTATTGTTCATTCTTCAGAAAGATGGAGATCCAATCCAACCCACAGCCCAGTCGGGTGGAAAGCTATTTTATTTTATTGTTTGAAATAGAGTCTTACATATGTAGTAATTTTTATTTTGCCTTTGAAGATGGTGATACCAGTGCAACTGAGAGTGGTGATGAGGTTCCTGTGGAATTATATACTGCATTTCAGCATACTCCAACGTCTATTACTTTAACTGCTTCAAGAGTTTCCAAGGTGAATGATAAAAGGAGGAAAAAAAGTGGAGAGAAAGAACAAAATATTTCAAAATGTAAAAAAGTAAGTTTTTGCTTTTTTTTTTTTTTAATGGCTAGATAGTAAAGATGGCAGAGTTTTACAGAAAAGGCAAGTATAGGAAAACAAGGAGAATAACAGAGGAAGGAAAGTAGCTAGAAAAGGTAGTAAGCAGGATGCAAAAGCTTTTTGTTTCTAACTTTAAGCAGTTCACGTAATTGAATTTTTTATATGAATTGGGTGCAAATTTAAAAAGCAGATTATTTTTACTCTCAACAGTTCATACACATTTAGTTTCATGGCACCTATTACAATCCCAACAATGAACAGCTTTCCTCCCATCTCCTCCCTGTAACTACCCCTTCTCTGTCATTTTTATCTATGCATTCTTGTCTGTCCAGCTTTTCCCTTGGCAAATGTTGCCTTTCTGATCTCTCATGGTTGGTTGATCTCTGGGGTGCATCTCCTTGGGTTATTAAAATTTTTAAAGGTGTTTTAAAGATTAAAGCGGAATAGAGAAGAAACTTGCAAGCTGCTTTGAAATCATCACTCTAATGAGCCTAGTTACAGAAATGCAAAAGTTAAAATAGAAAAAAACTGGCTGTTTTAGAAAACAGAAATAATAGTCCTAAATTTTTAATAACTTATGCACAGGTAAAGAATCAGATATACTATAATGATTGCAAATGACTTTTTCTTTATAACTATTTGAATATCTAGGAGGCCTGGTGGCACAGTGGTTAAGTGTTTTGTTGCTAACCAAATGGTTGGTGGTTTGAACCTACCAGCTGCTCAGTGGAGAGAAAAGAGTGACAGTCTGCTTCTATAAAGTTTTATAGACTTGGAAATCTTAGGGGCAGTTCTACCCTGTCCTATAGGGTTGCTATGAGTCAGAATTGACTTGATGGCAACAGATTTGGTTTTGGTTTATTTGAGTATCTAATCATTTTAATAGTGTTCCTCCTTGTTGAATTTTTTACCATGTATATTCTTTTCACTTAAGATTTATGTGGTAAATTATCCCTGTGATCTCCAACAGCAGAAAACTACTTACAATTTTTCATTAAATTTGTTATAATCATTAGAGCAGATTTTTGTGATATGAGGTAAAAACTACTTTTTTGCAATGATTATATTGGTATTGTAGACTGAAATTATATGCCTAGATATAAAATCCAGGTTCTAAAACTAGAAGTATGCTCCTGAGTGTTCCTGGTGAGTGTTCCTGGTGAGTGTTCCTGATGACGTATGTTTGGTTACTTAATAGGCAGCCTATATATCATTTATGTTCCTAATTTCACCTGCCTGCTTAACATATGCCTTGACTTCCTAGCAGTCTTTAGGTGTCTGTCCCTTTTCTTTTCTGTAATTCTTCTACCTATATTTTATCCATTCTGGACAACATTGTTACCAGATTCTTCTCTTATTTTATGGACATGTTGTCTTTACCATGCTATTCCTTTCACTAGCTGGAATGTTCTCTTCTCTATCTTTATCTTTCAAGCTTTTATTGTACTTTGAGGAGTTTCTCAGCTGCTAACTTCCTCCTTAAAGTTTGCTTTTTACCTACTAATTATGATCTTCTTTTTTTTGCATCTCATCATAGCATTTGAACCTTTTATTACACCATTTTGCCATTTCATCTTGTTTCCTTGTTATTTTCCTCATCTATGATAGGTTGTAACTTACAAAAGAGATTGTTACGTGCCTTTTACATTTAGGAACTTATGTGTAAGTATCGGGTCACCTTTTGTCTACTACTTTCAAATTATGTTTCCTTCTGTCAGTTATAGAAAAATTACTTGGAAATTTTATCTTTGTTTATTTCTGTTTTGAGGTCACTTGATTTGATTTAAAGCTGGGTTTTTTTGTTTGATTGTTTGCTTTTTAAAATAAAATAGATTATGCATGGTCTCTGGCTGGAATGACTTTTGAGTATTTGCAATAAATTCTGGATCTTGGTTTTTGTCAGAATATTGCTGTGTAATTCAAAAAGGAGAAGTGTGTTTTTTTTTCCTTGTATTGTTAAATGTGTGACAGCAATTAAAAGGAATTCAAGAACTAGATATAAAAGATACCTAATTCACTCTTCTGTTAAATTTTTATTATTATCGGCACCAACACATACATTTTTTAAAAATTAGCAAAAAGATATACATTTCTTTTTCAAGCTGTCTGTTATAGTCAGTAGTTAAAAATATGATTGGAGTTAGCAAGAAATATTCTAGGTAGTCTAAAAATATTCATAAAATCCCATTAAGGAATTGTTGGTAAGGAGTTTGACATAAAAGATTAACATTATTAAAAATACAGAATAGAATATTAAAAGACATGAAGTGTATAGTGTAGCCCATGTATGATTAGGACTTTTTCAGTTACATTTTCTCATTTTAACATGAAAATAATTTTTTAATATTTTTATTTTTTTAGTTCATAAAACCATTGTCAGAAAATATTACATAAAATGTTCTGTTACCATTTTTCTTGTAATGGTTTTCTTTCTATAAACCAAACTTCCTTGGCTATCCTTTAAGTTCTTTTTTCTTGTTTGTTTTTGGTTTAGCAACATAGCTATTGTCAGGGCTTAAAACTCATTGTTATTTTTAGTCTTTGAAATCCATATTTATTTTCAAAAGCTCTATCCATTTTTTCTTTGAGATGTCTCTCAGATTTAGTTTATTCTTTTTGCTACTACAAATCCAGTCTAAACCCTTATACATCATGGTAGTGCAATAGTATCTTCTTATCATCTGATTTTTCTAACTTTATCGCCTTTCCTATTCAGTCCATTTTGTATTTCAGTATCGCATATTCTGTAAATATCATTTTTATATCCATTCTATTCTCAGTTATATTTTATGGATTCTTTTTTGACATGACAGCATTTAAGTTGGAATCATAAAATCAGAATTTTAAGTAAGGTTTCTGTGATCTAATTTTACATTTTCTAGCTAATCTTACGTGTCACTAATTTTAAATAGTTTAAAAGTATGGTATATTTGTTTTTCTTTGAATGTAACATATTTCTGCTTTCTTTCTTTGTTCTTCCTCCTACCATGATTGTATTTCTTTGACTTCTCCACCTGACTCTGTCCATTCTCTGGGGTCTACCTAGTTCTTGTTCCACCTTTAATATGAAAAGTTTATGCATTTTTTGTTTTTCTCACTCTATTCCAACAGATAATCTGCCTACAAATTGGGCACTTAAATGTATTTGGATCTGTGTTGCTTGCTCCAAGTTTGTGTTTGTCCATCTCTTTAAATAGAGTTTATTCTTTCTGTTGGGGAGAAGGGTGAGAGAGATGGGAATTAAGTCTAATTATCTCTTTTGGATCTTGGCAGATAAGTGGGCTCTCAGTAAATACTTACTGAATAAATAATTGTAGCTCTATTTGTTACAACATTTATTATTGAAACCTCATTGCTCAGCTCAAAAAAACTCACTGCTGTCGAGTGGGATCTGACTCATAGTGACCCCTCCTTGGGTTTCTGAGGCAGTGGTGTCACTCCAGAAGTAGATTGCCCGCCCTTCTGAGGAGTGGCTGATGGGTTTGAACCTCCAGCCTTCTGATTAGCAGTCAGATGCCTTAGGCACTACGCCACCAGAGCCCCGTTAAGTGAACAAATGTTATTTGTGGTTTGGCTTACAGAATTAAAATAATGACATTATTTTATGTCCCCCAAACTTGTTTCATCACCTCGGCAAAGTTACTGTATTTTTAATATTCTTCCAATTTTTATCATAATTGCTTTCCCATGGTTCTAGTATCAGAGCACACAGAAAATTTGGAAGCTCATTTCTTAGTATCATGTCATATTTATATTTCCATGTTCTTACATACCAAACCAAACCAAACTCACTGTTGTGGAGTTGGATCCGACTTACAGCGACCCCTCCTTGGGTTTCCAAGGCAGCATTACTACGGAAGAAGATTGCCCAACCTTCCTTCCGATGTTCTTACATAGTCTGCATTTTATTTTTAATAGAAAAGTACTGTAGTAGGTGTCTTTATTTAAACATTCTATTCATTACAGATTTAATAGTTATTGCCACATTTTTTTGTTGCCGTGAAACTTCATTAAACAGCTTCAGTGTTTAGATTGATTTTTAAATACTAATTATATTCTGTTTTAAAGATACTAACCTAGAATTCCATATTTATTTTAGGCATTTCGTGAAGGATCTAGGAAGTCATCAAGAGTTAAGGTAAATACATTAAATTTCTGGCCATTATCAACTGTCAAATATTCAGGAGCTTATTTAGTGGTTGCTTATCCATAATCTTAGTTTAAGCTCTCTTCATTTTATGTCATGTCATTGCTTATTAGTATGTTTATCAGAGTGGGATCATAAAAATTCTAGTTGGATTATTAAGCCAATCTTGTATTTTATTAACACTGTTAAAACTAATGACTTTAAGCAAAAGAGGAGGTATATAAGCATTTTCTAACATTAAAATTTTGGATCATCTATATTGCAGTTATCACTACATTCCTTGTCTCCAGTACCACTGTGTATTAATTATATTAGAGATATGAATGCAAAATCACATTTAGAATTTGAAAATTTATTCTTTTACATACTTGGGATTCTAGTGATTTAGTCAAGTAAGTTGTCATAATATACTATAAAATCACTATAGAGCCACCTTAGAAGCATAAGGTGTATTAGTCTTTTGTGTCTTGTTTTTCAGAATGCATCCTCATTATAGATGCTAAAATTGCTGAGATAGAGACACAACTGAATTGATTTCTTTAACAAAGTAGAGGAAGGCCTAAATATGAAGTAACCCAACCCACTGCCATTGAGTTGATTCAGACTCAAAGCGAGCCTCATTGGGTTTCCAAGACTGTAAAACCTTACGGAAGTAGATTGCCTCACCTTCCTCCCACGGAGCAACTGGTGGATTTGAACTGCTGGCCTTATCTCCCAAATGCCTCATTCACTATGCCACCAGAGCTCCTTAAATATGAACTGGTGGTTGTTGTTGTTATGTGCCGTCGAGTCGGCCCCGACTCATAGCGACCCCTCCTTGGGTTTCCGAGGCAGTATTACTACGGAAGTAGGATTGCCCAACCTGCCTTCCGAGGAGTGGCTGGTGGGTTTGAACCGCCAGCCTTCTGGTTAGCAGTCAAGTGCTTTAGCCACTATGCTACCAGAGCTCCTAAAATATGAACTAGTGTCTCATATTTCATAAAAATCTCTTCTTTGTCAAATGTTCACTACCACGTAGAATAGGTATTACATAAAATATTAATTGGTAAAATAAGCCTACCCCACCGAATATTTGAGCAGCTTACTGTAGTTTATATTTCATTGCAGAAAAGAATGACACTTTTTCAGTAGAGATTGGTTGGTCATACGGAGAGTAGATTGATGGTAAATTTTGGGGTCGTGTTACTGTATATATTTGCATGTTGTTGTTGTGTGCAGTTGAGTCAAGTCGACCTCGACTCATAGCAAACCCTCCTTGGGTTGCTGAGGCAGTATCACTACAGAAGTAGATTGCCCAACCTTCCTTCCAAAGAGTGGCTGGTGGGTTTGAACCACCAGCCTTCTGGTTAGTAGTCAAGTGCCTTAGGCACTATGCTACCAGAGCTCCTATATATTTGCATATGCCTATCTAAAAGGATGTATAAGGGTGTTATGAAATCTGTGTCTTTTCAATTTTAGTTAAGTTAGGTTGTACATATTGTGGAATTAATCTGTTTTCTCATCAAGGTTTTCAGTATTGTATAAAGAAAATGATAAATAGCATTGATAACTAAGTTGAAATTGTACATATCATATTGTATAATTTTGAATGAAGCTAACCATAAGCCAATTTATCTTCTTGTCATCTGCAGTAGTTGGTTTTCATCCTAAGATTGCAAATATGAATTAATATAATTGTAGTAGTCCAGATTTTAATACATTTAGAAGTGTTTGGTAATTAAGCCACTCAGTTAATTGCTTTCCAATCAGAAAAGGGTTCTTTTTATTTTGCAACATATTAAAAAGAGGTGGTAACATCTTATCACTTGACATTTAACATTCTTATCTTGCAAACTTTAAGGAGCTCTGGTGGCATAGTGGGTAAGGCATTTGGCTGCTAACCAGAAGGTCGGCTGTTAAAACCCACCAGCTGTTCCTTAGGAGGAAGATGTGGCAATCTGCTTCCGTAAACATTTACAGCCTTGGAAACACAATGAAGGTCAATATGAGTCGGAATTGACTTGATGACAGCAGTCATTAGTGAGTTGTAATCGACTCAATGACAACAAGTTTAGTTTTTTGGACAGAGGAGAGGAGGAAGTACTTTAAGCTAGAAGGTCCTTGCCCTCATTGTAGACCATGAATTTAGGCTGTGGATCATTTTAGGTCATTTCACATCCTGTGACTCATTTTGATCTAATGTCAAATTTATCATGTGTATAATTGATTATACTAAATTAAAATATCAAGGTTTTGTTTGTTATAAAACATGTTAAAATTACAGTATGAAGTCAGGAGATATGTTCTTAATATGAAGCATGTGTAGATCACATAATAATTGAAGATTTATTCTAGTTCAGTAGAACTATGAGTACATAACAGTTCTTGGTTTGTTGGCAGTCTCTGAAGTAAATTCATAGGTTTTCTCTTTTTTAGTCATTATTGGGCATTGACACCAAAGTTTTGGGTATTTGCAGTTTCAATGAATCTTCCTCTTGGCTAAAATAGTGATGTTTGAAGCTTTAATTTCTGCTATTCTGAATTCTTTCCATTTTCTAACTCATGTTTGTCTGTTATGTAGTATAAAAATGTGGTACATTGCTGATTTAAAGGACTTTTTTCCACTAGGACCAAAATAGAAAGCCAGATTTTATTTCTAATTTATATTATGTTATTTTTACAGATGGTCTTTTATGTTTAAACCAAAAACCAAACTCATTGCTGTCAAGTCGCATCTGACGCATAGCGACCCCTCCTTGGGTTTCCAAGGCAGTATCTCTGTGGAACTAGATTGCCCAATGTTAGTTGTGTATAAATACTTCATGTTGATATATTAATGTGTTGCTTGTTATTATTTTAGGGTTCAGCTCCAGAGATTGATCCTTCATCTGATGGTTCAAATTTTGGATGGGAGACAAAAATCAAAGCATGGATGGATCGATATGAAGAGGCAAATAATAACCAGTATAGTGAGGGTGTTCAGAGGGAGGCACAAAGAATAGCTCTCAGATTAGGCAGTGGAAATGACAAAAAAGAAATGAATAAATCAGATTTGAATACCAATAATTTACTCTTCAAACCTCCAGTAGAGGTAACTAAAGTTTGTCAAAAAGTTAAAAACAAAACTTTCTATATCTTAAGTAGCTAGTCTGAAAGCAGCCAAGTGTAAATCATTTCAATATTTGCTTTGGTTTTAGAGCCATATACAAAAGAATAAGAAAATTCTTAAGTCTGCAAAGGATTTGCCTCCTGATGCACTTATTATTGAATATAGAGGGAAGTTTATGCTGAGAGAACAGTTTGAAGCAAATGGATATTTCTTTAAGAGGTATAGTCTTCAATTTTTTCTGTAGTTAGGTTTCTTAAGTATTGAATTTTTGACTATTTTACAAAATGGTTGGGATTATATTTTTCCCTAAGTGATCATTTCTGTATTTAAAACTGTAGTGTGGTTGAACTGTGACTGATGATAACTTGTGAACTATAACAAAATAAAACATAAAAATGACTAGAGAAAATGGCAGAGGTGATATTCTCACTTTCTTGCTCATCATGTTTTGCTGGATATCTTAAATCAATCGACTTCCAATAAAACCAGTAGCAGTGTAAAAAAAAAAAAAACCAAACTCTTTTTTTTTTTTGAGTCACTTCTAACTTGTGGTGCACCCCATGTTATTACAGAGTAGACTTGTCCTCCATAGCGTTTTCTTGGCTATAGTCTTTATGGAAGCAGATCTCCAAGCCTTTATTTCCCGGCACCTCTAAATGGGTTTCTGTTGTTGTTATGTGCTGTTGAGTCAAACCTGACTCATAGCGACCCCTCCTTGGGTTTCTGGGGCAGTATCACTACAGAAATAGATTGCCCAGCCTTCCTTCTGAGGAGTGGCTGGAGGGTTTGAACCACCAACCTTCCAGTTAGCAGTCAAGTGCCTTAGGCCCTGTGCTACCAGAGCTCCTCTAAATGGGTTAGTACTACCTTTAGGTTAGTCACTGCTGTTGAGTTGATTCTGACTCACAGTGACCACTTCTTGGGTTTCTAAGGCAGTATCTCTACAGAAGTAGATTGCCCAGTCTTCATTCTGAGGAGTGGCTGGTGGGTTTGAACTGCCAGCCTTCTGGTTAGCTGAGCATAAACCATTTGTGCCACCTAGGGACCTGATACTACTATAAAAACCAAAACCAAACTCTTTTCCATCAAGTTGATTTTGACTCAAAGCATTGTATTGTTGTTGTTATGTGCCATGGAGTTGGACCCGACTCATAGCGACCCCTCCTTGGGTTTCCAAGGCAGTATCACTAGGAAAGTAGATTGCCCCATCCTCCACTGTACAGGTGAATGTTAATCAGGAACTCTGATTAACTAAGATTACAAGAAACCTTGTCTATCCAGGACCTGTATTAATGCCTTATGACATAATTGCTAGAATCCAAAAAGACTGTAGTGAGTGACTGCAGGCAAAATTCCTTCTTCTTTATTAGACAGTTTTAGATTTGGTCCTACATTATTGGCACCACTTTCAACTGCTACTTTCTTGGTATTGGAATGGAATTGGAGGCCTCTTCTATGCTTTGGGGTTTTTGTGGGCAATGTGATCCTGAAAGGAGCTCTGGTAATGTAGTGCTTAAGTCACTCGACTGCTAACCAGAATACTGGCCCAGAAACCCAGGGAGGGGTCGCCATGAGTTGGGTCTGACTTGACGGCACACAACAACAACAAAAACATGATCCTGAAAGTCATTGCTTCTCTAAGGTCTAGCAGTATACTTCTGGCTCTAAAGGATACATTCCCAGTCTTTGTCCTCCAATTATTAAAAACATTTCTTGTTTATAACTTGATATTTTAACGTGAGTTATGAAAGATATATAAAAATTCCCTTTTATTGTGTACAATATTTGATCTGAAATGTGTAGAAATCCAACACTTTTAAATGCACCAGTAAATATGGACTTCAAAGGCATCTGGTAGCGTAGTGCCTAAGGCACTGGACTGCTAACCAGAGGGCTGGTGGTTCAAACCCACCAGCACCTCCTCGGAAGGAAGGTGGGGCAATCTACTTCTGTAGTGATACTGCCTCGGAAACCCAAGGAGGGGTCGCTGAGTCGAGTCTGACTTGACTGCACATAACAACAACAACAATTATGAATCATTCTATAAAGGTAGTAGTCAGTGCTTTTTCTGTTTCTTTGTAAATTTGAATTCCCACTTTTAGTTAATTATCTTTGATTAAGGTTACAGGGTCAGGTAAAAATGTTATTAGTATAGTGGCTAAGAGTGGGTTTTGGAGTCAGACTGCTTTTATTCAAATTCTGGCTTTACCCCTACTAATTGTGAGCCTTTTTGAAGTTACTCTGTGCCTAAGTTACCTTTGTGTAGAATAATAGATTTGTTACTTTAAAATGTTAATAGTTTATAATCCATTTCTTTTTTTGTAGACCATATCCTTTTGTTTTATTCTATTCTAAGTTTCATGGGCTAGAGATGTGTGTTGATGCAAGGACTTTTGGAAATGAAGCTCGGTTCATCAGGCGTTCTTGTTCACCCAATGCAGAGGTAAGCTTATTGAAATCTTTCTTGGGGCCAAAGTGGAGAGCTGAGCATTAAGTATAAAACCTAGGAGCCTAAAACACTTTAACTGATCACATTCTATATCATCCAGCATCTTTCTGTTATGAAAAGTTAGGTGATACTAACTGTGAGGTCTTAAAAGTTACATTAAAGAAATTGTGGTGTTCATTGTAAGAGAAAATATTAAGACTTCTTTCTGTATATCCTTGAATCTCTATGTCTGGACTACCAGGGGTTATGTGTATACTATGATTTGATCAAGTTGGATGATAAAGCTGAAAGCTAAAATAGATTTTATATATGCCACTAAAATTGTTATAAAATAGTTTTTAATGTGGTGTATAAATTACATTTTTTTATTTTTCTACCTCCCAAAATAAGCATTCTTAATTATATAATAACATAATGTTGCAATTAAGTAAGATTATAGAATTTGGAGCCAGACTTAACTATATTTCTATGTCTTTTCTGACTTAGTAGCTTTGTAACCTTAGGGAAATTACTTAACCTATTTGTTTCTCAGTCTTATCTATAGAAAGGTGTATGAGAACTGGAGGAGTTAATACCTGTACACCACCTTAGAACAGTGTGTGCCATAATATAATAGATAAGTACTCAGGTGTTTGCTGTACTGTAACTACATTTCATCAAAACTAAGATGTGGTAACTTTTAAGACTTATGATTTCAGAGATGCTAATATATGGCAAAAATGAATCTTAGAAATGATGAAATATTTTATTTTTTTTTTAAATGACGTGGTAGGCTGTATGAGTTAGGGATTGGCAATTGATAGGAACATTCAGTTTCAAAAACTGATTTCTCTCCTTCCCAGTTGATAACGACTAATTTGTAGTTACAAGTCTCATAATTAATGGCGTATTTTTCAAGTTATATTTTTAAAATATTTTGAATAATTTTCAAAATTGAAGGATGAGATGTTTCTAAGGTAGAAAATTATTTACAGAAATATAAAATTATTCTTTTAACAGGTGAGGCATGAAATTGAAGATGGAACCATACATCTTTATATCTATTCTATACAAAATATTCCAAAGGGAACTGAAATTACTATTGCCTTTGATTTTGACTATGGGAATTGGTAAGTTCAGGTCTATAAATATGGTATCTATTGCCTTAAAATAGTTTCTTACTGTCCTTTTGATACTATAGACATTGTCATTACTTTTTTAAATTGTGATTTGGGTGAAAATTTACAGAGCAAATTCATTTTCTATACAACAGTTCATACACATTTTGTTTCATGACATTGACTACAATCCCCACAATATAACTGCTCTCTTCTCACTTCCTTCCTGTGGTTTCCTTTTCCTGTGTCCTTCCTTCCTATGCATTCTTGCACCCTGAGCTATCTCCCTGTGCAAATACTGCCCTTTTGATCTCCCATGGTTGATTGATCTAAGGATTATACCTACCTGGTGTAAATGTTCACCTTAACATGCCTGTCTGTTGTTTGTCTGGAAGCCATGGGAGTGAGTTAAATTCCAGGCCCAAAGGGTAACTAGGGGCCATAGTCTCGAGGGTTTCACCAGTCCCAATCAGACCAGTAAGTCTGGTCTATGATTTTGAGTTTTGTTCCACATTTTTCTCCCACTTTCTCTAGGAGCTCCTAGGCTGATCTGTTTTTGAGTGATTGACAGTGAAAAACCAGTCACCATCTAGTTCTTGTCACAGGGTCATGTAGGCTGAGGTTCACATAGTCTACTAGTCTCTTGGACTAATTTTTTCCATGCATCTTTGGTTTTCTTCATTCTTTGCTCCAGATGAGGAGAGACCAATTATTGCATCTTAGATGGCTGTTTGCAAGCCTTTAAGACCCTAGTTACTGACCAAAGTAGGATGTAGAACAATGTTGTTGTGTAGTATGTTATGCCACTTGAGTTTGCTGTCCCTTCTGACCATGATCCCAAGCCTGTGGGCCCAACAGCTTGCTTCCTCAGGGTGGTTGAAGTTAACATAAATTTGTACTGTTAGCTTTTATATATATATGAACATTCATATAGAACATACATGTAGAAATATCATCTGTCAAAGTTGTATATGGTTATGGATATATATTCTTTTTGCCTAGATACCTGATCATTCAGCCTATTTGCCTGTATGTCCACCCATAGATGGATTGTTATTACTAATAATCCAGTATTGTGTATATAAAAGTGTTTATCTTTGTTGTTTGTACCTCTTGTGCACCTCTTTGTGTCTTCCTTTTCCTTAGTGTTACTGTGTTGACCACTTGCTTTTGGTATATTACCTTTTGTCATTGGTGTTTTAGCTTTTTATTTTTGTATATTCTGAGAAAGTTAGGAGCCCTGGGGGCACAGTGGTTAAATGCTGGGCTGCTAACCCAGTCATCAGTTTGAACCCACTAGCAGCTCTGCAGGAGACAGACCTGGGCATCTGCTCTCATAAATACTGCAGCCTAGAAAACCCTTGGTGGCAGTTCTAGTCTGTCACATGGGGCCTCTCCAAGTCAGAATTGACTCAATGGCACCTAACAACATCATGAGAAAGTTAAAAAAGTACTTGAAAATCAGTATTTTTGTATCTTCCTTTACATCATTTTTTTCCCCCGAAACTTCCCCTAATTATTATTGTGTTGTAAATGTTCATGTTGTTTTGTGCCTTCCAGTCAACCAGACTCATAGTGACCCTCCTTGGGTTTCCCAGGCGGTATCACTACATAAGTAGATTGCCTAACCTTCCTTTCCAGGAGTGGTTGGTAGGTTTGAACTGCCAGCCAAATGTTCATAGTAATTAATAATCTTAAATTCAGCCATATAACACTGATCTAGTTTATGTGAGAATTTTGTTTCTTCTTTATATTCTTGTATTTTAGGGGATACAATTTTATTCATACAATTAATTTGGTTAATCATTATGAATGAGTTAATTTTGTTTTTACCCTTCAAAACAAGAAATTGTACCAAATTTTCTTTGCATTCAGTTTTGTTCATTCATTACTTCTGTGACAGTCATATCATTATTTGTAGCTCTGGTTCTTTTATTTTCCCTGCTGATGATATTTATCTGTCCACTCCATTATTGATGAACTTTTAGATAACAAGAAGTGCTCCTGTGGCTTTTTGAACATAACTATTATGTACATGTTCTCTCCATTTAGTTTCCTAGAAGGTACACAGCCTCAGTTTTTACTACATTGATGAATTACTCTCCAAAGCAGCTCGTACCAGTTTACTTTCCCACAGCAATGTAGTTCCTTGCTCTGTTTCTTTACTGTAAGACTTTAAAATGGATGCTAATTTGTGTGAAATAGTATCTTTTTATATTTTAAATGACCATTTTCTTTACTATTTATGAATCCGAGGATCTTTTTATATATTAATCATTTGGATTTCTTCTCTTTAGAATTCTCTAATCATGTCACTGGTCCTTTTTCTGCTGGGCAGTCCTTTTCTTACTGAATTTCTTTAGGAGTTCTTCATATCTAGAATATATATTAGTTTCTCCTTTTGTATATTTTATTTCATAAACTTTGTATGGTATCCTTTTTTAAATGTGTAAGTTTTTAATGTTCCATATTTTTCTCTAAATGAAATCCTTTTCCAGTTTGTACCTCTACCTGATTTTTGGAGTCAGATTTATCACTCATAAACTATTCTTTTTTAGCCATTTCTTCCTTTGCTCATTGATTTGAGACTGTTTATCCCATAGTGGTTAAGAATAGAAGCAAAATATCTGTCTAGTTACCATTTCTAGCCTTATCACTTACTAGCTTTATAAACTTGGACCAGTTTATTCACTTTTGTGTCTTTCCCTCTAACATAATATGAAAATAATAATAATATGTATCTAACAGGGATGTTTTGAAGATTCAGTCAGTTTACTCCCTTCAAGACTGAAATTTCTGCTTTGAATTATTTTGTGAAAACTATGTGTTTTCAGCAAGAGAAGGCATTTTGAACGAGATTGAAAAAATTTTTTTAGATAATAAGAATTTTGATAACAGTGAGTGGGACACACATATGTCCTGAGGGGTCTGTGGTGCTGGTGTGGATGGTATGAGGCGTGTTTGTTCAGATTCATGCACATTCATTCCCCACCAAGTGGTAGTGCATAGTAAAAATGGATAGCAGCTTTCCATTAAAACCCCAGAGATGGAAAATGTAGGTGGGCACTAGATGTTCTACAAATCACCAAAGGGTTAACACATATAAAGTGTTTAAGACAGTTCCTGGCACAAAGTAAATGCTTAATAAACACAAGCTGTTATCATTATTTGAAGTTTGTTGTCCTAAAATTAAGGAAAATTCTTACAGTTTTAAGCTTGTTTCTGTCAATGTGGGAGGAGAATTGTAAGTGTTTGGATTCTGCCTGGTTCACAGAATTAAGCAGTTTGACTTAGACCTTCCTAGCAGTGTTGAAAGTGAATGAGTATTAGAAAATTAGAAAGGTAAATTGTTTTTATGGTAAACAAACTACTTAAAACATCCAGAGTTCGAGACTTCTGTTGTTAACTTGGATTTGGGCATTTATTTAGTTTATATCCTAGAGATAAAAGGCAGACAGAAGGCAGAGAATTGAGATATGAAAAGTGTCTGGGCTTTGGCATCAGTAGACCTTTATCTGAATTCCATTCATACACCACTTACTGTGACTTTGGACAACATATTGACCTTTTCTGAACTTTTATCTCATCGGTGAAATGGGAGTAATGCTTATCATTCCTGTTAAAACAAGAGAGTACAATTATTTTTCAAGGTTCCATTTAAAAGAGGGAACACTTAAGGTGAAAAGGAAATGTAACTTAAAACTTTTCAAGGTAGCTTTTTAAAGAAATAAGGTTATTCAAATTATAAGACAAACTAGTTGAGGTTTGCTATTTATTATACCTAACGTTTTTTATTTAGGTCAAATTTAAGGTCAGTAGTTTTTCATATTCCAAACATATACTTCATCATACTCTGGGACCACTGAGATAATTATGCTGTTTACCTTAATGTTATTTTGTGCAAGCCCCAATATCATTTTATCTAAAACTTTTAAAGGTTTTAATTTATTGTTTTCCCTTCTGTGATTGAAGGCCCAATCTCTGGTCAGAAAGTAGCTTCCAGTAATAATACTGTTTTTATGAGAAAATTAAATTTCATTTATGGTAGTAATCAGGAATGCAAAAGTAGAAAAAAATGAGGATTGCTTATAATTAGTAATGGTATATAATTTTGTGGAAGTGGAGCTTAAAATGGATTAGAAGATTTTACAGCTTTGTTTTATATCTTGAATATTTAACTCATTATCTTTCTAGTAAGTACAAGGTGGATTGTGCATGCCTCAAAGAAAATCCAGAGTGCCCAGTTCTAAAACGTAGTTCCGAATCCACGGAAAACATCAATAGTGGTTATGAGACCAGAAGGAAAAAAGGAAAAAAAGACAAGGATATTTCAAAAGAGAGAGATACACAAAATCAGAATATTACTTTGGATTGTGAAGGAACAACCAACAAAATGAGGAGCCCAGAAACTAAACAGAGAAAGCTTTCTCCACTGAGGCTATCGGTATCAAATAATCAGGTATTGATACATGCTCTAGGGATTCTTGATGGCAGAAATCAAGTTAACAAGGGAATATAATTTGTCATTTTTAAACCTTTTGTTTTATGTAAAATTGCTTGTTTAAAATGTTTTTAAATCCATGTGCTATTTTATGAAGTACTTGTAGGTGAAAAATACAACTTCTGCTAGAATTTGTGTAATATTTTTAAATTATTAAGAAATAACTTAGGCATTAAATCCTTACCAAATACAAAGAGTGATTTTTTAAAATCTTCAAGATGGCCACTTCTTTATGTTCTTAATAAATGGGATTTAAAATCTTAAGCCATAAAATTTTCTTTCTGTAAAAATGTGGGACTCAAGTAATTATACCAATTTTATAAGGGTGCCAGAAAATAGCAAGTAAGATTGTTGAGAGGAAAATCAGTAAGGACATATAGTGTTTTGTTACATGCCCTCCATGGTTGTTAACGTTGTGTGTCAACTTGTCTGGGCTTGGTTTTGAGCGGTTAGGCAGCTGGATGCAGTCATTTCCCATGATGAGACTGAATCTGCTGTGAGCAGCTAATTAGTTGCCTTCAGGATGTGGCCAGCTTCCAGTATATAAGGAGATACTTTGGGAAAGGTTCTCGAGCTTCTTGGCACAAGTCCTCAGTGGCCTGCCAGTCTTGGGACTGTGCCATTTTAATTGTTGATCTTGGGTTCATCAGCCTCAGCAGCTAGCAGCTGCATGAGTCAGAAAAAGCCTCCAGCTCTACTAGGCCTGGAATAGGAGGCAGAGCTGAAGCCAAGGTCCAGGGGCCTTCACCCAACCCCTGAAGCTGGCACTTTGAAATCAGACTTCTAGCCTCCTTAACTGTAAGAGTACAAATCCCTGTTTGTTAAAACCATCCACTTGTATTGTATCTGTTACAGTAGCATTAGAGGACCAAACACCATCCAAATAAATAGAAGTTAGGAGGGATCATTACCATTGTGGGGAAAAAAAAGTGAGGTTCTATTCATTTTTAGATTTCTAGTACACTATCTTTAAGAATAATTTCCTTTCAGTTTTAAATTGAACATATATCTGTTGAGGACTTGGTATTTATAGGCATTGGGTTTTGTGAAATGATGTTTATATTTTGGGAAGAATATAAACACAGGGCCATGCCACCTTGTATGACTTTATGGACTCTTCCCTGATAGAACTCTATTGACTAGAACTTTAAAAAGCAAAAATATTTGCTTGATTTTGAAGTGTTTCTTGAATTAGGAGACCAGTTTTAAAGTAAGAATTAGGTAGGCTAGTAATTACCATATGTTAAATTAGTTGTTTGTTTATAGAGTAGTGGTTGAAAGACATTTAGTTTATTAATGAAATAACGTTTTCTATAAAGCAGTCATTTCTGTTTTTCAGGAGCCAGATTTCATTGATGATATAGAAGAAAAAACTCCTATTAGCAATGAAGTAGAAATGGAATCAGAAGAACAGATCGCAGAAAGGAAAAGGAAGATGGTAAGTTGGGGAGTCAGTAGCTGCTTAATGCTGTTGCTTGGGCTTGGAGACAGCTGCTCTCCCCATAGTAATTGTTGCTTCCATTGGGTGTACTTTTACTGCTCTGTTTGAAATCAGTAAATTTGAATCCTTACGTGCCACTGAGCATTCTAATTGCCCGTATCATTACCGCTCAAGTAACTTCCACTAATCTTTTGCATTTTTACTTTGTGTTAGACATTTAAGAATGTGACATTTAAGTAACTTTTTAAAGTTTTGAAACTAAAAACTATTAATAAATTTTAATGCTACATTACTGTTGGAAATGTCTTTCATTAGCTGAAGAACCAAACTTTAAATCTTATAGTAATGGCACCAAATAAATGGCTTATGTAAAAAACAAACAAAACCCCACTGTATGGTAGATACTTATTTCTGTATTTTCATATTGCCATCATATAATAAGGTTTTTATTGAAATAAAGTTTGGGATTCATATTCCTTGTACTATTTATTTGCAGATATTGACATAATAACTAGGACAAGATATTTTCTCACAAATGGATGGTAATTTAGTGTTTGATATAATGTTAAGAAAGTAGTATAGTTAAGAAATTATACCTTGCCCCAAGATTTGAGAGAGTTCACAAATGAATGATCTTAGTTTAAGTTTCACCATTCCCCATTCTCCCTTGTTTCATGTTTTAGTGGCTCTCATGGTATATTTCATGAAATCCCAAGTATCACATACTAGGGGTATGATCTTCATTGTAGGACTAATTAATGTGATTATTTTATCACCTCTGTGGTCATCCTTTTAATAGTGATTCATTGTTGCTATTCACAATCATAAAAACAGTGCAGACCTGTTTTACCGGTTTGGGATTTCAGAACAGTGCTCTGTTGAACGAGGGTAGTTAGATACAGGAGACAAGCAAATCAAGGAGAAAATACAAGAGGAGGTTGGTTATAAAAGAGAACAGAGTTCTTGGACCTACAGAATTATCTTGAACCTTTCTGAGGATTGAATTACAATTACATGTGAATGACCTATCAAATTCTGATGGCCCTTTCTCAACTATAAATTTTCAGTAGTATGGTCATGTTCCTTGCACAGCTGTCACAGTCTTGTGTTTGTACTAAGCTTGTAGAAACTTTTGGGAAAACAAGAGTATCATTGGTTAGTGAATGAGGCAGTCTGGTAGGAGGAACTTTTACAACGGGCTTTAAAGGCTAATTAAGAGCCACTTGAAAAAAAGGTATGAAATGAAGAAAAAGACCACCACAAACCCAGAGGTTTGTTTTATGCCTACAATATATATAAATTGCTTTCTATTTAAAAGTTGATTGAATAAGAAGCTACTTTTACCATTTATCTTCCTGTCACTGCTGATTAACTTAGTGGAACTTAGTATTTTCATTCCCAGTTCCAAAAAGAAAATAGACACACTTTTGATGTGAACATGGTAGAACTTGAAAAAAAAATGGAATGAGTTACTTGGGAATTCATTTTTGGGCCTGTTGATTTTGCTTATAAATATACTATATTAATGTAGAGCACGTCAGTTTTATATCCATCTTAGCATGTTGATTCTACCATCTGCCACTAATGTGGCTGTAAAGCTAGATAGATGTTTTTATGGGACTAATGTGGAAAGCTTGAAAAGTATATTTATAATTTGTTTTTGTGAAAGGATATGAAATAAAAATTAAAAAATCTTCCTTTGGCTCCTTGACCAGTAACCTTTCAAAGTCGCTACAGTGGTACATTTCTGATGTATGAATTAATGAGTTTTTAGATACACTAAATAAGCAGAACAACAAAGATGCATCCTAATTAAGCAATCAGGCCCCCCCAAGATAGTATTTGAGGGCCAAAATACTTGGTTTTGAAAAGTTTAAATATGAATCATTCTTTATTTTTCTAGTCTTTTTGTTGGTTAAAAATCAGTAATTGGAAAGATAGGGTCAAATCAGAAAGTGGAAACAAACAAACAAACAAACAGGACAACTAAAACTGGAAAAAGTAAAAATGGTAGTTATGCATCATGTATATTTACCAGATTGTGATAAAAAGCAGTCAGTCATAACCCTCATCTTAAATTCCCGTAATTCATTTTCAAGAACATGTGAAAAATACATCATGTAATCTGTAAACTTAAATGTACTTCAACCCATCTTTTTGTAGTATAGCTTGAACCATATGGAATTGACTATTTCACCTATACAAATGGTAATTTCACACAAAGCTTTATATTTAGCATCTTATTCAATGTCTCTGAAAAATAATACCAGTGAATTTATGTATTTTGGTTGCTGACTTTGCTGCTTCTTGAGAATGGAAGACAGTGTCTCTGCCTTCAGGGACATTTACAAAAACAATTATGTTGTAGCAAGGTGGTAACTAAAACAATACTAGGTGGTCTGATAGACTGGTGGAACCACTGAAACTATGGCCCTTAGACTCCTTTCAAAGCTGAAACTGAACACAATCCCAGAGATCACCTTTCAGCCAAACTGCGACAGAGGGAATAGGCTAAACTTTTCAAAAACCACTAACACCAGTGAGGAATGTGCTTCTTAGAACAAGCAACCACATGAAACCAAAAAGGCAGGATTTCCCAAAACTTTAGAATGCAGGAAAGATAGGCAAATGAAAATGTGGAACCCAGGGAAGTGAGAAGAGTGCTATTACATTGAGGGAATTGCAGCTAATGTCACAAAACGTGTATAAATCGTTGAATGGGAGATGAATTTACTCATCATTATAAAGATGAATAAACTTTAACTCAAATTACAATAAAATGCTTAAAAAAAAAAAAAAAAAAAAGCCATCAAGTAGAACTGCTCTTAGGTTTTCCAAGGCTGTGATCTTCATGGAAGCAGACTGCCTGCCACATCTCTCCTGTAGAGCAGCTAGTGGGTTCAAACTGCCAGCCTTTTGGTTAGCAGCCAAGCACTTAATCACTGCTACCAGGGCTCTTAGAAGTGGCAAAGGAGATATAAATGTGCTGGACCACTTGCTGGGAGGATCAGAGCAGAGACTGTAGTATTTATGATACTTCCTTATGAGTAGGGTTTTACCTGAATATAGAAACAAACTGGTAGTTAATTACATGAAATTATTTATCCAGGGGGAATAGGCTAGAGGTAAGAAAAATGTAATTAATCTTTGGCTAGGATTATAGCTGAGGTGGGAGCTCTGGTTAGCAGTCAAGTGCCTTAGCCACAATGCTACCAGAGATCCCACCTCAGCTATAATCAAACCCACCAGCCACTCCTCGGAAGGAAGATGGGGCAATCTACTTCCGTAGTGATACTGCCTCGGAAACCCGAGGGGTCCGATTCAATGCCACATAACAACAACAACATAGCTGAGGTGTGTGTGTGGGGTGTTGTGGTATAGAGGGATAAGGTCACAGACCAGAGTGTTGATGATTTCCTAAAAGAAAATGTCATTTTTTTCCCTTCTCTTTAGCCTTATGGATTTATTAACATTCCCTTCTTCCTATGGTTTTTGTACTCCACCACCACCCCCGGAAGTTCTTACTTGCTTATAGAAACCAACTTTTGGCTAAATTGTATGGGACTGAATGGGTGGATGGCTACTGTACATTTCCACTTTAGCTACTAAGAGGTATTTCTTTGGCAGTAGGTTTGAATTTAGTGTGGGAGAAAATTACAAACTCAGTTAAGCATTTATATATACAGTAGATTCTATATACTCACTTAATTCTAAACTAGGGCACCAATTACCCTCAAGTACATGGTAGTTGAGGTGGGATCAGGTGTTGTAGCCCAGCCAGTGGGATAGTGTGTGTGTGTGGAAAGGTTAAGTATTGTGAAGAGCACTTAGTTTATTGAATTAACAAGTGATCATTTAAAAAGTATATCTTGAAAGATTATAATAATGAGGCTGGCTTCCTTCCTCCATTTATAACGGCATAAAAGAAAAATTGTACTTTTAAAATGTTTTCAAAATAGTTTTCTATAATCTCCTAATTAGTGTAAGCGCCCTGCAAATAGTCTTGGTAATATTTGATGTCCTGTTCCATATTCGCATTGCTTAACTAGAGTTGACGGAGGTTTTTCAGTAGGTCTTTGCATTTAGAAGGATAGAAACTTGAGAAACAAGAAGGGCGTTAAGTAGTAGTTACCTAGATATGAGATTCCTGGACTTCTCAAGCAGCTAACATAGTCTGTACTGTGTGTGTGTATACACACACACATATATAAAACCTCATGAGAATAGAAGTTACATGAAGGCAATAACTTGCAGTTTTATTATTGTTGTAGTGCCAGTTCCTAGACGGGAAAAATGCCTCATTTTTATACAGGTAGCAGTAAATGAGCCACCTAAATATCCATGCCAACTATTTGAGGCTGCGCTAGATACTTATGCCCTTAAGTCTTAAATAAATGAACAAGTAAGGAGCCCTAGTGGCACAGTGGTTAAAGTGCTTGGCTACTAATTGAAAGGTTGATGGTTAGAACCCACTAGTGGCTCCATGTAAGAAAAGACCTGGGGGTCTGGGAAACCCTACGCTGTAGTTCTCCGCTGTCCTGTAGGGTCGCTGTGAGCTGGACTCAACACGGTGGCACTTGGTTTGTCCACGTAGTACGCTGGGGGCCTTCCAGAACATGGACTCTTCCTGCCATGATTTTCTCAGTGCTCATCATCCATATCAAAAAGTATTCCACAGAACTCTGAGACACTTTATGAAAACAGACTACTGTGGCCTCTTGAGTTTAGTGAGCACTCTACCATATCACCACCTTTGAGATTTCCAGGGTACCTGGTATATTTAAAACCTCTTGAGAAATTATGTTTATGTTGATGATAATAATCTAATTTTCTAAGGTCTGGTGTTTGCTCATCAGTGTTTAAGCATTACATTTTTAAAGATGAATAATTAACAACTTTATGGTATTGAATAGCAAAAGGGAGCTCACTTGTTTTTATAGGTATTCTGCTCAAATAAAATTTGGATAATCAGCTTTAGCTGCCTTATAATAAAGATTTCCAAAATCTTGTGTTAAATGCTTTCACTTTACAAGACTTCAAATAGCAGTATACATGTTTTATACATGTTCAATTCTTATTTAACAAAAAAAATCAACTGTTTTCTGTATGGTAAGCACCATTTGAGGCACTGGGTATTGATAACACAGTAAGCAAAGATGGCATGGTCCTTGCCCTGGAGAAGTTGTCGTAGAGGACAAGGTACAGGGAATAATGAACATCAAACAGTAAACAGTACTGTGAAGATAAAATCAATCATGTGATGGAGAGAAACTAGGAAGACCACTTAGGCTGTAGATAACAAATAATCCTGCCCATTCTGAAAAGATTCATTAATTAATTTCTAATTAATTAATACGAAACTTTTCTTTACGTTTCTCTATTTCAAGACTATAGGGTAGGTTAATTTGGCAAGTGGGCTCTGGCATTTCCCTTCCCTTTAATATTTTAGGCACCTTTTTTCCCTTTTAAGAAAAGCTACTTCAGGGTACAAAATTCAGGATTCCCTAGATAGATGCTCTCATTAATTTTCTGTTTTCTTCTCAATTCTCAGACCCGCTAGCAAATTTTCCTTTAAAGTTACTACGGCATCCATAAATTAATAAACTTTTTTTATACTCAGTTTTAAGTTACCAGCTACGTCTCCCTAACTGGGAATGAATTATAACAATATTTTTTCATTTCCAATGTTGTGTAAGCATACTACAAATATTGTACTGTAGTATAAATAGAGCTTATAAATCACATTGAACGTAACTGGAAACATCAATTCTTGTTCTTTATTATGTAACCCCTGAACTATATAGACCTTATGTTTTCTGGATCTGTTGAACAGGAGGCTTAAGCAAGATCTCTAATTTCTTCCAAGTATACAGTTAAAAGGTTTCAAGTTGTATTTTTGTTCCAGTTTCCACTTTAAAGGACATAGTTGGGACTAAAAATTCTCAAAGTACTCATCCCTTTAGTGATAAAATCCTATAAAGGGCTATTACTAAGCAGACTTTTTCTTTTGCGCTTATAGGAAATACAGTGTATTTGCTGTTGTAAAGCCATAAACTAAGATACATCATAAAAGTAATCTGTAAGATAGATTTCCCCCAACACTTGAGCAAAAAGCTAATGCAGTGTTCCTGAAAGGCAACCATATCTGATTCTAATTGTGTATCAGGTTCTATCTGTTGTCCAGCTCACAGATAATAAAATGGCTTTAAGTCCTGGACAGAATTATTGGAATTATGGTTATAGAATATGCAGGCCATCATAGTAGCCTTATGTGAGAACTGTGATCTGTCATGTTATTTAAAAAAAAAAAACACAAAAAAAAGAACACCAAACTCACTGCCATCAAGTTGATTCCAACTTAGTGATCCTAATTGGGTTTCCAAGGCTATAAATCCTCACAGAAGTAGACTGCCTCATCTTCCTCCCATGGAGCAACTGGTGGGTTTGAACTGCTGATCTTCTGGTTAGCAGCCAAATGCCTTATCCACCATGCCCCCAGAACTCCTTAGCATGTGTTCGGCTCTATGGAAAATCTGCTAGGGTTAAAAGGATTCTAAGTCTCATCATGTATAGTCTACTACAACTCCTTTAAGCTATATTTACAACTTATTTTCTAGTTAGAACTATAAACCAAAAATCCAAAACCAAATCCCATTGCCGTCGAGGAGATTCCAACTCATAGCGACCCCCATTGGGTTTCTAAGGCAGTAAATCTTTACGGGAAGTAGATTGCCTTAGGCACTGTGCCACCGCTATAAAATGGGTGGTAAATTTTCAATCACTAGATACTGTATATTTAGTATGTGTCAAAGAATGAATTACATGCAGTGCTGAATATAAAGCTGCATGACATGAACGTTAAGGAATTTAAAGTAGGTGAATGCACTTAAGTTTTTTTTTGTTTTAAATATTGAAAATCAGTCATGTTTACATGCCCATATATAGTGTGTGTGTTCTTTAGGACGAAGCTAGGTTAAAACTCTCAGGAAACCTGTTTGGTGCTTTCACCTTTATTTTTAGTTAGCAACTGTAGTAACTGCTTTATGTCGTATGTGTGTGGTTGTTACTAGAAGAGTAAATTGGGTATAAGGAAATTTGGGTAATTACTGCTCTGCTTTTGAGTGAGTCATATAGTATACATGGACTTTGGTTTCTTTATTTGAATAGAATGAGATTATTTTTAAAGATCCTGACAAGCTCTAAAAAATTTTGCTTTGACTACCAATAATTGTATTGTTTACAAGGGAATTCAATTTTTACTTGAGTGATTCTGGGTCTTTACATCATAGAATTTTATTCTGACCCGCACTCTCACCATGCAAAGCAAATGTCAAAGAAATGTCTTTTCACATAAATTCATATTTTTCTTATAAAACTCTGGATATAAGTATCTTCCTAGATGCCTGGCTTATGGGTAATTTTTTTCTTTTATATATAAAATGATGCCTGCTCCTTTTAGAGAAGTTTCTTTTTCCAAACAATATACTTTTTTCCACATTTACATATTTTTTTCTGAAGAGAGGTAATTACCCCCAACCTGGTTCACCAGGTGAAGCAATTATAAAAATTATCTTTTTTAGTAAAGTCCTAATACACAGAAACAGGAGGCCCTGGGTAATACAGTTAAGCACTCAGCTACTAACTAAAAGGTTGGTGATTCAATTTCACCTCAAGGCACCTCTGAAAAAAGGCCTGGTATCGATCTACTTCCAAAAAATCAGCCATTAAAAACCCTATGAAGTAGAGTTTCTCCTCTGAAACCTTTTTTTTTTTTTTAACATCTACAGAAAACAGGGTTTTAATAGATAATCATAAGACAAAAAGGGGTGAAGAGAGTAGTTAGGAAATTCAAAACACTTGAGTGTTTTGAGACACAGAATTGTCTAAAGAAAGAATTCACCTTAACTTCCAGTTTGCATTAAACATGGAAGACCATCTTTTGCTGATGGTAGGTAGCTAAGGTAGTGTCCGATTAACCATCCCAGACTAGGAGAGCTAAGATGCAGATGTGTATTCATGAACAAGTCATCTTACCTGTTTGGACATTAGTTCCCTGGGTGAGGATAACATTTTTTAAAGAATAACACATATGCAGTATGGGAATGTGCTGTAACAAATTAGACACTTAGAAGTATTCTTAGAGGAGTTTTGTTGGCATACTGTGGTGTTCCCTGAGTATTACAAAGAAAAAATACAGGAAAGAGTAAGAAGTAGTTGTGAGAGTGTAGGTTCTTGATGCTTGAATCTCTGCTGATAATTACTGGAACTAAAGCTCCAATGTTGACAAAACCATAGCAGCCAGACCTTGAGTTTCTGATCTTTCTTTCTTTCTTCCCCACATCGATGACAATAAAGGAGGAAAGACAAATGGATCTGAGCCTCAGGACCTGGTTCTTTTCATTTGGAGAACTGGACAGTTGATGGACGTGCTTCCTGTTTCTGGTTGAGAGCTGAAGCATTTGCCAGGCCCACTGGTCAAGGCTCTGGGTCTTGCTTTTAATGTTCTCCAACCAAGGAGAACTGATGCTCAAAGGAACCCTTGCTGTTCCTCAGTCCCTGCCTTGAACTGTCAGTGTAAGACAGGAAGAGCAGAAGGTAGAGGAATGCCTTATAAGAATTATAATGGAGGGCAAATGGGCTAAAATAGAAATAATAATTAACACTTACGGAATGCCTACCATATTTTCCAAGTACTGTTTGAAAACTTCAAATATTTCTATTTGAACTCAGTAACAATCCAGTGAAGTGTAAGTATTATTACCCACATTTTGTAGCCTCAGAAAAGTTAATTTGCCTAGAGTCAGAGAGAGAATAAATGAGAAGAGTCATGATTTGAACCCTACTGTATGCTGCTACACTTTAGTAATTTATTCAGTCCTTCAGTGTGTATGAATTTTAGCTTTTCAACATATTACCTTAATAACTTTGAATCTTTTCAAAAGGTTGCTTTCTGTATTAAGGAAAAAAAGCTTTTCAGTTTGGTAAAGCAAGGCAGTTTTTGAGGCTTTTGTTTTACTCATCATTAACACTCAGTCATTCAAGTGCTCCTTTCATGAAATCTGTCTGTAATGGCAGGGCTTATTGAAATGATGTTTTGGATTATTCACTTATTATCACTTTTTTTTCTTATCTACCAATAATAGAAGTATTGTTGTCAACAATGTTAAAGTAATTTTTAAAATTTATCATGAACATTTAGATTTTCACTTCACAGCAAAATTTATTATCACTTAAAATTTAAATTTCCCAGACAAGAGAAGAAAGGAAAATGGAAGCAATTCTGCAAGCTTTTGCCAGACTTGAAAAAAGAGAGAAGAGACGAGAACAGGCTTTGGAAAGAATCAGCACAGCCAAAACTGAAGTTAAAACTGAATGTAAAGATGCCCAGGCTGTCAGTGATGCTGAAGTTATTCAGGTATTACTATTCAGGTCTAGTTGTAGTTTCACATGAGCATCTTCGGTAAAATCTCAACACAGGATTTAATTATATCTGTCAGGAATGCTTAATAATGTCACATACTAGCCTTTTAATAACAGCATTTTTCAAATCCTATGAGAATTTAATGGAGCTCTGGTTAGCATAGTGCCTAAGGCACTTGACTGCTAACCAGAAGGCTGGTGGTTCAAACCCACCAGCCACTCCTTGTATGGAAGATGGGGCAATCTACTTCCGTAGCGATACTGCCTCGGAAACCCAAGGACGGGTTGTTATGAATCAGGTCCAACTCGACAGCATGTAACAACAACATGAGACTTAAAACCAAGATGTAAGATTATATACTTAAAAAGTTTCCTTTTAAAATAAAGTTTAAGTATATATATGAGAACTTAGTATATGCTAGAATTTATTAAAGATATTTTGGAGAAGTAGTTTCTGAAATAGATTGTTTTAGATTTCCGTTTCTGATACATAAACATAGCATCTAAATGTCTATTCTCTTTTATGTTGAATTAGGAACAAGCAAAAGAAGAAACTGCTAGCAGGCCAACCCCTGCCAAAGTAAACAGAACTAAACAGAGAAAAAGTTTTTCTCGAAGTCGGACCCACATTGGACAACAGCGTCGGAGACACAGAACTGTCAGCATGTGTTCAGATATCCAGCCATCTTCTCCTGATATAGAAGTTGCTTCACAACAAAACGACATTGAAAATGCTGTACTGGCGGTAGAACCTGAAACAGAAACTGCACTAACAGAAATAATTACTGAAACTGAAGTTCCAGCACTTAATAAATGTCCTACAAAGTACCCCAAAACAAAGAAGGTATGATTCTCAGTGAATGTAGTAAGAACTTTGCTTTCCAACACCAGTGTCTTATATTGCATTATTGTTTTAAAAATTCAATTTATAACATCTTGTAATGAACAGACTGATTAAAAAAAAAAAAAGAAAAACAAACTCACTGCTGTCGAGTTGATTCTGACTCGTAGCGACCCATAGGGTTTCTGAGGCAGTAAATCTTTTCGGAAGTAGATTGCCTTGTCTCCCTTCCACAGAGTAGCTGGTAGGTTTGAACCACCAACCTTCTGGTTAGCAGTCAAATGCCTTAGGCACTACACCAACAGACTGATAGCAGACATAATTTTTATACTTGTGCATTTTTAAACTGAAAATGAGACTTGCTATTTTTGGCAAGACTGAAATCAGCTGCATATATACATAAATGTTTACATTACTGTGAAGTTACAATATTCAGTATGTCAGGATATCCTTTGAGTATTACAGGTCATCATCCCTTAAATAATTTTGCCTGTGTTATATAGAAAATTTTATACTTCTCTGATAACAACTGGTTTTAGATGTATTATCCTTTTTATTTGTATTTTTTTAAAATAAATTCCACTGGATATGTTGATTACAAGAATTAAATGTGCCTAAGTGTAATAAGAATGTTAAAATATATAAAGGAGGGTAGCTTTAGATCAACTCATTAATAAACGTCTTTGAGAAACTGCTGTCAGCTTTAATGAACTGGTTATGAACGAGTATTCAGAGTTAAACCAACCCGAGCTTTACGGTTCGTGAATATAGAACAGCCTTATGAAGCTCCCTTTCCCCCACCAACTGCAATAGAGTATAGCAGATTGGAGCAGAAAAGCCAAAGAAATCATCTTTAGGGTATTTGGGGAGAGAAATGGATCAAAAACATTCTTTTCAGACACTTCTGTAACAAAATCCTTTGGAATGTCATCTTTCTGTCGTCTTATATAGTCAGTATAGTTTGTAGGCAGGCAGTTAAACCATGACAAGTCACTTTAATGGCAGATGTTAAGGAACTTACCTGCTGTAGAGTTACAGCTTATATCTAAACACAGTTCTCTCCACGTTCTCTACTGTATGCTCTCTTTACTGTACGTACCTCGTGGCTTCAGCAAGCAAGCCAAAACTTTCACAGTGAGCCCTTATTTTTACCCACTTTGGAAGGAAAAGAAGTAATTCCAACATATTTTTGCAACTTGGATCAATGCGAAGGGAAAAAACTCAGGTTAAAAGAAAAGATGCAGCTTTCAGAAGCTGCTTTGTCAATCACAAGTATCTACTGGTGTGATCCATTTGACTCTTACTGTGGTACTGAAAGTGATTTAACTTCCTAGTTTGATGTGGGCTCCTGCATCTCCTTGGTCTGAGATGTGGGCTGCTATCTGTATCCTCGTTCTGTAAAAAAGCCTCTTTTGGCAAAAGATTCTGCGTATGGTGTTCTACTGTTATTTTAATCTACATCTCGTTTGACAGAGTAGGGGAACCAAATTATCATGATTTTCCATAAAATAAAGGTCTCATTCATTATGAACAATACATAGCACTTACTCTCGGCCAGATACTGTTCTGGCAATGCTCCTAGCATACAGCCAGTGAAAACTGAATTGTGTTTATCAGAGAATCACTAGAATAATTTTAAGAAAATGAGTGGATTTTGAAAGCATAGGAACAGATATTCAAACCCTGACAGCTTTTTTCTCTAAGATTGATTTTCCTAAGAGCTTTACATATGTTAATATTTTTAATCCTCACTTCTCCTTTTGTAGAGCTCATTTTACAGTTAGTTAAGGTTACTGAGATATAGAAAAGTTATATAACTTGTCACAGGATAAGTATCATACCCAGGCAGACTGGTCTGGACTCCATGTGCTTCCTATTTGTATTCTATTGTTTGTCTTAGAAAGGTAGTTCTGTACACAAAGAAAAAGGCCAGAAAAAGATGCCAAAATGTTTATAGTGATTATTTCTGGAAGGTAAGATGGCTAGGTTATTTTTTTCTAATGTGTGTATATGTGAATGTGTACATGGGGTGTGTGTGTGTGTACACATACTACTTTCCCAATTACCTATAATCATATTTATAATAAAGAAGGAATATTATTTGGTATCTAGATAGAAAAGATATAAATGCTCAGATAGCCATTAAAAAAATGCTTGTGCTGACAAATGTAATCCTTATTTCCATGCCCATTTATAAAAAAAAAAGAAAAAAGGCTGAATAATCATTAAACCTGAGGGAATAGCCAGTGAAGACTGAATCATGTACACTGTATATCAGACAATCAGCTGAATTAAGAAAATGATTTAAGTAAAATTTCAGAGCATGGAAGCATGAGCTATTCAACTATAGACTCTCAAGTGTTCACAGCTTGCTTTAAAAAGTATGTGCATTGGCCTCATCTAGCGAGTCTGCTCTGGAGCCAAGCTGCAAAGCACTATTTAAAATCAGAGCTTAAACTTAAGTTTTTTTTTTTTTAACCTGTAATAGAGGCAGCTACAACCTAAATTTAGTATTTGTATTTAATTGGCACTGAAGTCTCCTAAGATTTTATTACCTCAAAAGCATTAGTATCTTTATGTATATAAATTTTACAAAAGTAATCATGTGTTTCGTTCCAAAATAATTTTAAAAATCCTAAAAAAATTCAGGAATAACACATGAGATCATCTCGGAAATGTTGAGTGATGTTATTGTTTACTTGGACATCATATATGAATTATTTCAATTACTCAATATATCACTTTAAAATACTGATTTCAAATTTATTAGCATATTCTGTATAGGAGGATCTGTGTAGGTACATACGTAGTAGTCATCCAAATTTTTCTTTTCTTTTAGCACTTGGTCAATGAATGGTTAAGTGAGAAGAATGAAAAGACAGGAAAGCCTTCAGAAAGCCTTTCAGAAAGGCCTCTTCGCATAACTACAGATCCTGAAGTATTGGCTACACAGCTCAATTCTTTACCTGGTCTCACTTACAGTCCCCATGTATACTCTACTCCTAAGCATTATATTCGATTTACTTCACCATTCCTTTCAGAAAAAAGGAGAAGAAAAGAATCTACTGAAAACATTTCTGGCTCATGCAAGAAGGTAAATGAACTTTTCTTGGGATGTAAAAAACTAGGCTGAGCCAAATGGCAGTTTTATTCCTTGTTTACCATCCCTGGTAGTGAAACACTTTTAGAATCTGCTGTATATTTATAAGCTATATAAACAGCTAAAAATTGATTCCAATTCATTTACCATTTTATGTTTTTTAGCGATGGTTGAAACAAGCTCTAGAAGAAGAAAATTCTGCAATTTTACATAGATTTAATTCGCCCTGTCAAGAAAGATCCCGAAGTCCTACAGTCAATGGTGAAAGTAAAAGTCCACTACTATTAAATGATAACTGCTCCCTTCCAGGTACAATTTCTTTTCAGTATTGTTTTAGTGAGAGGACTGTGGCAAGACATATAGCTTCATAATAGGCATATTCTTAGTAATTGCTATGCTATTTCAGAAATGATGCATTGTCATGTGTCCTTTCTCTTTTCTGTCCTCCAGCCTTTTGGATGAATATTGACATAAAAAACCTTAATTTGCAGTACCATGTTTGTTGGAATTTATGGTTGAATTTTTGATCTCTCGGTTTTTGAACTGGCTGCTTTTCAGACAGAGTCAGAAGTACTCTAAGAAAGCAGTTAAAGTAACATTAGTTCTTGTATGATTTCTCTCATACCTCAAGGCCTGTAGGTCTTCAGGGAAGATAATGCTTACTAATAATGAAGTTGACTAATTTGAAGGCAATTGCTTCATGTTAATACTGTCTTTTGAAACCAGGACATTTAGGTTTGGGAAGAAAGTTATCATATAGTTGATGTTTTGATCTTTTCTAGAATGTAGTATAATAAATAGATTGTAGCAAATACCAGCTGTGTAATCTCTTACCAATTATTTTCATCAACAGATTTAACTACACCACTGAAAAAACGAAGACTTTATCAGTTACTAGATTCTGCTTACTCTGAAACCTCCACACCTACTCCTTCACCGTATGCTACACCAACTCACACAGATATTACTCCTATAGACCCATCATTTGCCACTCCTCCAAGGATAAAGTCAGATGATGAAACTTGTAGAAATGGTTATAAACCTATATACTCACCAGTTACCCCAGTAACTCCTGGCACACCAGGAAATACCATGCACTTTGAGGTAAGTAATTTAAATGACCTAGTAGTAGAAAAAAAGTTTTTAGAAACTAAGAGAAAATTGGTAATAAGCACTTAAACTTTTTCATTAAAATGAGCCTAACTTTCTTATGATACATAGACAACATGACTACATGCATCAAATTTAGTTTAAAACATGTATTATATTTGGGGGATGGAAATAAAATATTAAAATCTAAAACCAAAGTCTCCAGTAGTTAGTCTTTTTAAGTTTTCATTTCTATAAGTATCATGGGTTTGGCAATAATGATCAATTCTAATCTTTTTTTGTATAGAATATTTCTTCCCCAGAAAGTTCTCCAGAAATTAAGAGACGCACTTATAGTCAAGAGGTAAGGAATTAGAGAGAAAGGTGAATTTTTCCTAGTACCATTATTTTGTTTAAATTATTGGTAGCTTTTAAAATAAGCAGTGTCAAGATGTGATTATTTGTGTAATTTTTTTTTTAATTCTGTAAACAGGGATATGACAGATCTTCAGCCATGTTAACATTGGGGCCTTTTAGAAATTCTAACTTAACTGAACTGGGTCTGCAAGAAATAAAGACTATCGGTTATACCAGCCCAAGGAGTAGGACTGAAGTCAATAGGCAGTGCCCTGGAGAAAAGGAACCCATGTCAGACATTCAACTGGGACTCGATGCAGTCGAGCAAACCGCCTTACATAAAAGCATGGAAACACCTACACATGACAGGACTGAGTCTAACAGCCAACTGGAATCGACCCACTCTGGACGGGGCACAATCTATTCTTCCTGGGTAAAGAGTCCTGACAGAACAGGAGTTAATTTCTCAGTAAACTCTAACTTGAGGGATCTGACACCCTCACATCAGTTGGAGGTTGGAGGCGGCTTCCGAATAAGTGAGTCAAAGTGCCTGATGCAGGATGATACTAGAGGCATGTTTATGGAAACTGCTGTGTTTTGTACTTCAGAAGATGGGCTTGTATCTGGTTTTGGACGGACTGTTAATGACAATTTGATCGACGGAAGTTGCACACCCCAGAATCCACCACAAAAGAAAAAGGTTACAAATTTAACCATTTATAGACTTTTTAATAGTTTTTTTTTTTTTTTTAAATACTTCTGAGGGTAATGAGTAGCTATAATATGTATTATGTAAGGCATTCTTAGTTTAGTTATATTCAAGTTAAATTTATGACATGTCATTTTTAAACCTTTTGTAAATGCTCATTTAATTAGAAAACATTTTGCATAAAAAGTAAACATTCTAGTGATATGGAAAATCCTTATGAAGAGTATGGTTTCAGAAACCAAAATTTTAAGATTTCACCAAATGAGTTACTTTTAAAAATAATAAACACTCCCAACCAAACAGAATTAATTGTGCTCTTTTCCTCTTTGTTTTTACATAGAACAGGCAGCCTCATAGAACAGAAATGAAATGCCTCTTTCCTCATTCATAATGTATGAATAAGAGTATTTCGAAAATTATTTTACTGATAAGTATTATATAAAAAATTAGTGGTATTAGCAACATTTGGCCCCATTATTTGGTTGGAAGATAGACTAAGTCAATTAGAATGCCTTATTTCAGAAGAAGGGGAAAAACTACAACACTTATTTTAATTGTTAATAGGCTTATTGCTTTGCAAGTCAAAGAATTTTAGTGATGTGTGCTTTTAATTTTTGTAACAGAGTCCAGTTGGCAACTTTGTGGGAAGCAATGTAGTATAGTGGAAAGAGCACGGGCTTTCAAGTAAGACCTAGGTTCGAATCCCGGCTCCAACACTCACCAGCTGTGTGACCTGGAGTGAGTGAGTTACTCAATTTCCTCATCTGTAAAATGGGGATGATAATATTATCTATTTCATAGGGTTGCTGTGAGGATTAAATGACATAATGTATATAAATCATTTAGTGCAATGCCTGGCATATAGCGGGCATTTGATAATTGTTAATTATTATTTGTTCACAATCAAATTATTTAACATAATTCTCCTAATGTAAATATAGTAATTATTTTTATAAAAAGAGTGATTAATTCTGACATATATAACAAGAATAAAAGATTTGCTTTTCATTTCTTGCTTAAGGTTTCTCTGTTAGAATACCGTAAGAGACAACGTGAAGCTAGGAAAAGTGGCTCTAAGACAGAAAACTTTCCACTGGTTAGTGTATCGTCTCATGCAAGTGGAAACCTGAACAACAATGGTGATGGGTGTGCCAACAGTAGTGAAAATGGGGAGCAGGTAGAAAATGCTACTAGCCTACCTTTACCGACACCAGCTGCTGCTTATCATGCTACATCTGAAGAAACCAGCAATAACTGCCCTGCTAAGGAGGCTTCTGTCAGTGAGAAGAATGAACCAGAAGTTCAATGGTAAACCTGTTTTTAAAACTTAATTGGTGGCTTTAGAGATATAAGTGATACAGCGTATAATTAAAGTCGTCCGTATGTTCTTTGTCAGCCAGTCAGGATCTTCAAGTTAACTTTTTATGTAGCTGATTTCGAATGGAGTTGGATTTGTAAAGGTTTGAATTAGGCTACCCTGGAAAGAGCAAAGTTCTATTAATGAACTTTCTTCCTATTTTCTGTTGTTCTCCCAAGGCTAAGTAGATTCAGATTTGTGGCCATAATTTTGAAAGATCCTCCTTGCTGATATGATTTCAAACCAGCTGAGTATGTGTCAGTGTTGTTAAATGTCCATTGTGTATACTCCTTGGTAACTTACTCATATTACTCACACACACATACTGTTCTCCAGAAAACCCTTATTGTAGCATCTGTTTCTTTTACCCTTTCAGTTACTTTGAAAGAACAACCAAGTTTACCAAGTTTAGTGTTTCTTCAGTAGGCATAAAAGCAGCTAGATATAGGATTGGTCTTGGCAAAGGGCAGGACGGGCCACATTCACTTTATTCCCTTGTCTTGTTAATCCTGAGAGCTTGGAGTAGCCTTACAATCCTGACTGAAAGTAATTTTTTAGGGGCAGGTTTTGGTACCTTTGGTAAACCGAAGTGATATTCTGAATGTTAATATACTATCCCTCAACTGCTCCCTTTGTCTTTACACCAGAAAACTACTGAAGACAAAGGAATTCAGTTTGAGTTCTTCAAATAAATGGGGATAAAAATCTCAGAGTTGGGAGCTGTTAGCAAATGGAAAAAGAGAGAGACAGGTTAGCTAGTTTAAAGGCTTACCACCAAAATATTTTCCCAGTTGAGCAAAACTCTTGGTCTGAAAGAACATGTTGACCTCCAAGCAAGAGCTGCTTCCAGTTAACAACATGATTTTATTTTAAAGGACTGCCTCGACTTCAGTGGAACAAGTGAGAGAAAGGAGTTACCAGAGAGCTTTACTTCTCAGTGACCACCGAAAAGATAAAGATAGTGGTGAGTGGGCTTGTTTCTTCACCAACAGCGCAGTCAGCTGATCAGTCTGTCCCTGCTCGCTGCGGTCCTAATGTTATCTTCGGGTCTGCTTCATCTCTAGGGGGAGAGTCACCATGTAGCTCATGTTCACCGCGTCATGTTCAGTCTTCACCTTCATCTCATTCAAATCACATTCCCCAGTTGCAACCTAAGGGCCCAGTCCCCACTTTCAGTGAACTTTTGGAAGGTCAGTAAGCAGATGACCTATGATGGTTATAATTTTAAATACCTTTTTAAAGCTGAAAGAAGAAAAGTTGATTTATAATTGCTTTGCACTGTTAATAAAGACAAACTGTATCATGTGGTCCCATTTACATAGGTTTCTTCTGTTTTACAGACCCAGATTCTGAAAACCCAGAATCCACAACTACAAATGAATGTCCATCCCCAGATACTTCTCAAAAGACTTGTAAAAGTCCTTCAAAAATAAGCAAGGTAATAACAGCCCTGTACCTTTGAAAGTGACCATTCAGAAAAGTCGATGTTAACATGTAGGCATAGTTTTTTGCTCTACCGAGTATCAGTTTGTGATTTCTCAATGAGTGCTTTTTCTCTGTCAGTCATTTATGTTAACTACTTTACTTGCTATATAGAATATTCATTTTTGCACACTTTAATAGCTCACATTTTTTCCACAAGTTCCACCTCTGGTCTAGTGGTTTCTAGGAGAAACTCCTGCCTTTTCTATGAAGTATTTGCCCAAGCAATTAAGGTTCAGTGACATTAATTTACAAGGTGATAATGGTTGTTCCATCCTGGGCCATGTACATAGGATAATCTCATTGATAGATAACAGACTTGGCAACTAAAGATAAGCAACCTAAGATTGGGGGACCAAGTTGAGCTAGTAAGCCAATTTATCATTAGGTTTATAGTGTAGAAATTTCATTTTTGACATTGAAACTTGAAGTAGGTTTTATCACTTTGGGGAAAAAAGATTCAATTTCAAAAACTTTTATTTCCTTAAGTTTTCTTCAATAAAAAGTAATTCAGAGAATTCAATTTAAGCTTACACTAAGAATTTTTAGGAACTTCTGGAAAAAACTGACCTCTCAACCCTGTCCTCTTTGTTCCTTTTTAAAATTAGTATTTCAGTAACATTACATACCAATCAGAATAAACCTCAAGGTACATAAAATGTTACATTTGTATAAAGATATAAGTTTAATACGATGTGTTCTCTTTTCATAGCCTGGTTCACCTGGACCTGTAGTTCCTACTCAGCCACATGGGAAAATACTCATAAAGCCAGATCCCCACTGGGAGGCAACAGTTACTGCACCAGAAGCTGAGAATGGTGTTCACCTAAAAACAGAGCTCCAACACAAACAGCTCTCAAATAACACCCAAGCACTTTCAAAGAGTCATCCTCCTCAGCCACCCCTTCGGAATTCATCTGAGCAACCTTCCCAAAAGCTGCCTTCTGCACCCATGAAGTTGCACTGTCCTCCATCACCTCACATAGAAAATCCTCCAAAGCCCTCTACGCCTCACACACCTGTACAGCATGGTTATCTTTCACCAAAGCCTCCTTCCCAGCAGTTAGGATCTCCCTACAGGCCGCATCACTCACAGTCACCTCAAGTTGGAACACCTCAGCGAGAGCCTCAGAGAAACTTTTATCCAGCAACACAGAACCTTCAAGTCAGTACTCAGCAGGCAACTTCTGGATCATTATTTACACAGACACCCTCAGGACAATCTTCAGCAACATATAGTCAGTTTAACCAACAAAGTCTGAACAGCACGGCACCACCCCCTCCACCCCCTCCACCTCCTTCTTCTTCGTCTTACTATCAAAACCAGCAGCCCTCTGCAAACTTTCAGAATTACAGTCAGCTCAAAGGTAGTCTTTCCCAACCAACCGTGTTTACATCGGGACCAAATCAAGCACTTCCTGGCACCACAAGCCAGCAAACAGTACCAGGACATCATGTTGCTCCAGGGCATTTTCTGCCCTCTCAGAACCCTACTATTCACCATCAAACTGCTGCTGCTGTCGCCCCGCCCCCTCCTCCTCCACCCCCCGCTCCAGGACCACACCTTGTCCAACAGCCCAGTTCCCATCAGCAGCATTCTGTAGCACATGTAGTAGGGCCTGTTCATGCTGTGGCTCCTGGGTCGCATATGCATCCTCAGACTGCTGGACACCACTTACCACCTCCTCCTCCACCTCCTGGTCCTGCCCCTCACCACCATCCTCCCCCCCATCCCTCTACAGGACTCCAGGGTCTACAAGCACAACACCAGCATGTTGCAAATTCAGCACCCCCACCCCCTCCTCCTCCTCCTCCTTCCAGTGTTTTGGCTTCTGGGCATCATACTGCACCAGCTCAAGCCTTACACCACCCACCTCATCAAGGACCTCCACTTTTTCCTTCAAGTGCCCATCCAGCTGTACCACCGTATCCCTCACAAGCCACACATCATACCACTTTGGGACCGGGACCCCAACACCAGCCTTCTGGAACAGGGCCACATTGTCCACTACCAGTCACAGGTCCTCATCTCCAGCCCCAAGGACCAAACAGTATTCCAACACCTACTGCTGCAGGGTTCTGTACTCATCCTGGCTCTGTGGCCCTGCCACATGGGGTTCAAGGACCTCAGCAGGCATCTCCAGTGCCTGGACAGATTCCAATTCACAGAGCACAGGTGCCACCAACATTTCAGAACAATTACCATGGTTCAGGGTGGCATTAATGGACTCCAAAAACATTTTTTTAAATGTTCTGTAAGATAAACTGTATATTTCATATGTACCTATTATGGTACTTTTTAAAGCTTGTACATGAGACTTTGTATAAAAACCAAAAACAAAAAAATACCAGTGCTCTTTCATTGTATTTTTTTCCATTTTTGCTTTTCAAAATTACTTTAAAAATGTGCTGTTAAGCCAGTATTAGGTATCTTTATTTTGTAAGTGAACATTCCAGCTGTTTTTCTGGCAGTAGATTTGACGCTACATGATCTTTAAATTTTATTGTTGCCATTCAATTCATTTACTGAATGAATTTATATTTTATACATATGCATTAAGTACACAGCTAAGTACATAGCACTATGAGGATTTTTTTTCCCTGTCAGCAGTTCTGTGGGTGCATCTTAGATTTTTTAAAAAATGCAATACAGATTTTATAGTTTGGTGTGGACATGGCTCATTTTGTTTTATTGGTTAAATTTGCAAGCAAAATGTAATTTAATGTATAGATGATTTCTAATGTCTCCTGATAAAACTGTAAATACTGCATTTCTTTTGCGTATATAACTGCTTACAGCTTTTCTCATTTGGTATATAGCATTGTACATATGGCAAGTCTTTTGCAAAACTGTGTGATCTTTGTGAAAGTAGTACAGTATATGACCTTTAATTTCTTTTTTATTTTAAATATACTGTCACATTGAAGCACTGGTTGGGCATTTTAATTCATGTTAATAAATCACAATTATGTCAGTTTTACCAAATTGTCCTGTACCGCTTCTAAGATTGGGTCTAGTTAGATAAGCTACAAGTGTAACAAGTTAGTTTTTAAATATAGTTTGTAAGGAGCCTTTGATTTTCTGTAGCAACTACTACCTCACTTTAATGGTACTTAAGCGTCAGGAGGCAGGAAGCGGTTGTTCCCATAATGGTCCTAACTAACTTGCCATTTTTGCAGGAGCAAGAGTCATGGGACAGCACTTAAATATTTATGGTATGTAAATTTACTTAAGTATCTGACATCATACAAAATGAATCCATTCTATCAGTGCATTACAGGATACAGACTGCAGCTTACAACCACTTTTTGAAAACAAGGAGTAGTTTGCCTGAAGCATAGGAAAATTTAATTTGTACAGTTAAGAACATATGACTGAAATTTCCCACTAAATAATCAAAATGATTTTGAAAAGCTTAATAACTTCAGTATTTTAAAAAGTGGGAAATTATCTAAATGTATAAAACCAAAGGAAAAAGGCGTTATTTTTAAGATCTCTCAATTGAAATAAAAATGTCTTCTCAAGTGAACATTTTAGTACTAAAATATAAAATGCTAATTATTATTTTGGAAAAATAAAAAAATTCCCAGCCTTTGTCTTCTTCCTTTCAGGAGGATTTAAGTATACCCAATAAGTAATGACACTGTCTGTCAATACATTTTTCATTATCCAGTTACTTGGCATAATTTGGCACAGCGAACAAACTTTGTGCATTGGAGAAAAAAGTAAACAGACAAAAAATGACCAAATAAGTAAATTTTGTAGTGACTTAAAAAATCATGTTTATATTTTTAATTTCCATTTCCTTTTGAAAATAAGCTAGTGATGATGGTGACATTAATACAGCTGCTGTGAGAGTTCAATCCTAACCCTAAATTTCAAGATTTAGAACTAATGGTATTCACTAAAGAAACATCTGTCTGAGAACTAGCTTTATTTATATCATCCATCTCCAAAGAGTTTCAAACAGGGAACACAGTTAACTAGCATGGTGAAATACCAATATTTAACCATTTAAAGGATGATCCTCATAAGAATTAATTCTTCATAATTTTAAACTTGTCAGCTGTAACAAATAATGTTTACAGAAGCTTTCGTGTAATTCTTTGAATCCTTGATGAGGACATATGCACTCTAAAATATTACCCTCTTTAAGAATTTCATTACAGCTATTTAAAAAAATGTGAGAAAAACAAAGAATTTAAGAAATAACTTCAACTATAGACACTAACTGAAGTGTTTATACCCTAGTAGAAACAGTGGCCTTACTTTCTGTTGTTAACCAGTTAGGCAAGGCTCAGGTACAGGAAGCAGCAGCAAGTTAGTTTTCACCTCAAAAAAGCTGATACATTTTTTTAAAATTTCCCACATCCTCTCTTCCTCTGCCTTTGGGCAATTCTGTGTGCCAGATGCCAGACAAACAGCTTCTGAATTTACTACAATTATGTACAGGTTCCTCTGCCTATCATTTCCCATGAAACCTTCACATGGAGTAGAGAGAGAGAAAGGACATTCAACCAAACTCATGGAGCTGGTTAGTCTAAGGTTTTGTATAACCAGTGGTTCTCAATCAGCATACACATCATCTTTACCAAGAAGTCACTAAGAATCTATGAAAACGAAACCATTTCTAATATAAATGTATATTCTTAGAGCAAACAGTTTATATTATAACTATGAGGGGTTTAAATCACAAGGGACAGACCCTTTAAAATTCATAATAAGCTGTTTATTTTCCAACGTGGGCCAAAACTGCACTAGACAAATTTTATTCAAGTGTGTTGTCACCCTGGCAATGATTCATATAGACTTAGGAAAGATACAAATGCATTCTGTGTTTCCTATGGAAATTGTGGATGGCATCACTCTATGGTGTATAGCCACCTTCTGTTACAGAACCTAAATGGTCACCTACAGTCACAGTAGAAAAATTTAGCATGCATGCTTCCTAAATGAATGCTATGTTCTACCTCACAATGATAATGTGATATATTGCTAATTCCTAAGAGGATTGTGTTTTGTTTCCTCACAGTGAATACTATACCCCGCCTCAAAAAAAAACAAACAAACAAAAAAAAAAACTACACAAAGATGCTCAAATGGAATGCAATTCATGTGCTTCTGATAAAACATGGATGAAAAAGATTACTGCAGTTCTACACAAGGGGTCCTACACACTGCAGTTCCACTGCATTCTATACACTGCAGCAGCTTTTCTAAATGCATAGTTTGTCCTTAAAAAACAATACATGACTTCCTTATAATTAACCCTTTATGTATGTCATACAACTACATTTCCCGCAACAAGGATGTTATTTCCTTTAGATTTAGGTTACACTACACTAAAATGATAGCAAATGTTTGTTGATTCTATCACTTCAAATGTAGGCCAATGACCAAGACAATGTCTAGGGGGGGGAGGAGGAAAAAAAGCTTTTAATTTTTAAGACAACTGCAAGCACCTCAAACAATGGATTATTGTTACAACACTTGGTATCTGTTCACAATCTAGTTAATTGCAAAGGCATATGGATAAATTTTAATGGACAAAAGTCAAGAAAAACGAGGCACCTTAATGAATGTAAAATTTAAAAAAAAAAACTTACATTCATCCCACTGACTTCTAAAAGAGGTTAAATACACCTCTGCATGTTACATTCTAAAACTGTACTGACTACTATGGTTTGTGTCCTGGATTCTACAATTAATTTTAAGGAAATGCATAAGCGAAAGTGTGCAACCTGCAAAGGGAAAAATCATTTTCTCCAATTCATGGAAAGACAATGGAAAAGCTATTCAAATGTGTTGCAGCAGTACATAAAAGCAACCATGGAATGAAGGTGATCACTGTCACCTCTGAACGTTTGGAGTCACACTCTGCCCACTGCACTGCAAACTGTCTATACACCACACTGGGTTTTAGACAACACCCATGCTTTTCAAAGAAGAAGAAAAAGTTATTTTCATTCCACACACTGAATGTGTTTCTACTGTCCAATTTAATCTATGTATAGTTTAACTTACAGTGCTTGGAGGAGGCAACACCACATGGTACTGGGTTGTCACATTTTTAAAGGGAAATCGCTTTTTGTTTAAAAGTACTTTGAAAAATATGCAAAAATACAAACGGGAGTGCTGCGCTATGATGCATACTTTAGAATGAGAAGCATGTCTTGTCCTCCTTTAAAGTGCCAGCTATGGAATGAAATCTTGTAAACCAGAGACACTGTATAAAATCCAATGGAGAAGGGCTGTTACAAAATGAAAAGTCTACACAACTCCTCGGAGCAGTTAAAGTCGGCTACATGCAACTTTGGCTACAAAGCACTCAAGACTTGGTAGCTTTTCTGAAATTTGAGTCCCCATCCCATATTTAATGGAAATTAACATTTACAGGGTGCATTTACATATTCTATAATACAGGAATGGTGTCCCTTTGCCAGAAGATAAAATAGTACATTTCCTTGCTATTTCTTAATTCCAACTTCATAATTTCTTAGGATTGTAAATTATATAGTACTCAGCTAAAATATTTTTTCATAAATAGTTACAAAACCTGCCAAAACACGAGGGGGAAAGTATTTTTCGTTCAAAAAAAATGACATTTGAATGTCACACAACACAAGAAACAATGCTTAGAGACATGTTATTGTTTCCAGAAGAAAGTGGGTCAGTAAACTACTTAGCTGAAGACAAAAAGACTACCCTTCCCCAGGATCACAGTGCACAGAAAGCAAAATGTCAAACAACTGTACCTCAAAGCAAAATAAAGGTCTGAGGATGAAGCCAGCTCACTTGTAATCCTGTTAAAGAATGAGAGTCACCGTTTAGGTCCAATGTACTGGAAAACATTTGCTAGCTCAGAATGCTATGTTTGTAGAATCTGCTAAGAATTCAACCAAGGGTGTCGAAGGCATTCGCCAGCGGAGGCTCGTTTTTCTGGAACCATTTCTAACATTGGGATCAGGAAATCTGTAAAGTGTGCAGCATCTTCATGAGGCCAACCATACTTTTCCACAAGTACATCAAAGAGGCTCCAGGGCTTCAGCTTGGTGATGTGCCGTAGTTCTCCTACAGGGAAAAAACATGCCAGTGTCAAAAGTAATCCATTTGCATTTCCCACTATTGGTCCAGCCAGGTTCTTATCAATGATGCAGATAAACCACCTGCTCAACACTTAATGGCAATGACGAAGCAGGCTGGCTTTCCCTCCCTAAACAATTATCATTACACGTAGGTATGTATGATTGTGCCATATTTCAAGTACACTCGACAGATATAAATAGGGATCGATTAAAAAAGGGAAGGTTCAAGATTCATGCATATCAGGGAGGCTTATTTAAAAGCAAAGTGTACTGAGTATACCCCAAATATTTTCATCTGCAAAGACTGATGGAGCCTCTCCAATTTGGGATTGTTCTGCAATTTGCAAACAGTGTAGCTAGAACTCTAAGACATAAAACACTATTTAAATCCCTTGGGTCACTATATCTTTGTTAAAATGCAAAAAAAAAAAAAAGACTTTTCCTCTAGAAAACCATTGTCTGATAGGATTTTCTGTGATAACAGGATGATCTGTATCTCCACTGTCCCACATGGCAGCTACTGATCTCATGGACTGCTAGAAAAACAAACCAATCTGTTTTGGACAGAGTGCAGCCAGAATGCTCCTTAGAATGAGAATGGCCAGACTTTGTCTCTACACTTTGGTCATGTTGTCAGAAAGGAGAAGGCTATCATGCCAGTAAAGCAGAGGGTCACAGAAGAAGGGGAAGGCCCTCAACGAGAGGGACTGACACGGCTGCCGCAGCACTCAAGCGAGGCAGCAATTCTGAGGACGTACCTAGGGTTGCTAGGAACCAGAACAGACATGACAGCACCTGACAAGAACAAGGCACACTTGAAAGAGGACCTGACGCTTTGTTTAATTTGTTTAAATTTAAATAGCCACTGTGGCTAGTGACTACCAACTCAGCACAGTTCCAGAAGCCAACCCATATCACACACCATTCATGTCTGCAAATGTGTTGTAAAACCTAAGATTCCAGGACATTACTTTGTAAATCTTGAAGTTATACTTTTCAAAATGTGCTGGCTGCAATATAACATAAAAAGTGTAGACTGCAAACAGCCTTAACCGACACAACACAATGACTAACCACTGAGGAAATGGCCTGTGAATTGTAATGGCTTTTTTTGTAAACTGGGAATGGGGGCGGTGGTAGTGGTAGATTTTTAGGTTAAAGTGCCCAAAGGCCAGACTAACTTCATTAAGAATAACTCGTTTCTGTTAGAAATGTTCACAGGACATCACCCCCTGTTCAAAGAAATGCATCCCTGAGTGCCCCTCTGAGCCTACCCTGAATAGCTCCCACCCGAGGCCACCTGGCTGGGCCCAGAGCAATCCTGAGCCCTACCCCGCGGAGGCCCCAGTTCCTGAACTGCACACAGCTGAGGCTCCACGGTAGGGGAGGAGGCACTCAGAGCGCCCCTGCAACGACAACTGTCTTCATGGTATGCATTAGCAGAGGACCGGTTCTGGCTCTCACAGGTCATCTCTGGAGGCTAGAGCTGTTTCACCCATTTACTGAAGCCAAAGTAGGAGACCCCAACCCCTTGTTTTATTCATAAAGAAAATGAACAAACATCATGGAAAATTAGGAAAACAAAAGGTAGGGAGACCCCATAATCCCACCCTACTGACCCAGTAACTTTTTCTGGTCCAGACCCTTTCTGTTTATAGGCTTACAGAAGTGCAATCACAACATGCACAAAATTCTGTATCACACACTCTTCTAAGAATGTTGAATGTTGCTTTGTTGAAGACATGAGTACGCAAAATAAGTTTCTGGCTCCAGTGGGAGGAATGACCACAGGAGAAGCATCACTTCCAGAGTGGGGGATCAGGTCAGTTTTTATAAGGGAAGGGAACCTGTCACTTTGGAAGTACAAAACGGTGACCTCCTCTGGGGAAAGGAAGTCAAGCCTCAGCAAGAACAATGTGAACTATCACTGAACATACATCCCTTTTTACTGCAGAAATTCTAGTTCTAGGAAGTCAGCATGAGTAAATAAACCTTGACACTCTATCATTTACCCCAATTAAACATACTGACCTCTATATACATGGAAAAGTTACAAATGCTCAAAAACAGGAGACTCTTGGTTTAAGGGGGAAGAAAAAGAATATATTTCTGCTTAATAAATAACGCCCCTCCCCAAAAAAAACATTGCCACTGAGTCAAGTGCACCTCACAATGACCCTATAGGACAGAGTAGAACTACCCCATAGGGTTTTTTTCTGGAAGCAGACTGCCTCACCTCCTGTGGAGCAGCTGGCAGGTTCAAACAGCAGATATTTTGGTTAACTGCCAAATGCTTTAACCATTATGCCACTAGAGCTCCTTAACGAGTGTTACATAGTATTACTTAATAACATGGGGGGGATCATATGGTACGATGTTTGACAGTAAAAGAACAAGGGTCAAGCTCACGTTCTACAGCTACTGACGCTCACTGTGACACGCTGACACAAAGTCTCCGGGAAAAGAGGAGCGCTTTACTGCCCCTCCCCTTCTGTGGCTCGGTATACAGTCCGGGCTGGTGAATGGATGCAACCACCGAGAACCAGTCTGCTCGGAAGAGCAGAGGAATTTAATTCTAAGGGTGCCAATTTTAAACAAAGATCCATCAAGAGACATCAAATTAAGTACAAGCTTCCATGAGGGGAGACAGTAAGCTGACAGAGGCCTTAAAATCTGCATAGGAACAGTGATGAAACCACCACCATGCTGGAAGAGTATGCAAACGATGTATCCGTACATAATTAAAAACTGCTAAAAATATAAAGAACAGCCTAAAATACCTAGCATGCTTGAGTAGGTACCCAGAAAAGACCCCAAACTCAGCCACTGAGTTGATTCCAACTCACAGAGGCTTTCTTGGCTGTAATCCTTATGGAATCAAATTGTCAGGCCTTTCTCAGGTGGCTCCACTGGGTGACCCCCCACGAAAACCTGTGTGCAAAGATGCCACCCACAACAGCAAAACACACAAATACACAAGATAACCCTAAGCTCTGACTAGCACTGAACCACAAGTAACAGCACTCCAATGTAAGGGAAGAAAAGCAGTCCCATAAAGGGTCGGTAAAGGTAACTTAAGGGCAAGTCCCAACCCTCAAGCTGTGTATCAACTGTGAGCAAAAATGCCAACAGTGGCTCATCCAATGAGTAAGGGCTTCACGTCCATTTCCAAGTTCTGGGCCAGAGTGTAGTGAGTAACACAGAAAAATGGCCACCACCACTTACAACAGTAAATGTAATGTAACAATAAAAAAGATAATGAAGTGTTTTAAAAATTACTCCTTTATTACTTACTATTTGCTGCCACTGTAAAAGCAGATTCCTAACAAAGATTTTTTTGCCTTCGTAATTTTTTATCTTAGGAAAATAAATCAAGATATGTTTCACTGAAACCAACTAGATATCTGTGACAGTTTTAAAACCCATTTCCAGCCTCTTTCTTAAGAAATGCTGATTATCCGTCTTTCCTGTGATTAGGAACTATCATCTCATATCAAGTCTCACCTGGGGGCACTCCAACAGGAGCTCAGCAGAGAGATGCGGGGTGGGTAGCCTGCCCTCAGGTGTCATCTCCCAGCAGCCCCTGGGGCTTCCTGATCTGTTCTGAGAGCAGAAATGCCTGAACAGATCCAAGGACAATGACAGGCTCCTCACCCCTCTGGGGTACAGGCTTTGTGATAGGAACCATACCTGCCTGTGTCCAACACGTCCCAGATCGTGAGAGTGTTTTAAGGACAAAAAATGTAGCACTTCCATTAGACTTTTCTTGAAGGTTATTTTAAGTGGTCTGTGAAGAAAAATACTATTTTGTCCATAAAATGGTATTATTCCAAAATTAAAGATAGAGGCATGAGGTCTTATGCCACATGAGGGGCTATAAAGACAAATGACAGTACTGGATGGCAGTGGACACTGGTAATTATGAACTGAATCATGTCAGGTAGATTAAGTTTCCATAGAGGTCACATGGAAAACTAACCTATCAACACATACTGGTACAAAGCAAGAGGCAAAATGCAAGAAAGTTGAACAAGTTCTCATAAAAGCAGACAAAGTACATCTACACAAGTATTTAAGTTAAACATTGCTGCAAACCCTCCTCATACCACATAAAAAAACTAACCCTCAATAGATTACAGACCAAAAATGTAAGCGCTAAAATGATAAAACTCTTGGAAGAAAACAAAGGAGCAAGTCTTCATGACCTTGGAGTAGGCAATGGTTTCTTAGATATGACATCAAAAGCAATAGATAAATTGGAAGTGTATTAAAGCATACAAAAAACTTTTACATGAATGTTCATAGCAGTGTTACTTCAAATAGCCAAAAAGTGGAAACAACCCAAATGTTCATCAACTCATGGTTAAACAAATATGCAATGGAATATTACTCACCTATGAAAAGAAGCAGAACTGCTACCTGTACCTTCTACCCATAATGCTGAGTGAATGAAACCAGACACAAAGGCCACATGTATGATTCCATTTACATGCAATGTCCAGAATAGGCTAATCCACTGAGACAATAAAGCAAGTTAGTGGCTGCCATGAGATGGGGGCACAGGAAAATAGGGGGTGACTGGCTCACAGGAACATGAAGTTTTCTAAAGTGATGAAAATGTTCTAAAATTAGATAGTGATGATGCCTACACAACTTTGTGAATTAACTAAAATCCACTGAACATTTCCAAGGGGGTTGTTTTATGGTATGTAAAATTGTATCTCAATAAAGTTGTAATAAAGTAACTAGTACCAAGCACACAACACACTAGTAACTCTTAGAGTTATTCCAGCATATGTTAATCTATATAGTAAAACCAAATATTTTACTAATTACTACCTCATATTAAATAATAGGAATAAATGGGATGAACTATAATGGGAATGAACTTGAACTCATTATTTCATTGCTTTTTGCAGCCTATGCTCAAATTTAAAATTACTAAAACAGTAACTCTGACTCACCTATGATCAACTGTGTAAACTTGTGGTTTTTATTTGCAGAATATCTGTGTCACTACATTCTGTCCCCGAGGGCACAGCAGCATCACTATTGTGTCCCAGGTCATAATTCTAGCGAGGATGGCCTTTATCCTCCCCCCAGGAATGTGCATGAGGGTAACAGGGGTGCCAGGCACCGATATGCCAGGGCAGTGGGCAGTACCCCAGGACCACATGGCCACTCCACTTCTTGCACACAATGCCTTCCACCTGAGTCAAACACTGGGTAAAGGCTAATTTCTAAAAATTTAATATGCAAACATTGACTGCTGCTGTTCTTTGCCAGGCACCAGTCCCAGTCCTGGGGACTCAGCACTGAGCATAAACAAAGACCCTGTGAACCCCGAGTTTACCTTCCAAGATCTCATTCCGGAAAACACGACTCCTTACTCCTGAGAATTGATGCTTAAAAAGGAACTCTGGTCAAGTCTCGCAGTACAAGGAAACCTTTCTCAGCTCTCTGCCCTACGAGTCAGGCTCCAGCTGAGGAGAAGAGCCGCACTGTCCGGCTCGGCAACTGGCACCCACAGGGACAGAGCAGGGCCTCCGCGCGCCCAGCTCTCCTTCACAGTGTCTCCAGCACCCCCAGCTCAGACACTGTTCTACTGCCCACATCTGGCATTCACCTCTCTTCCCTTTGCAAAGCTGCAGTGATGCGATTAGTTTTAAAGCCTGAAACTAAGAAAATCAACACGGGACAGTGATCATTCCCAGCCTGTGCAGGTCAAAAGCCTTTACAGAAATAAGAAAGGCTGTTGAGTTTTAGGTAATTCTGAAGAGAAATTAAAATCATTCTAACAAGTTTCATTTCAAACGTTAAATATGAAGAATACAGAGTGCAGCATCTCTCCTTAAAACTCAGCCCCTGCAGCCCACTCTCGTCCCCACTTGACCAGTTCCTGGGTCCTGACACTGTCACTGACACAGTGACATGACAGGAAACAGGCATGTTCAGGTGCAGACCCAGGCAGGCCTCTGCCCACCCCACAGGTTCTCACATGCTCTGACCCCTTCCCCTGTATGTAAGGTTTTCAGTCAAGACACAAATCCCTCGGCCCAAGGTCACTTAGAGATCTCAACACAAGAGATGCACTGACCCAGGAAACAAAATTGGAAAAAAAAAACAAAAAAAAACAATTTTCCCTCTGAGCCTTTCATTCTCAACATAGGAAATTCTACTGAAATGATAGCTATTGACACATCAAAAGAAACAGCACTGTTGTTTCTACCATCAGCCGAGGGCTGGGACACTTTGAGGGACCACTCACGTCCTGAGCTCAAGATGGGAAAAAGCTCAAACAGGTACTGATTCCTATCAGACCATGTCTGGTCACAGTGGTTCCTTAAAGATCTTTGACAGCTAACATCCACGCCTGAAGGGAAACTGGCAAATGAACCATGGTGCAGTGAGAGCAGTAATTATATGACCTCCAAAAAAATCCAGCTGCATTTTTCAATTCTAGTCCAAGGAATGACTGACACTAATAACAATGACCATACACTGAATTATAAACAGGAAGACAGGATGTAAATTAGCTGCATTTGACTTTCAGCTTTAACAATGACCCCACTCTTGTCTGATGGCACACGGAGTCCTCGTGTCAGGTGATGATCTCCTCACCCAGGGGCCAAAGACGCAGAAAGATCTGTAACTCACTCTAGCTCTGTTTCCTAATGTGGCTTAAGCAAACTGATGGCAGTTTTCTCTTTATCTGGCACAAAGGCATTTGAGAAAATCTTTTAAATGGGTATGTCTAATAAGTCATTAGGTCCAAAAATATTATTTACAAATACATGCCAAAACACAGCTTTCATACAACAAATCCTTCCCCTCATTCTGAGAATTGGTGAAATCTATTTTCATGACAGGCCCTCATTCGTCAAAACACTATTGCTGTGACTTCTGTAAAAACCCTAATTCCAAATCCTCAGCCATTTTAGACAAACAATTATCAGAAAGGAAGCAATGCCCCAAGTCCTCATCAGCTGAGGGGATTTCTTGCCTCATCCTAAATGCTCCCTCGCAACTACAGGCAAGCAGGAAGAACTCCACTTACCAGGGTCACTCAGAGTCAGCATGTTTGGGGCCTGTCAACAGCAATGATGCCAAATGCGTTTTGACCCCGCAGGTCACCTTAAAGCAAACGCCTCAGGAAGAACCTGTGTGCTCAAGTACTGAAGCATACGGTATAATGCCGACGACGATGTACTGCAGTAGTCCTGACTGTGTACTCTGTCTGACCCCTCACATTCAGGCCAGGGCATGAGCAGGGAGAGTGCAGAGGGACAGGCTACAAGTTCTCTCAGGAGAGAGAGTAGTGTGGGAAAGCCATGTGAAAGCAGTCCCCCAGTTAGGAAGGTCTGCAGGACACTCTCAGATGAACCTGCCCGCCCCTCCAGTATCGGGCACCACCCACCATTCATCACCCTGCTCTGTGAAGACAGCCCCTATCAGATCAGGAGCCTGCGGAAGGTTCTGTCCCCACTACTGGTCTGAAGCCAGATGTTCACAGGTGCTGCCTGTACTGGCTGCCAGTGCGTGGCCAGTGCCCAGTCCAATAGGCACAGACACCTCAGGGCAGTCCTTCCACAAGCAAACGTGACCACGGACTTGGGGAGGGGCACCCCCTTCTCTGCTTCTTCTGGACACAGTATAGGATCACCACCTCCCCAGCTGACAATGGGCAGAGTGAAATGCCGAGCTCCCTGTTAGCTCTTCTGAGGAAAGAGAAGAAGAGTCACAGTAAAGGTATGTTTCTTAGCTGCACATCTTTACCACACCAGATTCCTGTGGTGGGAAAACAGGTCCCAGTCTCTGCTGCTGGAACTGGCCCGTCTGCCTCTACTTGATGACATTGAGCCAGTGCCGTGGCCCAGCACCCTCTCTTGCCTGCCCACTTCTCCTCAGGGGCATCACTGGGTCCATGATGTTCTTGATTTACCTGACAGAGTAGGCTGACAGTGCTTGGTTCAGGGCCCCCTCACCATCAGCTCCTACTAGGTCAAGAGGAGGGCTGTGGCTGGGAGCGCACTATAAAGCCGTCTCCCACAGGCTCAGAAACATTTGGAAATTTGGAAGCAGGTGTCTGCCTCGACTAAAATAACACAATTTCCCTAGCTACATGGAATAACAGCCCACAATAATCCAGAGTTGCTTCAAATAAGTAAAATGTTATTTTCAAATAACATTTTCTGGAAGTTTCTTCGGGAACCTTGGTCCATTCTCTCAGTAGTAACGCTCTTTAGAAGGTCGAAATGTTTACAAGCATTTTCCTGTTTGTAGCTTTTGCTGTAGCCAGAGTAGTAACTGTGATACCATCCTCTTACAGCTTCTTAAGCTAACAATGTGACCTATTCCCCACCTGGCTGATCGCTGAGGATACTGATGCCCTAGCCTTAAGCCCACTCTGTCACCGAACACAGAGGTGACTAGCAAAGCCAGTGCCCTTAGCGCCACACAGCCTGTGAGAATCTGTGTGGGGAGAACTATGCATCCTGCCCCAGATTCTCAGAACTGAAAACTAATGCTGGCTGGCTGATGGCTTTTCCCCTGACAATTTTTTTTCCTGTGATAAACCTTAAAATGCTATCTGCTATGTCTGGTGGTACAGTGCCTAAGGCATCTGACTGCTAACCAGAAGGCTGGAGGTTCAAACCCACAAGCCACTTCTTGGAAGGAAGATAGGGCAATCTACTTCCGTAGTGATACTGCCTCGGAAACCCAAGGAGGGGTCGCTATGAGTCAGGTCTGACTCAACGGCAGTGAGTTTGTCTGAGTTTATGTAGGACATAATTTCACAAGTCACTGTCATCTGGTGGTCCCAGCAAAGTTGAGAGGTGTAGTCAAAGTACTCAAGTAAAGCAAAGCAAGCAACCACCATCTCCAGGGACTGGTGCACTCTTTTCTTAGGTCCTGAACATTTAAGAGGGAAATGTCATTTAAAGGATAAAACAAGGACTGGTTAACAGACCATCACCAAAGTGATTTACTCCACAAGAAATTTCTCATTTCACAGGAAAATAAAAAGTCAAACTGATTTTCCACATTTGGCTAAGGTAGAGAAGATACGAAAAGTATATGGGACTTTCAGAAATTTCTAGAAACTCCACATCCTGCATCCTGCTCACGTCAGTTTTCCAAGTTTTTTTTCTCCCTTCATTAACATAAACTCATCGCCCCTCAGGTTCCTATCTAATCTTTCCAGTTGCTATTGTCAATTAGCCTTCAAAGTTCTTTAAGGAACTCAGAAAAATCTAAACTGGAAAAACACTAAGAGGAACAATTATGCCCATCACCAAAGAATCGGCACTGGGGAATACACTTTAGGAAAAGAAAACAAAATTCCCTTGGGCTTTTGGGTTTATTATTCTTCTTTTCCTGCCCCTAACTAACTGGGGATTATACAGGACAATGATTCAAGGTCATGACAATGGAAGAGGAAGGACAACGTGGAAGTTAATCACCTATGATATGGTGGGAAAGAAAGATTTGATTGATAAGAATGTGATGTGCATAGCTTTCACAGGCCCACACCTACTGCATTAAGCCAGCCCCTCCTACTTCATAATGAAATAGCTCAGAGGACCAAAGAGAGGAGAGCTCGAATCAGAACCAGTCTCCTGGCCGCTTGTGCTGTGCTGCAGAGACGTTTTGCTTGGGCCCATGAGCATGTGGAAAATGGAAAGCTGAGTCTAGCTGGTTTCTGTAAGTCACAGAAACACCTCTTACAAAATCTTAAAGATACAAATTGGTGCTTGAAGTAGGACAAGGGAGAGGTGGGGCGGGGGGTCCCAGGGAAGGCTGTTCTCTTACAGACATCAGTGGCTCAGGCTCCCTCCTGAGTGCTTGCTTCAGCAGACTCCCCGGCTGTACGAGGCCAGAGCCTTCTCCACCGCCCAAACACGAACACACAACTTCTCCTTTCGGGAGAAGACTATGCTGAAAATTAGTGTTGCATAAATACCGTTACCTTTTCTGGTGAAAAACTCCTTGGAATATTTCCCCAACATAGCGTATTTTCGAGGGATTTTCCCCAGCAGTTCAATGATCAATGCTATGTGATCTGCATTGGAAAACATTGCCAGCAAAACAGAAACACATGACAGTTTAATCAGTACACTGCATGCAGACGCTGCCACCGCCCGCACAGACAGAAACAGAGCGGCCGGGCCTTCCCGGGCCTGCCGATTCACTAAGGTCAGAGCCAGAGGGCTCCAGCTGTCAGCGCGCCACCAAGGGGCCGATCCTCAGGGCGGCTGTCAGGACGGGGCCAAGGGCAGGCTCCCCTGTCCGCTTTGAAATCAGCACAGGAATTCTGCTGGGGTTGCTTTTGAATTTAGGAGAAAGGCCTTTGTCACCATTAGTGCTACAATCGGCAGCTGCTATTCCGTTTCTGTCTGCATCGTGGCGCTTTTCAAAAAGAAGAGGTACTACCTCTGCGATTGAAGAATTCCCGAGAATATTTTCCAGATAGAGCAAAGTGCCTTGGGATACTGCCTAGCAGCTCTATGATGTGGGCTATGTGGTCTATGGAGGAGAGAAAAAAGGATACGGGAATGGGAGGGGCAAGGGGAAGGATGGGATAAAAGAAGAGGGAAAAAATTGAAATTAGTAAAAAAGCAGAAACAGATTCAAATCAACAATGTCTGCAGCACACCCATGCAGAGGTTCTGGGGGCTGGCCGGCCGCAGGCACCATCTGGAACGGAGCCGACCGTGACTGACACCAGCTCACCCCAGGGCACCCCAGCACCACAAGCAAACAAGCATGAAGATGGTCAGGTTTGCAGACGGAATTCTGGTCGGAATTCACTGGTTTCCAACTAGGCTCCCAAACAGCACAGAGAAATGGGCAGCAGGTAAGTGGACAAAAGGACCACAGAGAAGCTTCAAGGCCCATACCGTCTGTGCTCTCGGCCAGCCGCCCCCTGCCCTGTAGGAGGTCTTGGGGATAGGCTGCTCAGGCCTGCCAGGCGCCCACACAAACAGCCGGGGCCAGGCCAGTTCGGCCTGCTCACCGGGGTGAGGAGCTCCAAGCTCAAAGGAAAGGTGCCTGAATTTGTGTTTGGGAACCAAAACCCAGCTCTCCTTTGGTAAAAAGCACTCTCCGGAAGCTCAGGGCTCACAGGAGACCCGGCGGAGCACTCAGCAGGCAGCAGCCTCAGCAGGCAGGAGTACTCACCTTCATCTCTGGAATAGTCCTCCCCAGAATGCGGTTCAAACAAGTAATCGCCCGTTGCCAGTTCAAATGCCTAGGACACAACAGATGACATGCTAAGCACTTCACAGAAACCGCCCCCGCATCAGCAATCCTTGTAGAAGAGACCTACACTCTATGAGGATAGGAATCCAACCAAAGAGACCCTAAGGGGCTCCACTGTGCTTTGTTTTCCTTTCTTCAATAAAGTTCAAAGCAGCTTCAGAAATATTTTTGTATCTCCTCTGTAATGGGAGATGTAAGCGTTATGTTTTCTCTGCATTTTATAAGAAACAGAACCGAACTGTCAGTGAGTCAGCCAGCACTGGGCAGGCCGGGAATCCGCCTAGATTCCACCTCAGGGCTGTCTGTCTCCAGAGCCTGCCCTCCACCACCGCACTAACTTGGCCCTCCAAGGCAGATGCAGCTTCTTTGCTTTAGCAAAGGCTAAAGGTTTACGAACCTTCAGGAACTGAGGGCTACTTTCACCATCTTGTGTATTTCCATAACCATTTCATTAATCTCTGACTCAACCAAAGGAGAACACAGAGCTAAGAGAGGCCCTGTCCCTGCCCCCAGGCCCATGATGAACCCAATCACTCTGCAGTCCCTTCTGAGGACAGTCAAGGAGAGCTGCTCTGCACCGCCAGTGCTCGCCCTCAGCCCGCGCTTCGGGGATCCCACTGGTTTCCATTTCTACCAGGAAGTCTACTTCCCTTGCTCTCCCAAAAAATCTTTGTTTGTTTAATTAGGTAACAATATACAAATTCAGCAAGAGCTATTGCTCTGTTGGAGCTCTGGTAGCATAGCGGCTAAGGCACTTGACTGCTAACCAGAAGGCTGGCGGTTCAAATCCACCAGCCACTCCTCGGAAGGAACATGGGGCAATCTACTTCCGAAGTGATACTGCCTCGGAAACCCAAGGAGGGGTCGCTATGAGTCGGGTCTGACTCGATGGCACACAACAATAACATTGCTCTGCTGACCAAATAACATAATTAAACACACACACCCCTACACCCACACCCACAAAGCTAAAGCCCATAGCTGGTTTGCCCCATTCGTACTTGAACTCTGAATCAGATCTTGCTGTTGGAATGATGCTCAGGGGCCCGCCCTGCTTCATTTCTGCCTATAGGTCAGTGACCTCTCTAATACCCTCGTCCAAGACCTACACCCCTGGAAGACTGTCATCCTCCCTAGGGAACCCCCTGCCCACTGCTGCCCTTCTGCCACTGAGCAAAGTAAAGTACATGGACCAACCAATCTTTTCTCTGGTTCAATAACACAGAGCATGGAAAACACAAGAACACAGTTCTGGCTGGATGCAGGCCGTCTCCCCCAGCACTGCATCAGCAAACTAAGAGCAGGCTCCCAGAGTGGCCTGGGGTCACTTCTTTTCACTCGCTTGCTTTCCTTTGTAACAAGACAGCATGTGAACAAGGAGCTCTGATGATACAGTGATTAAGGCCTTCAGCTGCTAACAAAAAAAAAAAAAAAAAAAAGGTGGGTAGTTCGAACCCACAAGCAGTTCCATGGGAGAAAGATGAGACAGTCTGCTTCTGCAAAGATTTACAGCCTTGCAAACCTTATGGGGCAGTTATGTTCTGCCTTATAGGGTCACTGTGAGTCGGAATTGACTTGATAGCAGTGGGGTGAGGCATTTGAACAGTGAAGGGGGAAGCAGAATAGCAAGACTGTTGCCAGCAGCCCCTGCAATGAGCTCAGAACCCCTGCTCTGAACCAAAGACGGGAAGTATCAGCACAGAGCCATCAAAAGGCTGCCAGGGAAAAGGAGGGATCAACAGACAGACCCTGGCAAGTCCTCACTTTGGACCTTATCTCTACCTATCACCAAGGAAGACAAATGAGCCACTTCCATCAGATTAGGATAGGAATACCTCACATTTGGCCCCAAGTCAAGGGGAACAACTGACTCATAAAGTCAATGGCCTGAAGAGTATTTACACCCCAAGAAGCAATTCTAGCCTGGGAAGCAATCAGTTCACTACCTTATAAGCCAAGAGTAAAATCTGAAAACCTTACGGGAGAAAAGACTCCAGAAGCCACTTGGATGGAAGTTACAACAGAAGCCCAGGTGTCACTAACTGCTTCTCCTGTCTGGTGGCCATGGCTCAGGGAGGTCAGGCAGTCAGATGGGAAAGGTCTTAGGAGGCCAGAGGACACACACTCCAGGGGCTGAGCCAAAGACTGAGACGTGTGGAAGAGACAAAGCGCAGAGAACTCTAAAGGCAAGCTCACGAGCAGGCACCACACCAACCCGAAGGCCGGACGAGAACACTCTCAAGAGCAAGGCCAGTGAGACCTGCCATCCGGAAGGGAAACAGATAATGCATTTCATGTCCAAGGAAACACGAGACTCACAGAAGCCTGTCAACAAAAAGCCTGTCAACAAAACGATGTTTTAAAAAAAAAGCAGCAGCAGGGTGGAAGCTCCCTAGAATGTCACCTCGCCCCTCCTCTCGGGAGAGTAACTAGATCTTCTTAATAAACACGACAACACAACAGGACCAAGAACATGGCGATGAAAACACTCGCCTCTGGACCTAACAGCGTGCTTTACGCTGGCATCTAGGAAACAGGAAAGATAAAGTCATTCAATCAGTTACCTCCAGGACAATCTTCATTATTATTTATTTTTAATACTTGGGAACTTTGAGTTCTGAGTGGTGTGTTCTTTTCTCTCTGCACCTGGCCTTACTGCCTCAGAGGGCTTTCCCCTCTGGACCAACCTCTGTTCTCATGTTTTTGGGAGACCAGTTGCCTCTCTCCTAAAGCACCTTCCCAGGACAGAATATCCCATTCTCAAGAAATGAGGTCACATATTCATTCTGTGACATGACCATGCTGCAGAAGTCTGATGAAATTTGACAGACAGGCTTTTCTTGTTTCCATGGCACTGACCAGAATATTCACCACAGGGTTTACAGGACATTACCTTTCCAGGGACTGTGACAGAGAAATGCAGAAGAGTCAAAGCTTCAGCCCACACAGAGTTTTCTAGGTTATGCCCCAGAGCTCAAGAAAAAGAAAATAAATTCAACACATGACATACCCCAACTACTCTGCCCACTCTGTTTCCTTCTGCAGCTGTCGAATGTAAAGCGCCACTCCACACAGTAAGTCAGGCCCTTCTCTGCGAGAATGGACCCCCAGCCACCACATGTCAACTCTCATTTCCATTTGAGTCTCTGTACAATTTCATGCTATTTATAAAACTCAAAGGAATCTGGGCTTTACCACCTGCATTTTATTACAATCTTTCTTTATTTTATTACAGCTTTGTATTATGAGGTAGAATTAAATATAACATTATCTGTTTAAACTTTAATTGAAGGATGGCAGTGGAGGAGCACCTCCTCATTGCTACCAGATTCTCTAGGCCAACAAAAGGGACCTCTTAACCGTGGCTTCATGGGGTGGGGAGGAAGGCTCAGACAAGACAGACAACTGCAGAAGCACTGCATAGGTGGCCCTAAAAACACCAAGAGAGCTTATGCTAAATCCTTGGGAAGAGAGGCAGGCTGAAAAGAGACACAGTAAAGAAAAGATTTTCCTTAGGAGTTGGTTACTGATGAAGCCACCTTTGTTGACAGCAAAGGTATTTCAAGAAGTTGGTAGGACAGGAAGATTGTGTGCAGGGACAAATCATTATCTAACTGGAGGCAAGACAGGGATCCTGCCATGAAACTACAGTGACAGCCACACCGTTCTCCCACTGTTTCTGTGAGCTTGTCCTATTTTTCTGGTTAAATCATCAACAGTTAACACTCAAAATTAGAACCACGGGGTTTCAGAGAAGAAAGAGTTCTTAAGAGTCTAATTCAGGACAGCCCTATATACTCCTTTGTGTTCCTGGGGACAAGGATGGCTTGACCCCCCACATCCTGAAAGGGTGTATATCTCCCCTGCAGCTCTGGCTGTTTCAAGCACTCCTTCCCTTTCTACTGACCTAGACTTTGCCTCCCACTGCTCCCAGCCCTCCAGTTCACCCTGCCCTCTGCAGACACACAAAAACCAAAGCCAACCCAACTGCTGTCGAGTCGATTCCAACTCACAGTGACCCCCATTGGGTGTCCATGGTGGTAAATCTTTATGGAAGTAGATTGTCCAGTCTTGCTTCCGCCTGCAGTCACACAGGGGGAGCCAAATTCCTTCTCAACAGCAGTCGCTGAATTCGCTAATACAGCTAAAACTGCTAAGGAATATCACATGGCCCCCGAGCCCTTCATCACTCTTTTCCATACGCAGCCAAGCAAGAGACTTGGTTTTTGATACTCACTGAAAAACCAAAACCAAAACCAAAACCAAAACCAACCAATCAATCAATTAGTACGATCTTATCTTTCAGACTGGGCAACCCACTTCTGTAGAGATACTGTCTTGGAAATTCAAGGAGTGGTCGCTATGAGTTGGGAGTTGAGTTTATCTTTCAGAACAACATGGAGAGGCTCAGTGTTACAGTTCTATTTGGCCATATCTGTTATGCTAACTTGAAAGACACAAAGGATGTACTTTTTCTCCATATCATCTGGCACTATGTTTAGCATAATCCCTTTTAGAACATTCAAAACCAAACCCATTGCCATCAAATCAATTCTGACTCAAAGGGACCCCATAGGACAGAACAGAACTGCCCCATAGGCTTTTTGAGGCTGTAAATCTTTACAGAAGCAGACTGCCACATGTTTCTCCTACAGAGAAGCTGGTGGGTTTGAATCACTAACCTTTCAGTTCACAGTTGAGCCCTTAGCCAATGTGCCACTAGGGCTCCTTACTCTACCATTGTTGTTGTTGTTGTTATGTGCCGTGGAGTCGGCCCCGACTCATAGCAACCCCTCCTTGGGTTTCCGAGGCATTAGAAGACATGAAATAGAGTGAATTCAAAAGAATTGCTAAACTCATCTTTGAATAAGAGACTGTCATTAGACTGTTATTACCACATCTGTTCTGCAGTTCTTTTACTAAAGAAGACAAGTGCCAATTCTTACACACATGCCCTTTTATTTAAATACCAGAGTTCAATGTGGATAAGTAATATGAAATAGAAAAATCACCCTACGCGACACATACACATGCACACGCATGCACACACACACGTGCGCACACACACATGCACGCACACACGTGCACGCACATGCATGCACATCATCTTTTCAAGTATGGCTGCTACAAAGTAAAGCCCTTTAAGAGGAAGGTGCTGGACTGGCCAGGAAACAGGGCCAGAAAGAAAGAGAATAAAATGAGCTCTGGATGAGAGGCCTTGCATACCCGTCAATGCACATGGTGGGAGTAAGTGAGAAAACAGTATGTCAGGCTGGGGGCTGAGGGGAGGGCTGAGACACAAATAAACTTGTGATGTACAAAACTGGCAGCAAAAAACTGAATATGATACGTGGGCGAAAGAAGAGGCACCCTGATGACCTGAGGAAAAAGTCACCACGTCCTCTATGGGAATAAAGTCAGTCCCAGGGAACATGCTGCTGGTGCCAAGACAGCCTAGAAGGTAAGTCCGAGTATTCAGGACACTGCACTTTATGAAAGAAAGATTAAACATGGGTATGTGAGTGAAGTCTCTCCTCTCCAGTGAGGAGATGGTATCTTTGGCTACCTAGGATGGGTCCCACCTTTTAGCACCAGTCTTCCCTGATAGACCCTGTCTCATTTTCCTCCACAGTGGGTGAGAAGGGAAAAGTTCCACACAGCCTACTAGCTTCAAGCTTTCAGAAACCAGAAGGAATTATTTCAAGTCTTTTTGTCACCACAGATGAGGGTACAAGTCTGATTCTTGGGACTTTGGGTGTATAGGGACTTAAGAAGAGAAAGTGTCTCACAAGACCAAAAATAAACACATAAAACAAGAACAACAACAAAACTGAGACATGCCTGAGAAGAATTCTTCTAACTCTTAAAGACACACAAGGTAGTAGCCTTCCCTCTGCAGTCCTGTGGGGGACAACCCTCATGATCAGGAAGGCGCAGGCCACATGCACTGGTGAGACTCTGCCCCATTGTGGGCAGTAGAGGGATGTGGCAGCTCACACAGAAGAAAGCGGCAAAGGCCCTTACCATACAAGCCGTACTCCAAATGTCAGCAGGTGTACTGTAACCTGCTCCTATTAAAACCTCTATGGATCTATACTGACGTGTCTGGATGTCTTCCGTGAAGTGTTTATGCTGAAAGAGAACAGACTGCATTACCACAGAGGAACACACACAAGAAAAAGAAAAAAGTGTCTGCTAACAAAATGTTTTAGAAAGAAAACTCTACTTACCACCCAACAAGCATTTCCCAGGTCGGCAATTTTAACTCTAATTTTATCTGCATTCCGTGGGTCCAGGGGATTCACCAACAAGTCAGCTGCCCGAGTTTTTGCTGGCATAAGCAAACAGCAGGACAGTTAGTAACAGGGACAGGTCGTTTACACGCATGAATACAATGTTTGCCAGGCATAGTCTCCTTTTCCAGAAAAGTGATGGGGTGATAATTTAGGCCTAGAATCCTTTAAGTTGAATGCAACAGAATTTAAAATTCTTGGTCTCCATCTCTGAAAATATTCCACAAGAAAGCAAACTGGGCTGTCCAAGGACCTCGGAGACACTGCTTTGCCCCACTTCTCCTTTTACCCCTGCTTTCTTCACTTCCAGCCCTAGCAAGCCAGCCTGTGGAGTTTCCAGTCTGTCTCTTTCTAGCTACTCCACTGCCTAGGGGGGCTCACACTGAGTTCACTGCATTGCTGCTTTACCACAGGAAGCAGAAAGTGGAGAGAATGCTGCTATGGGCAGCCAATCACTTCCTAGGTGACTGTGGTTCATCAGGAACCACAAGACAGTGGCCCCTGTGCCAATCCCTTCATCTCTCGCTGCTTGAGCCAAACACACAGACCTCAGGATTAAGTGGTGGCTCATTAACAATGATTAAAGGCACTAAGCTATTCTGTTTTGTCTTTGGACAAGGAAGACTACGGGACAAAGGTTTCTGGAACAAAGAAATAAGATGGCCTGAGATGGCCTGGGGTTTGAGGGTAAATCTCCGAGCTCCCTTACCAACTTGTCAACTCTGCAGATCACTCTCCTTAACAAGCTGGCCCCTAGAGAATATCAACAGCAGTGTAGGGCCAGGCTTTCTGGGGCAAAATGAACTGCCCAGCCCAGTCTAGCCACAATTAACCAGGGGGCAGTAACAAAGAAAAATAACTTGGTGTGTTCCTGACAGAAAATCCTGAAGTGAGTCAACATCTTCATCATTAAACCACAAATGTACCTACAAACTCAGCTTTCTGCAAAGGATGAACTGCAACCATAGTTTTTAAAAGGTAATTTTGAAATAGTATTTACAGACTAACCAGAAAAGCCTTGGAGAGTCCTATTGTTCACTTCAAGCTGGACACTGCTAAAATAGATCAAACTTCCTTTGCGTATACCAGCTGGCTCTAATTCCTCAGCAAGCCCACACAAGCCGGAAGGATGCTGGGGTGTGCTTGCTGGTGTAGGGCAGTCAGTAGACAAAGCTCAGAAAGGACCTACAGTACCTACAGTGCTCCCCAGAAGGGCTCCAGAGAAGGCTGGTCAGTGCTTTTACCCTTCAGGTCCTAGTCCTTGGTGGATCAACCAGGGCCAGTCAGGTTTATGCATTCCCTTCTTGCTACCTGTCCTATGCCAACTTCCCTTCTTTTTTAATTTTTTTTGCCAACTTCCCTTCTTGTAAGGATGAGGATCTACCATGGAGCCTCACCAAAGGCCAGGAATGAGCTGAGGGGCAGCAGCCCAGGAATGAAGAAACGATGAGAACACAAGAAGCACACAGATGCACCAAAGAAGACAAAATAGGCACACTGATAATGGGGCAGGGACCAGAGCGCCAGGACACAAAAATGCTGATGTGGTGGGCAGCCCTAGAAATGGCTAGATGGATCCCTGATGGCACCTACTCAAGCAGAAAAGAAAAAGGAATCTGAGGTTTGTGAACCTCTATTCAAATCTAAGTTTCAAACACATAAGACTCTGGCAAATGACTTAAACTCTTCAAGGTTTAGGAATCAGAAAAAGAGGCAGAGAGGAAGGGCCTACCCTGCCTTCTCACACAGCTAACTGCACTGGGTGTCTAGCTGGGTGCAGGAGCTTTGCTTGCCTGTGACCAGCTGAACCACCCTCGGGAGTCTGAAGCTTCTAGCTGGTCAGTGAGGGACCAGCCAAAGCCCCACCGTCAGAAAGCAGCAGAGAGGAGAGGGGAAAACAGACAGGGAGCTCTAACTCCAAGCAGCTCAGATCCAGGGTCTCCTGAAAGAAAGATGATGGAGGTATGCATGTGAGACACAATGGGTGCCCCTCAGATCACGGAAAACTTGACGGGCTTTTCACCATGAAAATGGAGTTAGCTGGAATAAACAAAATGAAAAATAGGAAAAAAGAAAATTAACAAAACCAGAAGTTAGTTCATTGTAAAGACCAATAGAATTGACAAACCTTTGGCTAGACTGATTTAAGAAAAAAAAAAAAAAGATTCAAATAACCAAAATAAGACATGAAAAAGGAGACATTACAGCTGACTCAAAAGAAATAAAAGAATTAGGACAGAATATTATGAACAAACTGTAAGCAGCAAACTGGACAACCTACATGAAATGGACAAATTCTTACAAGTATACAATCTACCCAAACTGCTTCAGAGGAAGCAGAAAAAGTTTCAGCAGACCCTGAAAAAGTAGAGAGATTGACTCAGTGATCAAACACCTTCCACCAAAGGAAAACTAGACCAGATGGCTTTCCTGGGGAATTCTACCAAACACACAGAGAAGAATTGACACCTATCCTCTTTAAATGCTTTCAGAAGACAGAAAAGGAAAACACTTCCTAAATTCATTCTATGAAGCAAACATAACCTTGATACCAAAATAAGACACCAAAGACAAGAAAACTACAGGCCAATGCCCCTTACGAATATAGATGCAAAAGTCCTCAATTAAATACTGTTGTATTTAATTTTTGTATTAAATATTTGCCCATAGCTCCCTCCTTGGGTTTCCGAGGCGGTATCACTATGGAAGGAGATTGTCCAACTTTCCTTCCGAGGAGTGGCTGGTGGGTTTGAACCACCAGCCTTCTGGTTAGCAGTCACGTGCCTTAGGTACTACGCTACCAGAGCTCCCAATGAAACAGTATAGCAAACAAAATCCAATAGCATATTAAGAGTCATACACCATGTCCAAGTAGGATTTATTCCAGGAATGCAAGGGTGGTACAACATTAGAAAATCAATCAACATAATACACCACATCAACAAAACAAAGGAAAAGTACCACATGATCTTCTCTATGGATGCAGAAAAAGTATGTGATAAAATCCAACATCCCTCCCTTCTTGATGAAAACACTCAAGAAGACCGAAATAGAAGGGAAATTCCTCAATATGATTAAGAGCATACACAAAAACCAACAGCCAATATTAAATTTAATGGCGAAAGACTGAGAGATTTCCCCTTGAAACTGGGAACAAGACAAGGCTGCTCGCTCTCACCACTTCTATTCAAAACACTGTATCAGAAGTCCTTGCCAGACAATAAAGAGACAAAACAAAAAACAAAAGCTCTATCAGGTATTCAGATTGGAATGGAAGAAGGAAAATTTTCTTTATTTATAGATGACACGATTCTATATACAGAAAATCCTAAAGAGTCAGCAAGAAAGCATCTGTAGCTAATACAGGAAATGTAGCAAAGCTGCAAGGTACAAGGTCAAAAACAAAAATTAGTTGGGTTCCTATATGCCAGCAATGAGAAATTTGAAATAGAAATGAGGGAAACAGTGCCATTTACAATAGCATCTAAAAGAATAAAACACATAGGAATAAATCTAACCTGGGATGTGGAGGACTTATACATTGAAAATTATAAAACTGCTGAAAGAGATTTAAAAACACTTAAATGGGAAGATCTTCCAAATTAAGAACTGGAAGACTTAATATTGGTAACATGTCAATGCTCTCAAAGCAATTCATAGATTCAATGTAATCATGATTAAAATTCCAACAGTCAGTTTTACAGAAATGGAAAAACCAATTCTCAATTTTCATGGACTGGCCAGAGGTCTTGAATACCTAAAGAAGTGTTGAAAGAGGACAAAGGAGGAGAACTTATACTTCCTGAGTTTAAATTATACAGCTACAGTAATCACAACAGGCTGGTACTGGTATTAACAGACACACCAATGGAATGGAACTGAGAGCCAAAGAACACGCCCACCCATCTACAGCCAAGTGATTTTCAACAAGGGTGCTAAGTCATATGATGGGGAAAAAGAATTTCTTACATAAATGGTGCTGGGAACATTGTATTTCCATATGCAGAAAAATGAAACAGGATTGATCCCTCATACCATATACAAAAACAAATTCAAAATGGATTAAAGACCTAACACTGAAAACTAAAACCAAAGAATTCTCAGACAAAGACACAGGGGCAACAACTGTTGGGCCTAGCTTTTAACAACAGATAGATTATACACAAAAGAGCAAACAGCAAAACAAAACAAAACAAACAAACAAAAAACTGAATAAACAAATGGGGCCATATAAAAATTTAAAAACTTCACAAAAACAAATTAAAAATGGATTAAGGGCCTAAGTGTACAAACTAAAACCATAAAATTCCAAGAAGAACAAGTAGAAGTAACACTGTCAAGCATAGCTTCGACAATGGATTATCTAACATAACAAAAGCACAAACAGAAAAAAAATAAGTAACTAAGACCTCATAAAAATTCAAAACTTTTGTTCATCAAAAGACTTTACCAAAAAAGTGAAAGACAAACTACCAACTGGAAGAAATCTTTGGAGACAATATAACCAACAAGAAACTAATGAACCAAAATATATATAAAACTTGAGCAACAACAAAAAGACAAATAACCCAATCATGAAATGGGCAGAGGACCTGAAAAGACATTTCACCACACTCACATGGCCACAAAACACAGGAAAAGACGCTCAGCATCATTATCCATCAGAGAGATGCCTATCGAAACCACAAGGTGCCGTTTCAGCATCACCAGGATGGCTAAGACGAAACATGACAACAAATGTCGGTGAGCATGTGGGGAAATTGGAATGCTTATCCATTGCTGGTAGAACGCAAAATGACAAGGCCATTGCGGAAAACAGTGTGATGCTTCCTCAAAAACTAAAAATAGAACTACCATATGACCCTGCAATACCTCTCCTAGGTATACACCCAAAAGGCTTGAAAGTACAGACTCAAAGAGAGACTTATATACCAATGTTCACTGCAACACTGTTCACAATAGGCAAAAGGTGGAAACATCCTAAATGCCCATCAACAATGAATGGATAAACAAAACGTGGTACATACATACAATCGAATGATACTGAGCCAGTAGGAGAATGAAGCCTTGATACATGCTACAGTATGAATACAGCTTGAAGATAATGTGCTGAAATAAGTCAGTCACAAAAGGACAAATATTATGACCTCACTTTATAAAAGACAAGAAGACAAATGCACAGAGATCAAAGTTTATAAGTGGTTATGACGATGTCAGGAGGAAGGGGGGAAAAAGTGGGGTTAAAGGTGATGAAAATGTTGCAGTAAGGGTAGCATTGCACAACTGATTACTATAATTGCTGCCACTAAGTTGTACACCTGTAAAAAGGTGAACTGGCAAAAGTTGTATGATATAGCTATATTTATAACAATAAAAAAAACAAAAAACCCAGAAAGTAGATGCTGAGGCTTCTTATGTACAACCAAACACCTCACGGGATTTGGTTCCTTGGTTTAGAGGTTCAGGGTCATGGTTTCATGGGACATTCCCAGTTAACTGGCTTAATAATGTGTTTAAGTGCTTTTGCTCTACCCCCTAGATTGCGTTGTGTAGTATCTGGTATCTAAAATCTTTCAAGTAGCCATCCAACGCACAATAATCTCTATTTGCCTGGACCCAACAAGTGAAGAAAACCGAACCAAAACCAAACTCACTGCTGGCGAGTCGGACCCAACTCATAGCGACCCTTCCCCTTGGGTTTCTGAGGCGTTATCATTACGGAAGTAGATTGCCCAACCTTCCTTCCAAGGAGTGGCTGGTGGGTTGGAACCGCCAGCCTTTGGTTAGCAGTTAAATGCCTTAGGCACTATGCCACCAGAGCTCCCAACAGGGGAAGAAGAGTTGGGAAAAGGAGGAAGAAATGGATGTGTGGCTAATTGCCTCCATGAATACCTGCCTCTTCTCCTATGAGACAAGAACTGGGTGGTGCCTAGCTATCATTACGGAATATTTTGATCAAAGATTGACTCGTAACAACCTCCATAGGGCTTCCAAGGCTATAAATCTTTATGGAAATAGATTGTTTCATCTTTGTCCCATGGAGCAGCTGGTAGGTTTGAACTACCGACCTACTGGTTAGCAGCCAAATGCCTTAACCACTTGCACCACCAGAGCTCCTAAACTGACAAGAGCAACTCATATAAGATAGGAACCTTAGGGGGCAATGAATGTCTGTTAATTGGCAGAAGAACAACTCAGAAAGGGTGGGTGAGAATGGTTGCACAACTTGAAGAAAGCAATCAATGTCAAATGAATTGCAACTGTAGAAACAGGTGAACTGGTGATATGTTTTGCTCTGTGGAGTGTAAATAACATATTTTTAATGCATTTTATTGAAATATAATTTATGTACAGTGAAATACACAAAACTAAAGTGACATGGGTCGATGCTTTTTTTTTTTTTTTTTTTGCAGTGTTCCCTCCCCTCCTCTCCACCCCACCCCTGGTAACCAACAAAGAAAGTTTCCTTCCATATATAAACCATTCTTTGACTTTTTATAGTAACAAACTACTACTACTATATTTGTCCTTTTGTGATTGACTTATTTCACTCAGCATAATGTCCTCCAAGTTTTGGGGTCTATCCTGTTTTGGGTTCATTGAACTTCTTGAATGGATATACTCTCAGCTATTAGGAAAGTTCTTCTCCAACACATCTTGGGCAATTTTCAGTGTTTTTTTCTCTTTCTGTTCTGGAATTCCAATGACACATAGGCTATTCCTTTTGATGGTATCCCACATGAACCTTAGGCTTTCTTCATTTTGTTTTGATCTTTTTTCTGACTGATCCCGTTCCAAAGAAGTAGTCAGGTATTTGTCTTCAATCTCATTAACTTTGTCTTCCATTGATTCAATTCTACTCCTTTGCCCATTCAATGTGTCATCTATTTATGAAAATTTAGTGTTAATTTTCTGGATTTCTGTGTGTAAATTTTGTATCATTTCTAATTTTTCATTTACTTTGTCATTTTGTTCTTTTATTATTTTTCAAAATTGTTCTAGGGTTTTCTCTGTGTTCTCTTCTTTTGTCACTGTTTTCCTTGATCTGTCTCTTGATTTGTTGAAGGTACCTAGACATAATTCTTTTGAATTCCTTATCAGGGAGTTCCAATGCTGCATCTTCCTCAGGGATGTGTTTTGGGTCTGTATCCTGCTCCCTTGTTTCTCCTGCTTTGTCTTGCTTCCTTGTGTGGACTGTAATGCTCTGCTGTCTCCGCGGCATTATTTTTGTGTTTATATTTAATTGGTGACTGTATGCTGGAGTGACTTGCCCACGATTTTCATTTTCGTTGTATGTTATCTATGTAAGCAGGGTACTGTGCTGTGCTCCTCTGTTTGCTAGTTGGCAGCACTTACACACTCACCACCTGTCTCCTTTCCTGTCGTCAGCCTCCCATATGTCCCTGCTGTCCTTGGCAAACAAAGCCTATTCTCAGGTCCCTGGAATCTGAATGGCAATGTTGTCACTTTAAAATTCAAAATGGCCACCACCTGTAAACATTCAAAATGGCTGCGCCCTACGGACAGCTGAAAGTCTACAGTTCAGGTTGTCGCCCTCCACGTTGTTTCTCATCCTAGGCATAAGGCCACCAGTGCAGCAGCCCTGCAGCCCTAGATCTTTAGGTCAATTCTCAGGTCCCAACACCACTTGGAAATATTCAGGCTGTTGGTCCTGTCAGAGTACCTGAGAGTTCATTCCTCCAACCCTCTCCATACTCACTGTTTTTGTTCAGGTTTTTCCACTAGTTGGTGCCTAATCCACTTCTGTATACTTCCTTTCAAAGCTTAGGGCTCCAGGATTATCTCCTGTGTCTCTGTCAATTGGTTTCTCTTTTCTTTATTGAAGAGGGTCTGTGTAGCTTGCCTGCCTATTCCACCATCTTACTGGAAGTCCAAAAATTATATAATTTTATATATATATATATATATATATATATATATAAACAAGAAAATGAGTTAGCTGGATACTCCCATGGAAGGAAAGCTTCCACGCACTCTTAGTTATTTTTAAGATATCTTATTTGCACTGTACAATTTAATTAAGCTAGAGGAAATACAGTTTAAAAAGTGATGCTACTTTAATAAAAGGCACATCATTACACACTTCATATATGGTTTCTCTGTATTTGATAACCTTCATTTATGAAAGTAAACGAGATGAAACCAAGCAAAATTCCTTTGGTGATATGCTGTTATCCTCCTGCATCAGGTTCAAAAATAAAAAGCTACACAGATCAAAATACATTCCAAGTAATACTAGGTAATCCAGTTCAAAATTTAATTGTACACGAACACAACAGGAGGTTAGGAAAACTCTGCTTGTTTTCCCATCTTTCCTTACGTAGTGGTTACCTGTGCTGGGTACCACTCAAACAAGGGACTCTCATGCTTCTCCCTTTGTTGTTGTTAGGTGCTGTCGATCAGCTCCGATTCACAAGAACCCTATGTATAATAGAATGAAACACTGTCCGGTCCTGCACCATCCTCACAATTCTTGTCATGCTTGAGCCCCTCACTGCAGCCACTGTGTTAATCCATCTCGTTAAGGGTCTTCCCCTTCTTAATGGAGTGGTCCCTTCTGACAATATGACCAAAGTAGGTGAGATGAAATCTGGCTGTTCTCGTTTCCAAGCGGCATTCCAGCTGCACTCCTTTCAGGATAGACTTGATCATTCTTCTGGCAGCCCATACTGTTTTCAACATTCGTTGCCATCACCACAATTGAAAGCCATCAACTCTTCTTCCATCTTATTTATTGTCCAGCTTTCAGATGCATATAGGCTATTGAAAATACCATGGTTTGGGTCACGGCCACCTTAATCTTCAAAGTGACACCACTGCTTAACACTTTCTAAAGGTCTCTTGCAGCGGATTTTCCCATGCAATATGATGTCTGATTTCCTAACTGCTGCTTCTATGGGTGGTGACTGTGGATCCAAGTAAAATGAAATCCCGAAAATTTCAATCTGTTCTCCATTTATAATGATGGTGCTTACTGGTCCAGTTGTGAGGATTTTTATGTTGAGGTGTCATCCATACTGAAGACTGTAGTCTTGGATTTTCATCAGTGCTTCAAGTCATCCTCACTTTCATCAAGCAAGGTTGTGCCATCTGCATATCATTGTTGTTGCTGTTGTTATGTGCCGTCGAGTTGGACCTGACTCATAGCAACCCCTCCTTGGGTTTCTGAGGCAGTATCACTACGGAAGTAGATTGCCCCATTTTCCTCCTGAGGAGTGGCTGGTGGGTTGTTAATGATTCTTCTTCTAATCCTGATGCACATTCTTCTTTATATAGACCAGTTTCTCAGACTATCTGCTGAGCACAGAGATTGGTAAGTATGGTGAAAGGATACAACCCTGATGTACACCCCACTTGATTTTAAACCTTGCAGAATCCCATTCTTCTGTTCGAACGACAACCTCTTGGTCTATGCACAGGTTCCTCATGAGCACAATTAAGTGTTCTGGAATTCCCATTCTTCACAGTGTTATCCATAATTTGTTATGATCCACATAGTTAAATGCCTTTGTATAGTCAAAAAAACATAGGTAGACATCTTTCTACTATTCTTTGCTTTCAGCTAAAATCCATCTGACATCAGCAATGATATCCATGTTCCACATCCTCTTCTGCATCTACCTTGCATTTCTAGAAATTCCCTGTCAATATACTGAGGGAGTTTTTGGATTATATTCAGCAAGCTTTTACTTGAGTATGATATCGTTCGATAACTTCCACATTCTGCTGGATCATCCTTCTTTGGAATGGGCACAAATACGGACCTCTTCCAGTCAGGTGGCCAGGTAGATGTCTTCTAAATTTCTTGGCACAAATGAGTAAGCATGTCCAATGTTGCATCCGTGTGCTGAAACATCCCAGTGGGTATTCCGTCACTTCCTGAAGCCTTGTTTTCCACCAATTCCTTCACTGCAGCTTTGACTTCTTCCTTCAACACCATTGGTTCTTGGTCATATGCTCCTTCCTGAAATAGTCAAACAATGACCAATTCTTTTTGGTACAGTGACTCTGTGCAGTCACTCCATCTTCTTTTGATGCTTCTTGCATCATTCAATATTTTATCCATAGAATCCTTCAGTATTGCAACTCAAGGTGTTAATGTTTTTTTCAATTCTTTCAACTTGGGAAATGCTGAGCATGTTCTTCCCTTTTGGTTTATTAACTCCAGGGTCTTTGCACATTTCATTATAATACTTTACTTTGTCTTCTCGAGCTACCCTTTAAAATCTTCTGTTCAGCTTTTTATTTCAACATTTCTTCCATTCACTTTAGTTACTCTACGTCCAAGAGCAAGTTTCAGAGTCTCTTCCAACATCCATTTTGGTCTTTTCTTCCTTCCCTTTTTTTTTTTTTTTAAAGATCACTGGCTTTCTTCATGTATGATGTTGTTGTTGTCATCCCTCAGCCATCTGATCTTTGGTCACTGGTGTTCAATGCATCAAATCTGTTTTTCAGATGGTCTCTCAAGGCAGGTAGAATAAAATCAAGGTCATATTTTGGCTCTCATGGACTTACTTTAATTTTCCTCAGCTTCAACTTGAACTTGCATAAGAGCAATTGTTGGTCTGTTCCACAGTTAGCTCCTGGCCTTGCTTTGACTGAGTATATATTGTGCTTCTCCATTTCCTCTTTCCACAGATGTAGTCGATTTGATTTCTGTGTATTCCATCTGGCACAGTAAACATGTATAATCACTATTTATGTTGAAGAAAAGGTATTTGCAATGAATAAGTCATTGGTCTTGCAAAATTCTATCATGTGATCTCTGGTGTCATTTCTTTTCACTAAGGCCGTATTTTCCAGCTACTGATGATGATTCTTTGTTTTCAACTTTTACATTCCAATCACCAGTAATTATCAATACATTCTGATTGCATGTTTGGTCAATTTCAGACTGCAGAAGTTGGTAAAAATCTTCAGTTTCTTCATCTTTGGCTTTAGTGGTTAGTGCATAAATTTGAACAATAGTCATATTAACTGGTCTTCCTTGTAGGCGTATGGATATTATCCTATCACTGACAGCATCGTACTTCAGGATAGACCTTGAAATTTTCTTTTTGACAATGAATACGACGCCATTCCTCTTTGTCATTTCTGGCATAATAGACCATAAGACTGACTGATTCAAAATGGCTCAAACCAGGTCATTTCAGTTCACTAATGCCTAGGATATTGATCTTTACATGCTCCATTTCATTTTTGACAACTTTCAGTTTTCTTAGATTCATACTTCATATATTCCACAACTGTGCATATTCTGTCTTGCCCTGGTAATCAGATCACCTCCTCAGATTATGTCCCGTCTATCACAGTTCTTCTTTCTCATTGATAATGCTAATATGTGATCAGTCTTCCTTCCAAAAGGATGATTTCTTCCTTCTAAAATAAAAACCTCATAACTGCTCTCTGCTTCCATCCAGGAGGGAAAAAGAAGAAAGCAAGAAGAGACGTGGTAAGAACCCAGTTCAGGACAGGCTGAAACCTTAAGTCAATTTCTAATAGGCTGGTTTCTAGGTGACACTGGAACATTTACTCATTTCATTGGAAGCTACTTTAGAGACTGGTAAGAAACAGCCCGGCAGTGCTCCAGAGTGATGAAACCACTATCATCACTTCTGAGTCAGACACTGTTCTTGTACATACTAACCTTTATCCTAAAGCATCCTTACAAAAAAGGTATGGGTATCCTCTCTGTATGGAGAAGGTTAGGAACCAGGCCCAAGAAAGCAGCAGAAGTAAAAGATTTCATCCCAAAGCCTGACCTAATCATTCAACAAATATGTATTTCAATGGGAACACAGAATGAACAAGATATACAAGTTTCTCAACCACATCACAATTAAGAAACTAATTTGGAATATGGACTACCAATCAATCAATAATTCATACCCCATGCCAGGAAGCTGTATGGGCTATGAAGAAAAACAAAGTCTAGAAAGTAGATGGATAATGATGAGTGTGTTTGGGGAGGTCTTTTCTGAGGAGAGGCCTATGAAGGGAGTAATGGAAGGGAGAAGTTCTAGACAGAGGGCACAGCAAGTGCAAAGTCCCAGAGGAAGGAACAATCTCACAATCTTGAGAGACTGAAAGAAGCCAGTGTCAGTGGTGTAGAACAAACAAGGGAAAGAGAAAGGGAATGAAGGAGGAGGTAAAGTCAGACAACTGCCAGAGAATAGACTATGTGGAGTTAGTTTGTAACCTTTAATTAGTGTGGCCTCTGGGTGTTGTTCTGAGTAGGAGACATTGGAGATCCTTTTTGAGGGGGAAGAGGAAGAAGGTGGGGTATGTTTTCAAAAGATCTCTCTGGAGGACTCTGGGTAAGATGGCAGAATAGGCAGATAAGCCACACAGACTCTCTTCAACAGAGAAAAGAGAAACCAACTGACACAGATACAGAAGATAATCCTGGGGCGCTGAGCTTTGAAAGGAAGGATATAGAAGTGGTTTAAACACCAACTAACAGAAGACCCAAACAAAAAAAGTGAATAAGGAGACAAACAGAGCTGCAGACTGTCAGCTATCTTGATGGCATGGACAGCCTGAATATTTACAAGAGGTATTAGGACCTGAGAATTAACTTAAAAATCAGCCCTGTCTGCCAAGGGCTGCATGGAAACTCCATTGGTGGCTGATGACTAAAAAGGGAAACAGCAAAGACAAAGACAAACTGAGCTGTGGACTTTCAGCTGTCCTGAGGGTGCAGCCATTTTGAATGCTTACAAGCGGCAGCTAGTTTGGATATTTAAAGCGACAGCATTCTCTTTCAGATTCTGGGGACTTAAGAATAGGCTCTGCTTGCCAAGAACAGCTTAGACACATGGGAGGGTGACAAATGGAAAGGAGATAGGTGCTGAGTGCATAAGTGCTGCCAACAAGAAAGTAGAGGAGCACAGTATCCTGCTTACTCAGATAACATCCAAACAAAACAAAACTGTTGGGCGAATTACTCTAACATACACTCGCCAGTTAAATATACACACAAAAATGTCACAATGTCTCAGAGACAACAGAGCATCACATTTCACACAAAGAAGCGAGATAAAGCAGAAGAAACAAGGGACCAGGATACAGACCCAGAACACACCCTAGAGGAAGAAGCAGCATTGGAACTCCCTGATAAGGAATTTGAAAGATTTATATTTAGATACCTTCAATGGACTGAGAGACAGATCAAGGAACCACTGACAAAATTGAGGAAAACACAGAGAAAACCCTGGAACAATTTTGGAAGACAATACAAGAACAAAATGACAAAATAAATGAAAAATGAGAAATGACACAAAATCTACAAACAGAAATCCAGAAGATTAATACTAAATTTTCAGAAATAGATAATACATTGGACAGGCAAAGGAGCAGAACTGAATCAATGGAAGACAGAATTAGTGAGATTGAAGACAAATACCTCAATACTTCTTTGAAAAGGGAGTAATCAGATAAAAAGATCAAAACAAAATGAAGAAAGCCTAAGGTTCATGTGGAATACCATCAAAATGAATAACCTATGTGTAATAGGAATTCCAGAACAGGAAGAGACAAATAAAATCACAGAGAAAATTGTCCCATTCAAGAAGTCCAATGAATGCCCAACAGGACAGACCACAAAAGAGAATGACCAAGACATATCATCATCAAACTCACCAAAACAAAGACAAAGAAAGAATCCTGAAAGCAGTATGGGAAAGATGAAAAGTTACCTACGAGAGGTGACCAATAAGACTAAGCTCTGACTTCTTGGCAGAAACCATGCAGGCGAGAAGACAACGGGACGGTATATATAAAACCCTGAAAGGAAAGAATGCCAACCAAGAATTATATACCCAGCAAAATTGTCCCTCAAACATGATGGTGAAATTAGGACATTTCCAGATAAGCCGAAATTAAGAGAATTTGTTAAAACCCGACCAACCTTGTAAGAGATGCTAAAGGGAGTCCTTTGGACAGAGAACCAAAAACAACAAACAGCAACCGACCATTAACATACATGATGATATAGCCTAGAAACCAACCCAGTTATGGATGTATTAGAAGTAAGTAAGCCTACAAGATTGTAAACAGGAAACCAGAACATCAATTGGCAAATGAGGACAACCACAAACCAAAAAGAGAAAAAAACATGTAGTTAACAGAACTTGTAAATGGTGAGGAAGTCAAGATGACTACAAGAGAGAACAGACTGCTCTAAACTTGGGAAGAAAACTGTAAATCACAGGGTAACCTCAAAGAAAAATGATATACCTTCACATCAAAATAAAAAAGAGGACAAGCACAAATATTTAGCAAATACTGAAACAAAAGCAATGAAGCAAAGACACAATTCATAAACAAAATGAGCTCAGCACAGAAAATTATATGGAACAAAGAAATCAGCAACACCACATTATGCCGAGT